>NC_057849.1:297014851-297319082 GCF_015237465.2 Chelonia mydas
TGATGAGCTGTTCATTGATTGCCACTAGCATCAAAAATCATCCTTTAGGGGTGGAAGTTTGGGAACTGTTTTTTTTTTAAAACAGGGAACATTAAGGAACATACAAATATGCTTGAACAAACAAACAATAAGTGTTTAGTGACTTGTTCCATCACCTTATGTGACTACAACACAAAGAAATTGAAGGGCATTTTAAAGAAAGCAATTCTTAATAAAAACTATAACAAAGAACACTTGAAACAGCAAAAGGAGTTCTCCTTTTTGCCAGAGATATAGGGAACTTCTGCCATGGCCATTGAATGAGTGTTGGATCATACTGAAAAGCTGAGCTAAATTTTAGATAATAATTATCGATGAAATTTGGCTAATTCTGATACTCACATTATTCAGTCTAGTTGTATAGTGTGTATTAATGGCTCCACTGAAGATAGATCATTCAAATCTATCCAAAATTTAGATATGCCTGAAGATCAAGCAAGTCAAATTTGGACAAGAGAAAAAGACGTGAAACTAAACATTTAGGCCTTCTCTACACTACATAGATTTGACGACAAAAGTCAGGTTTCGTCAGCAAAACAGCGGAGATGTACTCCTCCTGACGATGTAACTCCCCTACTATGCCGACAGGATGTGTAGGGCTTATGTCGGTGTAGTTAGGGTGATCTAGTGTCTGTGTAGACACTGATTTCCTTACATGGCTGTTGGCTGTTATTTTTGTCAATTTCACAGCTCATAGCAATTTTGTCTGAAGTGAGAATCTGCCACAGTGTACTGAAACAATTTTACAGAGGGGGTGCTAATGATGAAAACTATGTTTTTGGTGTTTGTTATTACTACTTCAAGCCAGGGGGTGCAGCAGTACCCCTAGTTCCAGCACCACTGGCATGCCACTTTGCTGAAGTCTAATATACACAGTGTTCCAAAGAGACCTCAGTAATGATTTCTAACAGAGGACACACAAAATTACTGAAGGGAAAGACTAAAAAAATCCCAATAAAGTCATTTTTATATTTCAGGAAGAGGAGTCTAAACATGTTTGGACAACTGAAGTCACAGGTGTCTAATTCCATGATTTCTTTACAATTCTAATTAAACTCATTAATTAAATGATGTTGGTATCTTCATGCCTGACACTCAGTACAAGCAAAAAACAGAGAGAACATAGTACACAACAGCTGGTTTTAATTTCCAGCCAACTGTCTAAACATTTGGAGCAACAGTTTCAAATTCTTCTCTTCCCCGCCCTCCACCCATTCTATAATCCAGATTGAAATGAACAGAAAGAAAGCCTCTCTCTGTTTCTATATTTCAAAGTACAATAAACTTAAATTTGTGTGTCTTGGTTTATGTTATTTTTTCCCTCCTCAGGGAAGAAAGTAAAATTCAAGTCTCCCACTAGCATCTGTCTATAAAAGCAATCACAGGACAAGTAACGGTACTCAGGACAAGTGGTGATCTATGTCTCCTATAGCTCCTGTTTTTTTAAAAAAAGTAAAATAGATTACAGTGAAAGGTGTATCTGAAGTAAGTTATCCTTTAATGACATGTATTTTAAATGATTGAATCTAGATTATTTTCCAGAAGGTTTTACTATTTAAATGTACTTTTATCATTTAAGGTAAATGTTATTAGTATCGAACAAACCCTTTCCCTGGAAGGATAACCTAAGATATCCCTTGGTGTTTCAATTTAAGGGCAAATATGGGTACCTACAGAATGTTTGGTGGAAAATAACTCATCTGGAATCCCATTTGATTATTTTCCGTCAACCATGCCTATAGCAGCAGGAACTGCAGGTATTCATGAGTATTTTATTTGAAATTTATCCTGTCAAAAACAGACCGATCTTTACTGTTTGCATGTTGTAGCAGCCATGTTGGTCATAGGATATTAGAGAGAAGAAGGGTGAGATAATATCTTTTATTGGACCAACTATTGTTGGTGAAATAGACACGCTTTTGAGCTACATGGAGCTACTTCAGACCCAAAGAAGAGCTCTGTGTAGCTCGAAAGCTTGTCGCTTTCACCAACAGTAGTTGTCCCAATAAAAGATATTATGTCACCCTCCTTGTCTCTCTATATTTGCTGAACATTGTTATAGTTGTACAGTTTTGACCTTAGAACCTACAGCAATGTGGGGCACTTCATAAGTGGAAAAAATTTACCTAGGGCTATCCTGACACCTTCCACAGTAGAATACTGCTTGTCGTTTGATTCCATCTTTAAACATTTTCCCGAATGAGTTCACTTGCGGGCAATCCAGCATTGGACAATAATAAAGAGTGCTTTGTTGAGCCTAAAAACCCCTTTAAAAAGCAGATCCTTTATTCTTAGGGTCAGGCATTAATGGAGGTTTTCTTTTTTCCAAAACTCAATACTGGGATTCCATATTGCTTTGGTAACTGCAAAACCCTGAAAAGTAGTGAAAACTTCAAACTGGAGATCCTCAAACAAGTCATCTAAAATCAACTATAAAAGGAAATGGCATTATCCTCAAAAATATTCTCTCTGCATCCAGTAACCTCACAGTGTTGAGTGAGCTGATCTCTCATTACGCTCGCCGATTTCCATCTCACAGCGTGGTTTTTCTGCTTTAATGTTACTAAACCAAGCAAGTGTTCATTCAATATGGAATTTTCAGACTACTTTGATCATCTTTATTTTAATACCAACAGAATATCCCAATCCTGTGTCCATTGAGTTCAATGGCACAACTCCCATTGACTTGAATAGGAACAGGAGCATGCCCCTATTGAGCTTTTTATTTGGTTCTCTCTCTTCTGAGAAAATTCCGTAGAACTAAGGGAATGGAAGAATTCTTACATTTCCTCTTTTGCAACTATGAAGTGTTTCAATGGATGTATTTCTGATTTGGTTTGGTGTAATCTTGCCTAGAGTTTTGTACATTGATCCTGAACTCTTGCTATAATTATCAACAAAAGCAGAAAAGAATCAAGACAGAGCAGAGAAACATATCACAAAAACGATACAATCAGCTTAAAAATAGTTTCATATTGGATCTTTCTCCCTAGTATGAAATCACAGTAATAGGAAAATGAATCTTGTATTATTTTCACAAAGACACAGTTGCAACTGTTCTAGTTTTATTAAAATAGAAAAGTAATTTGAGAGACCTTTATATATGACCTGAGGCACCCAGCATGTGGTCTTTCTGGAATGAAGTGGCTATACTGTTATTAGCATGATCAGATGATCCTAAAGAAGCAATATAACAAGATTCAATGATGACAGGCAAGCTAGAGTAAAGAAGAGTCTTAATTCTAATAGACAGAGAAACAGACATGTTTCGGGTTTATCAGCCGCAGGGGAAAAAAAAAATCTGTTTCACCCAAAGTTGAAATCATAAGTCTAGCTAGGACTAATTTTGGGGGGGGAAACTCCACTAAGTGGTTATGACCCTGAACTTATTGAAAACTATGGTCTTTAAACCACTTCTCTCCCCTCTTCTGTGGAGCGCAGTGGAGGGTGAAAGTCACTCATGCAAAACTGAGGCCGGGGAGCATGTAGAGCAAAAGATGGGAATGCAGCATAATCCCCGACACATAACTTCAGACCTTTCATGACAACAGCACATTTAAAAATACAGGTTATATGTATATGCCAGTCAGAAGAGAGTGAAATTAGGGATGAGTTACTCTCACTTGTAATAGAGTGGCTTTAACAGTCCTTTGAGGTTCAGGGGAAGAGCCCAGCTGTGCCAAAAGCATCCCATCCCAAGGTGGTCACTGAAAAGGAAACATATTAGCTATGTATCTACTGCAGGGTGACAGCTGGGACTAGTAGGGGTTAAATAATAGATATGCTGGGTATTCTGGAATATTTGTTTCTTTTTGGCTTTACTTGCTGTAAATTTAATGAATGAGAAACAAATACCTGGCTTGGACACTAGGTAGAGAAGGGCCCAGGAGTGCTTTCTGTATTCCCCTCCCCCCTTGTTAAGAGGCTAAAACAAACACAGCCCTGCAGTCGGTGGGGGGATGGGGATGACTTTATTACTCCAAGTAACCCGTGTCTTTTATGGTAGAGAAGCCCAGGGTCACTACAGCAGCATGTTTTATAGCAATGTTCCATAAATTACACAGCAGCCTGCACTGTCAATTGATGCTGCACCTTCCATTAACTTCACCTCCATTGCTTCAGCCACACTGAAAAAGGAAATAATGAACAACCACAGCAAGGGAACCAAAAGAAGCATGGCACAAGGCAGCCACACTGCCAGTTCCAAAAGGATCAGAGGGCAATTGGATGACCTGAGACCCAACGGATTGAAGACATCCTTTCCCCCAGATCCTTGTGCAGTAGTTGCCAGGGAAAAAAGTTCGCTGCAAGCATCAAGAAGAAAATTCCAACTTCCCCCACCCCTCATAGAGATCTTTGGCACAAGACCTGTATTCTAGGCCTTTGCATACAGTGGGAAGATTTAGCCCTTAGTGATGTGCATACAGTAAGTTTTGTATTTGCATACCCACTTTCCCATTGGTACTTTGATGCTGTATTTATGGTTTCGATGATGTCACGTCTTCAACTCTGAAACCTGTCTTCAACTCTGATCTTCTTGGTCACCACTTATTGCAATAAACACAATAGCAAATATTTTATTATTAATTGTTTTACAGAAGTACCTAGAGACCCTAACAAAAATCAGGGCTTCACTGTGCTAGATGCTCTATTCAGCATATACATACCAAGAGAAGGTCCCTGACCAGAAGAGTTTACAATCCAAACAGACAAAACACACAAGAGAATGGGAATAAGGAACTACCATTATCCCCATTTTACAATCACATAGGTAGATCTGGGAATTTAACTCCGATCTCCTGAGTGCTAATCCAGTACCTTAACCACAATACTATCCTTTCCCTATTTTAGTGCTTATGTGGCATCCTTTTATAGTGACAGCTTTAAACATGCATTTCCTCGCTTTTTATAGCAATAACGATTACCTTAATAGATCAAGAGAAACCAATTTTTACACCTTGTTCTAATAATCTACAACTGTATCACCAATCCCATCTGTTCACATTTGCATTTAGGAGTTCAAAAAAAGTGTTTCATCAGTTTTGCTGTGAAGAAAATAACTTTATTTCTATGGGCCCAATTTGGCACGTCCTTACTCATATGAGTAACACATGTAAGACTGGGTTTTAGGAGTAATATATGCATCACGGTGCAAGAAGAGGTGCAAATCAAGATTAAAATGCAGTTTTTTGCACCACATGTTCTGAATCTAAACTAGAGATGAGCCCAGTCCAAATCTCACCTTGGACTGCTTCCAAACTGGATGTTTAGACTCCCATCTACACTTATAGGTGTGGACCCATCTGTAACCACAATGTTACTCACACAGGGTCTGTGGCATGTAGACATATCCCTGCACTGGGGAGAATGCAAAGTGGCCCTACTTCAGCCGGAGCAGTGAGAGCTCCCTAGTTGGGCTATAAGGAGGACCAATACAGGTGTGTAACACTGACAGACCCTGGTTGTTGCAGGATCAAACGTGGGACCTCTGAAGCTCAATGCATGAGCCGCTACTGCATGGCTGTAGCAGACACATTAATCTCTAAGTGGTCTCGGTACAACTAGAGGGGGGCAGAGTACCACACTCAGGAGGTGTGTGGGTTACAGGTGCACAGAGTTTAAGGCCAGAAGGGACCACTAGACCATCTAGTCTGCCATCCTGCATATTGCAGGCCATTAAGTTCCCCCAGCTAACCCTGTATTGAGCCTAATAACATGGAATAGAATAAAGCATTTCAGCCATCAAGAGATTAAGCTGTTGTGTGCTACAGGCAGAGAACAGCAGAGACAGAGGTGCCATTAATGCCTGAGGCCCCTAAATGGCAGGAAATTGATTAGGTAAGAGATGATCCATGCCCCATGCTGCAGAAGGAAGTGAAACAATCCCAAGAAATCTTACCAGTCTAATTTAGGAGAAAATTCCTTCCTGATCCCAATCTGGTTATCAGTTTGACTCCTAGCATGTGAGCAAGACACACCAGCCAAGCATCTAAGAAAGAGGATTCTCTGTACTGCCTCAGAACACTAAGAAACCCCATGTTCAGTTTTGACCAATCACTGCTCTTCAGAGAAAGGCATGCTCCCCCGCCCCCAGAATACATTTGGACATCTTACAACCCTTTTTTGGAGGTGCAGCATATTTCCCTACTCCCCTTGCACAGTTTACCAGTTCTGCTGACCAGCATGTGGCAGAAGGAGATATAGTTCCAACCCTCCTTTAAGCTGAGTTGCTCCAGGACAGAAACATCTCAGTAGTAGTCCTTGCATTCCCGAAGCCTCACGACTGCAATCCTGCCCCTGCTGCTCAGCTACTTAAGGGAGGGAAAACAATCTAGTCCATAATCATTAGCGTTCCCTGTCATAATGGAGAATCTTTAGAAATCATGTTGTGTGAGTGTCAGAAGAACATTGTTTAGTGATTTCTTGAGAAAGTTTGTTTGAGAAAATTGTGTAGGATCACTGAGTATGACAAATTAGATGTAAAAGTCATTCTGTTTTCTTATGGGAGAAAGCAGGTGGAAAACTGGAATGGGAAATAAAACTAGATAGCAGAAAAGAAAGAAAAAAAAATCAACCCTCCCCCAAATCTGATGAATCAGTTATAGTGCATTTGAGGGAAAGGATATTCACACTATCATCTGCTATCAGATTTTAAGAAACTAAAATCTGATAGCAGCAGTTTATGATCTCCTGCCCCAGTACACATTCATTTCACTCTGCTATGCTTCTTCTAGGCTGATGAGTCAGTACAAACTACTGTATTAAAGCAGAGGCAGATTACAGTTTTGTGGGGCCCTGGGCAAGCGGCAGGCCCCTTCCCATCCCTTCAGCCTGCAGTAGTCCCCCGCATCCTCCCAGGTGCTCCTGCCAGGGAGGTGGGTCGGGGCGTGGGGGTTTGCCCCGCTCCCCAGCAGGAGTGCCGGCTGGGCAGGAAGAGCAGGACAAGCCCCTACACCCTGACCCCGCTCCCCTGCAGGAGCAGGTTGGGGTGTGGAGGTGCCCATTTTCCGGGAACCTCCAATTGGCCAGGGCCCCTGGGCATGGGCCGCATTGGCCTAGTGGCTAATCTCCCACTGCATAAAAGAAAGACAATGAAAGGCAACAGAGTGCTTAAAGTGAACATAATGTCACCATTGAAAAGACAAATTAGCTAAAGAGCTATTTGCAGTAATGCTGTGGTTGTGACAGAAGAAGTGACAAGCATCAGTAAGAGCGGCTTATAGAGGAAGAGGAAGGAAGTGATGGCTCTGCCTATACCATTTGCTCTGCCAGCTCATAGTAACTTTTAAGTTAAACCAATACTAGCAGTGATGTGCTGCTAGCAACCTGAGAGCAAAACTTGAAGAATTCCACAACAACTGAGCGGCCATTCCCCTGTGAGGCATTTGTGAAGTGTTATGGCTCATTTTGCTCATGGTCCCGTCTGTTTCCTGTTTGTTACCCTTCACACACCTTCCCTTTCTCTTTCCCATGTTTCCAGACCCTTTGTGCTTCCTCATCCACCAACTCACTGTCTATCTGCTCTGTGCTAGCCTTTGTGTTTTGCAGCAGCAGAAGAGACTTTCTGGAGGGAGGAAGCACCTCTTTTGACATTGTGGTATCAACCCAATGTATTTCGACAGGACATGCCATTTTTGTGAAACATCAGGGACATTTTATATATCAGCCCCTTGCATAGAGCATCTCTTCTCAACAAGGTCCATAGCTGAGCCCTTCTCTCTCTTCACAGGCCTGTGTCTCATTCACCTTTAAATGTCCATTAAAAGACTCCTCCATTCTTCACAGCTACAGCTACTCCCATATACTGGCCAGCACAGATGCACCTTCTAAAATACATATTCAGTAGTCAGCCACTCCTCAAAGTCCCATTGGCTACGTGGCTCTCTGTTGTACCTGCTAGTCTCCTGTCTGTCTATTCAAAATTGAAAACCTAGTAAATAATAAATAATAATAATCTGGCCCTGATTAGTGGCACCTCAGTACAGGTTCCAGCAGCTGGAAGACAGAAGATTATCAGGTGGATCTGTAAACCCCAACTCTCTGGGCATTTCTATGGCCACAGAACCCTAGGAAGCTATAGGGTCTCCTTGAGAGTTAAGGAAGCAGTGTTTGTGAAGGTGTAAAAAAACAGTGAGTACAAAAAATGATGGAAACCATGACAAAAATGCATAAAGAAAAGCAGTTCCAGTGGGGATGAGAAGGAAGGGAAATGTACACCATTGCTAAGCAGCTTGAAAAGAAAAAACAAAAAGATCATTGGTGTAGGGCAGACATGTAGGGTTATTGCAATAACTGACCTGCTGAGGCCCAAATATACTCCCACACAATTGCTAAACTATGAGTCTAATGATGATACTCAAAACCGTTTCAGCTGGATGTTCCACACCAAAAATCTATTGTTACAGGAAAACTTTCATAGCATGATTTTGATCATTAGCATTCAGCAACAGTACTATAGCACAAAAGAGTAAGTACAGAAACAGGAGGAAGACAGATAAAAGAGAGCAGCAAGGGGAAAAAATACTGCAGTGTGGACTTTCGAGCTTTAGATTACCTATCACTCCTGTCCTACACCTCTTTAGTAGCAAGTGACTTTGTAGATGGAGCATCAATAAGAATAGAAAAGTGCCACAACATCCAGATGTTGATAATAACTTGAGAACAAATATAATAACTTGAGAACAAATATAATCCTATATCCTACTTGCCTTTAGTTTTCTTATGGATTTCCAAATATTCGGAAGCATCTCAGTCTAAGAGTACAGTTTAAAGATTTAGTAGCAGTGATGGAACCCAGGAGGAAGCTTGTGAGTTTGTCTGCCACAGGAGTGGAAGGGCGGCACGGGGGGAGGATTGTGGACGTACAAGTCACCCATCCCACTTAAGAAACAGACCAGACGGATTAGGGGAGCTGATTTCCCTAGGACCAACAGCTACCTTCAGAATAGCAAGTAAAGGTGACAGAGCGAGCTAGTATTTAGTCATGACTCTAAAAAAAGGAAGGCAAGTTCTCATGCCACACTCCAGGCATAAGTTTAAAAGGGGAGGGCTCCTGTGGAAGACAAGGCCAGCATGGGAGTTATTATATAGACCACTTTGTTGCCCCAGCTACTTCATACAATCAACACTTTTTGGATTCAGGGAGTCAGTGGAAATTTTTCCTCTCATCCCAAGTGCCTGTCAGAGAGGAGTTTTTCTTTTCCATTCTCCTCATGGGCCAGAGAAGGGAGCCATTAGGCAGTCTCAGTCCCCTCACCCCCAGTTTCAGGCTAGAAGTGGGGAAAATACTCAGGCAGCAGCTTGTCTGATCCAGGACGGCAGAGCTAGACCAGGATTTCTTTGATTACTCTCATATCCTGCATGCCGACAGCAGCTCACAAAGGAATCAGCAGCAAAACATTTGGATACTAATCATGCTAACACTTAGTACAACAGAAAATTTGAAGACAGGACAACATTTCAAACTTGGCTGCCTAATATTAGGCACCTGTGTCATGTACCCAAATTCTTCTATAATTTTAGTAGAGAAATTATGAAAGGAGGTAAAAATGGAGAGACGCCAACAAGATCATGAGGTCAGAGACACACGTTCCAGTGGATATTATTATTGCTTATTTCCAGTAGTGCCCGAAGTGTGTTAAGCACTGTAGAAACATAAAATGAAGACAATGTCTATGTCCCAAAAAGCTTACATCTGGAAACAGTAAAATAACTTTTTTTAAGGCTGGGTGGCTCAGAGGATAGCTAATGATACATGAAAGCATTCACCTCTAAATCACTGCTTCAGATCCACTCCAGATCAATGGGGACTGAAGTTTGTTACCATTTGACCAAAGTTTGCTGAAAATAGTTGGTGGTCTGAGTCTAGTTGCTAGTGGACAGTTTGTCCACACCACAAAACAGGGTATTTCCCAAACACCAGATGGCCTTTGGGATGCGGATAAAAAGGTTAATGCAACATTAAAGTGAAGAATTTAAAAGTAGGGATGTCAAGAAATTCAAAATAACGGATCCCGTAGATACTACAGCTCCTTCCCTTGCACATTACACTACATGCTGCTAAAACCTGATGCCCTAATAGAAACGTGTAATGTGATACAGTTACGGTTGCTATGGGAACTATAACATTGAATGTCCTGATTTGTTTGCATTAATTCTCAGATATGATTCATTAATGTTCTCCCCCTCCCCCGCAAGTAAAACTCTCTCATATGCCAATGTCCCATGGACCATCTCTACACAAGAGGTAGATTACTCTCCATGGGTGAAATCCCACCCTGGTTAAAGTCAATGGGAGTTTTGCCATTGACTTCAGTGGGACCAGGATTTCACCCCATGTTTCTGTGCCAAGTGCAGTCACTTAGATAAATCCACCAATTGCTGAGTCTGATCTCAAAATATCTGTTTTACACCAAGTAACAAGCAGAAAAGAAAACCTTCTGTGGCATTTCAGATTTATTGAAAAGAGCTTTTTATTCTGAGGCAACAAAATTGCCGAAACCACCAATCTTTGGCCACTTTCCCTTCATTCAGTTTAACAATCTGTAATCCCCTAATAATACAAAACCAAACAAAATGTTATAATCAGGGCAGCTGTTGTGTCTCCAGAGCTTTTCAAATTGAGGGTGAATTTTCAAATGTTGGCATTTTTCCCAGCAAAAGTGTTTCATGATGGGGCTTCCATTGCCAACGCAAACTACAGGGAGACCTGGGCATGAAGAAAAGTAAAGGATCCTCAGCAGTTGTGGGGGTAGCACTGTGCTATTCTTCCCCGAGTCCCATCTTGCCTTTCTGGATAAAGGCACTCACATTTTTTGTGGATTACACACACAATATTATAACAGCTGGCGGTTGGTTTAGGAAACAATCAACTTCCAGAAGTTGAAGAATGGTCCTGTGGTTAGGACACTAGCCTGGGGTTTGATTCCCTGCTCTTTCAAAGATTTCCTATACACCAATGCAGCTGTGCCATTGTAGCATGCCTGGTGAAGACGCGCTATGCTGACAGGAGAGCGCTCTCCCATCGACATAATTATTCCACCTCAATGAGAGGAACAATCTATGTCCATGGGAGAGCATCTCCCACTGACATAGCATGGTGCAGATACCGCTTTAAGTCGATGTAACTTATGTCACTCAGGGGATGGGTTTTTCACACCCCTGAACAATGCAACTTACATGACTTAAGCGGTAGGGTAGACAAGTCTTACTTACCTTGGGCAAGCGACTTACTTTTTCTGTGCCCATCTGTAAAACTAGGATATAGCCCTTCCCTACCTCTAAGGGTGTTATAAGGATAAATTCAGATTGTGAGGGACTCAGACATATACATCAATATGATTTTTTTAAAAATACTTAGTTACTGGGGTAGATTTTACATGCCTATGAATGAGATCTTTTTAAAAATTAAGTACTATGTACCTGATTTCTAGAAGAGTCAGCCACCAACAACTTTAATTTAATCAATGGGAGTTGCAGGTGCTCAGCACCTTTGCAAATTAAGGACAATAAAAGTATGGCTACACTGAAGTTGGAAGTGATTCTCCCAGCCTGGGCTTCAGTTGGCATGCTACAAATAGCAATGTAGACATTCTGACTCACGGAGAAGCTCAGGCTCTCAAGCCCATCCAATCCCCTTTGGTTAAGGGCCCACCCGGAATGTCCATATTGCTATTTTAGCATGCTAGCTTGAACCCCGCTATCAGAAGTCTGTCTACCCAGGCTGGGAGGCTTACTCCCAGCTGCAGTGTAGACAAATGGTATGGCTAAGTCTACACTGCATACCTCTTGTGGTGGCATGTAGGGTATGTGTAGCTACATGTCATAGTGAAAAGCAGACTGAATCCACACTGTAGTGTGTAGCTACAGTCAGTGAAAGAATCTGACAGGGGAGAGGCAGTGGGGAAAGGCTCAGCTGCAGAGAGTAACCAAACCTTGCCTCCCCGGCTGGAGCTTTTCCCTACTGCAGTAATCTGTCAGTGTGGTAGGGAAAGGGTCCGGTAGCTCTGTGCAGCACAAGTCTTTCCCTGCTGCTGAAGTCTTTCCCTGTGGCAGGGGAAGTCTCCAGTAATGGGGAGGTAGAAGGACACCACACTGCTAGAAATAGTGTATGCAGGTAGCAGCGCTGGGGCGAGGAGAAAACCCTGTAGGGTACACACCCGTAGGGTTCAAGAGTATCTTTACTCCACTTGCCCACCGCATACAGAGTTATTTATACCCATGATAGTGTGTGCAGTGCCTGTACTCCACACACCGCTGAAAGGAGTGTACAGGGTAGCTGTACTCTAAGTGTCATACTATATACTACCATAAATAGCATGGTCAGAGAAAATGGGTGTAAAACTAGTGTATTTCTGGGCTTTTAAGAATTTCCAGAACGTATACAGCAAACAAGAAAGAACAGTGTTGGAATTAAGGTAACAGACCGGACTGTTTGAGTGCTAGGTTCAATTCCTGGCTCTCCCACACCCTTCCTAGTCACGTCATCTTTCTGTGCCTCATTTTCCCATATGTAAACTAAGGATCATAAAAATTCTGTTCTCCTACCAGTCATCTGTCTTGTCTCTTTAGGTTCCTATGCTGCAATGACCATCATGTAACTCAACTGCAATGACCACATGCAACAAATTGAAGGACTGGGGGCTTGGAGTGCCGGGCAAGGGTTATCTTTTACAACACTAGTATAAGGCAATAGTAAATAAACCACAATAACTTTTAAAATACAACCCCTAATGATTTTTCAGAAAAAAAACCACTAGCTTAACCAGGGACCGTCATGTTCACATAGTACAATCTTTTTGGTATAATATATCAATCCTTTTGAAATAGTGAAAGGCTTGTAATTAACTGAGGCAGAAATTCCATACTAATAGCAATTTTTTTTTAAACTTTGTGCAAGCTGATAGTTAGAGTTGCCAACCCTCCTGGATTGGCTGGGCGTCTCCTGGAATCGGCCTCAATCTCCCAGCAGCTATTGAAAGCAATCCAGCAGATTTTAATAGGCTGCTAAAAGTCTGGTTAGCGGCACAGCACAGCTCAGGCAGGCTCTCTACCTGCCCTGACTCCACGCGGCTCCCGGAAGCAACTGGCATGTCCCTCTGCCCCTTAGGCACAGGGGTTGCCAGGGGTCTCTGCACTCTGCCTCCACCCCAAGTGGGGACTCCACAGCTCCCATTGGCCAGGAATTGTGGCCAATGGGAGCTGGGGGGACAGTGCCTGCAGGCAGGGGCAGCATGCAGAGCCGCGTGGATGCCCCTGAGCCAAGGAGCCAGTCGCTTCCGGGAGCCTCCCGAGGTAAGTGCCGCCCAGCCAGAGCCCATACCCCAACCCCCTGCCCCAGCCCTGAGCCCCCTCCTGCACCCAAACTCCCTCCCAGAGCCTGTACCCCTCTCGCACCCCTGCCCCAGGCTCAGCCTGGAGCCCCCTCCCACACTCCAAATCCCCCAGCCCCACTCCCCAGCCCAGAGCCTGCACCCCTTCCAACATCCCAACCCCTTGCCCCATCCTGATGAAAGTGAGTGAGGGTGGGGGAGAGCGAGCGATGGAGGGAGGGGGGGCAGGGCCTCAGAGAAGAGACGGGGTAAGGGTGTTTGGGTTTGTGCATTAAGACTGTTGGCAGCCCTACTGACAGTAAGATCTTTCAACCCTTAAACATCTCTTCCTTTTTACACATAACTCTTCTTGGAGAAGTTTAAATGTTAGTGAGTTGATAGAGAAAACACAAAGATTTAAAAAACTGACAAGAACAAATTACCTAATATTCTATTTCAGACTTACTTACTGCCACATTAAAATCTCAGACACTATACTTTTCTATTGTACTTTCAGTGTACCGGTCAGACACGGTTCTTAACAGAATTTCAATGGAATCTTTTGTGAGAGCTTACTGCTTTCCTTTTTTAGATAAATCCAACTGATTGTTGTTACTATTCTATGAATTTACTTTAAAAATAAATTTTTAAGTATCTCAAGTTCTATCTTTGGCTAATCACATACAAAGCGTTTATTTCCACACCGGGGGCAAAAGACACCTTCAACTGCCTGAACTTTCGTGCATGTCACTTTTTATGACAACTGTCTGAAATGAAAGGTCCACATGACAGTAGTTTTTGATTATACGCAAGTGTTGTGTAAAACATTTCAAGGCCAGCGCACTACGGAATAAATTAAGACTTACTCTACTCTATGAGATTTGAATATTTAAACAAAATATGCTAAACTGCTTACCTTCACCAGGTTTTACTATTCTGACACAGTAGAATGAATATAAAGGACTCCACATACAAATGAGTGTCACAGTTCATCTGCACACACATGATTATTTTTAAGGGTCCAAGATATGGCATTCAGTAGATATATAATTATATGCATGCTGTGTCTGAAATAGGGAAACAGACTGGAAGGGAAAATGCAGGTCCTAATATCTGGATCTTCAGTTTCTAATGGGGCTATGCTTTTCTGTGGTCACCGCTGTAAATTATATCAGCAGAACACTGAGATTATTTTGTTAAATATCTGTCCAGCAATTATTGTACAGTTTTTCCAAGTCTATCATCATGATAGCACTCTGTTTTTTACTGTGACTGAAAGGACACTAAAGGGGAAGTTTAATGATGCCCTCTGCCATATGGACACAGAAGCTAGGAATACCAGTGTGATTTGGCATTTTAATATTGTAAAAAAAAAACTGTATACTCAAAAGTACTATACTTTAAAAATAAGTACCAAAAGCATGTCCATTTAGTCATGTGTATGTATAGTATGGACTAAAGTCTAAAAATACAACTATTGCATAAGCATATGTACACTTGCCATGTTATGTTTTCCATTCATTTCATCCAGACATATGGCACACACTGATTAATTGTTCCTATTTCCAAACAGTGGCATCAGGTGAATTTGTCTTTTATATCTAGTAGAAACACTGCAGCTACTTCAAACTGGTACCTACTGCACATCACTAAAGGTTGCTGTAATATTGGAGACATCTGTCTCAGTCCAAGATTTATCAAACTAATGACCTGTTCTAAATTTGTATTTTGTCTGAGAAAATTGGGAGATAACTAGTGCTGCTCAGCTGCAGATGAATCTTTCTGCTCATGAAATTTATGGCGTTTCAATCCACTTCATCTTGCCACATTACAGAAAGATCCCTGGTTTGTACAGTACATGACTAGCTCTTTCTCTGATATTATCACATTTGATCTGCCAGCAGGTTTTGTTACATCTGACGGAGAGGTTAATAACATATGTTTGAGAGGTCTGAATTATATGTTGGGATATTCACATTTTATGTTGGGATATTCACATTGTATTACAATGTGGTCCTGGATTATTTAATCAAAATTTGAAATCAAAATTTTTTGGTGGATTAGGTCAGTATTTGCTGAGATTCATTTCCTTCTTTACCTTGTTAATATGCCTAGTAGCACTAGTTAATGACTGGGAAGACTGATCCTGACTGAATCTTTTCCTGTCGCTGCACATTTGATTCAGACCATAGTTATCTAACTCAATTTTTTTAATCTTTGTAGAGCTTCATTTAAACAATCGCCACAAAATATTACATGGGATACCTTTATTACTGTTAAAGTTACCTAGTAATAACATCTTACTGGAAGAGACATCAGCCTCAGCCTGATTAGATTCCATTATGATTAATTTAACCTTTTTATACTATGATAGAGCAGTCCTATCTCAAAGAGCTTACAATCCATAAGGAAGACAGACAAGGGACACAAGGGGGAAAACAGAGGCATAGAGAAGTGAAGTGCTTTGCTCACTCTCACATAGCAAGTCAGTGGCAAAACCGTGCACAGAATCCTGACTCCTAATCCAATGGTACCCTTTTCACCAGGCCTTGATGCCACAGAACATCCATTACCAAGGGATTGGGGTGCCATAGCAGTAGGTAAAACAAAATAAAAGTCTCAATTAGTAACTTCATTCAGTTTAAATTAATAAACTGTAGGATCTGCCAAAATAATTATGTAAAGGCCTAATTACACAGACATTCCTTATATTATGCCCTGTCCTTATAAAAAGACTAGTCTATGCCAGACAGAACTGAAGATCATACAGATAAATGTTTTGACACTTTTTCTTGTTTAAAACTGTTAGGGTGTGTGCAAGAGAGAGAGACTGGAGTATTTAATAGCGATATACAATTGAGCCTTAGTGAATGTACATAAACATCACTTGTGAGGGAAAAGAAAAGAGCAAGGGACAGAGTGGTGGGGGCTATTGATTGCTACAAGCCTTCAAAGCAAAATCTGTCATGTTCAGTGCAGCTTAAGAGATAGTGAGCCTGTGCTACTTGTCTAGCATCTGTTCTGTGGGTAAGTTTAGTACAACTTTATTCTCCAAGGCTGCCAGGCCAGCACCTTTCAGTAGTCAATAACTCCAGATAATATGAAACAGTGAAATGCAGCAGTACTTTCTATCATTAGTCACACCTGCACATTTAATGAGAAGAGAAATAAAAAAACTTTTTTCATTTTAATTTACTTCAGTTCAAGATGCTTAGTGTTAAAAAAAAGTTTTTTATGCCGAAGTGAGACCAGAGGGAATGTGAGGGTTGCCAAGTAGAGGGATCCTTCTCTTTTCTGAGTGGGAATGGATGGGCTTATAGGAGGAAGTTGCTATCATCTTATTGTTACCACAGAGCATGGAAGAGTGGTCCAAGAACTGCATCTCATTTTATCTTGCCTTCTCTAGAGGCAGTGAAAAGGGAGAACAGACTTTCTCTGGACTTTCTCTGGTGGCTTTCTCTGAAGACCTGCATGGTAGCACAGACTAGTGACATGACACCAGACTTGTTAAGTCACTGCATTATTTTCCAAAATTAAACTGGGAGATTTTGCTTAAATAATAGAAGGCAAGAAAAAAATATATATAATTGACTTCTACAGAGATTAATTAAGCTCCTTATCATCAACGAATCATTTTCAAAACTTCCATATCAGTAACTTAGAAGTGGAAGTCAGAAAGAGTAAAAAAACACACACAAAGATAATTGAGCAGATGAGCTTGAACACCAGTAAAATCTAGGACAGGTTTAGAAACCTCCAAATAGTAGCTATCATAATGAATACTAAGCTGGTCAACCATGAGAAATGCATTGATAAAGCCAAAACAAATGTGGGTCCTTTAGAGGACAACCCATGACAGTATAATGACTTTCCCATCACAAAATGCATTTACCTTTTCTAGCAAAGGTTGAAATGGATAATTGAAAAAGTAGGTCTCAAGAAGAAAATTTTATGAATGAAAATACTAAAAATCACCTATCAACAGGGCCAACTTTAAGGATTTTATCTCATACAAGTAAGTGAGGGGAGAGGGAGGAGGCAAATGTTTTCTGCATGTAAAACTCCCCAAAGTTTCTAAAAACGTAGGAAAATGTAACTGGATGAAGTCTTAATTTAGGGGCAAGAGAGAATAAATAAAAGTACTACTGGAGCGCCTTTCCCAAAGAATGTAACCACCACAAATATTAAAAAATACATTATAGTCTTCATCCAAACAGTTCAGGTAGTGCAGCAAAAGAGATGGAATGTGTTTTCTATATTGGAATACAAAGTAAATAACAGCAGCGTTCTGTAGTATAGAATTTACATATTTGTATATAATTTATAAGTGAGCAAAATTGGTCTTGATTTTTAAGATTGATTTTTCTCTTCCTAGCATCCACTAACATTTTTAACTACTCTAGAGCATCTCCCTGACTAACAGAACATGATTTTCAGTGCCTAATAAGGATATTGTGATATGCCATGTTCCAGCGGTGTCAATCAATTTTTGCAGACCACAATGGATGTAAGGAATTGGATTTAAGTGTCTTTTCCATACAAAGCGGCTATTTGGGGTTTCAGAAGTTTCACAATGTACAGCCAATGAAGAACTGGTTTATAGGGTGAAGTTTAAAAACATGGGAATACTTGGCTAAATATAGTTCTATAAAATAGAGAATTCCTTTTATTGTATCCTCTTTGGCACCATTCCTGAAATAAGATGATTTATGTACTCAAATGTGTGTATGTTTCAAACCCATATCAACAAAAATTTGTTTTAAAAGAAAAAAATACATTGCTACTACAGTACCCACCCTGTTCTCTGACGGAGGAAGAAGATTGATTCAGTTATGCCTCTGGTTGTTCTCCCTTCTCTCCTAACATTTTTTCAGGCTGACAATGTTTGCAGCTTTCCCCACATATTTACATCCACTTAGTAATGCGACTCTTACGTCTTGAAATAACAAACAGGCTTGACAACCCAAAGGAGACCACAAGGAAAAAACTATTTTGACACATCTCAAAACTGAATGTTGAAATCACTCTAGCGCAAGAGAGACAATCTGTTGAAAGGTGACAATGAAGTGCTAAAACAAGAAAGGGTCATGCAGATTCTCTGCTTTCGCTTCTACAGATGCACTTTTATTTAGGAATGCTAATCTACTGTATTTTCTAAGCACTTAAGCACAGTTTGCAGGCTGATTTGTCATTGTGTAGACAGTAGCATATTGCCTAGTATGTAAGTTAAGTAAGTCAAAGACATGCTGCTTCTCCAATGATCTTCCTGGGATTCTCGGCATTGACCCCACCACTACCCCCAAATGCAGCGTGGATACCTCCCAGGAATCTGAGTCCCATGCTACCTCAGGCAACGAGGAGGACATCCTGGATGAGGAAGAGGAGGAGGAGGAGAATGGGAGACAGGCAAGTGGTGGATACATTCTCCCAGAGAGCCAGGAGCATGTGATGCTGGGGAAGGCACATCTAATGAGTATGGAATTCCAATTAAACTGTACGGGTTAGATGCTATTCTGTTTAATCTGAAGTGGGGGAAAAGTGAGGTGCAGTGGGTATCTGCTTCCCAGTGACCACTCTAGTTATACAGAGGGTGCCCCCAAGAAAAGACTGTTCATGTGCACAAGGATGGTATGGGAAACCTCTATGGAGAACTCTAGGAAATTTTAATGGAGGTACTCTGCAGTCCTTTGCAGAAGGTTTCTGGGGAAGGCTGCCTTATTTCTTCCACCAGAGTAGGACACTTTCCCATGCCACTCCAGTATTAACTCTGCTGGCATCATTGCAGTACACAGCATAAATTGTACCCAGACAATTGCAGCATCTGCTCCCTTACCACCTCTGTTACCCTCAGGAAACTGATATTACACAGAGGAGATGGTGGAAGTTTTCATTACAAGTGCTCATACAACAAACAATAGAGCATGTGCTCCACTATCAATGGTGACTTCTGGGTCCTTCAGCCACACTTTCCCTAACATGCCTGTGGTTCGGTGGGCAGAGATTGGCATTGAACTCAGATTCTGCAAGTCCAAGGTGACTATTACCAGCAGTGTTAAGGGAAGGGCGGGATGCTTCCTGTATTCTCTCATGGTCACAAACCTCCCAGGCCAGGCGCTGCCCCAACACTGATCCCTGGTCTCAAAGCAACGTCCATGTTGCTAGGTGGAGGGGGTATTGTCCACCTGCCCACCTGACATGGGTTTCCCACAAGTTGCAGCACAAGGCTCATGTTTCTGGAACATACTCACCATTACTGAAAGCACAAATGAGTTCATTGAATAGCTAAAGATTCTGATTATGTTCTGGCTTGCACTTGAGTGTAATAAGGGGAGTGATTTTTTTAAACTAGAAACCTTGCACTAGACTCAGGGTATGCACTGACAATGGTTGCTTTGTGCTTTGCATACCTGATAGTGGAAAGGTTGGTGTTTAGCACATCCTGCATGCTGGCAGAGAGGCTTTTGCAGATTAGAAGGTGGAAAGAGAGAGCACATGATGACATGTTCAGTGAGATAATGAACTCCTCTGGGACCACTGACATGGAGCTAAGAGCCTGGAGGATTTCACTGTCTGAAAAACTGGACATGGAGAACATCCCAGGAGCATGAGTGTGCCATGCATGATGAGATGTTGCACATTATGAAGTACCAGTGAGATATGTTGAAGCATCTTCTTGAAGCTCAACCAGAAGAGCTAGACTCCCTCTGCAGAACTGCCTGCAAGCATTGCCCTGTTCCCAATCCCCCATCCCCAAACATTCCAGGAGGCGGGGAGGGGGCGGGGAGAGGGGGAAGAAGAGTTCAGTATCCCTTAGTTCCCTCTCCCAGTGTTGAGTGTAAGAACAAAAGATGGCCATTCGAAGATCTATTGGCAAGACTACTGTGCTTTAATAGACAAGCTGACTTGGTTTCTCCCCCTCGCAATTTTATGACACCATTTGCCCAAGGTTACATTATTTTCCTGTTCTTTCAGGTTCTTTATGCAATAAAAGTCAGTGTTTTGAGAATGAAATACTCTTTATATATTCCAATTATGGGGTGGGGTTAGAGGGAAACTGATGCAATGGAGGGGATGGTATGGGAAGGCACAACACAGAGAAGTGGTGCACATTGCTGTGGATCATTACTGAAGGGGTTTTCAAAGCCTCCCGGAGACACGGAGCTCCTTGCTGGGCTCTTCTCATTGCCCTTATTGCTCAAAATTAGCTGCCAACCTATCCGCCTCCACACCCTACCCCTGCAGAAACTTCTCTCCCTTTGCCCCACAGATACTATGGAGCAGAGCATGCAGTGATAACAATGGGGATATTGCTTTCACTGAGGTCTAACCCAGTAAGTAAACTGCACCAGCAACCCTTTAAACATCCAAAGGCCCATTCCACCATCATTCTGTGCTTCCTCAGCCTATTGTTGAACCGCTCCTTACTGCTGTCCACTGTGTGGCTTCATGAGCCATGGGAGCAAGGGGTAGGCTGGGTCTCTCAGGATCACTCTTGGCATTTCAACATAATCAATGGTTATTTTGCGATCTGTGAAGAAAGTCTCCAATTGCAGCTTTCTGAACAGACCTGTGTTCCTAAAGATGCATGCATTATACACCTTTCCTGACCATCCCATGTTGATGTCAGTGAAACGCCCCTACGGCCCACTAGTGCTTGAAACACCATTAAAAATTATCCCTTATGGTTTATGTACTCTTTGGCTAGGTGGTCTAGTGCCAAGATAGGGATATGCATGCCATTTAGTGCCCCAGCACAGTTAGGGAACCCCATCATGGCAAAAACATCCACTATGTTCTGCACATTGCCCAGAGTCACTACCCTTCTTAGCAGAAATCAATTAATGGCCCTGCACACTTGGATCACAACAGCTCCCAAAGTGGATTTACCAACTTCGAATTGATTCCCTGGTGACTGCCACTCACTCTGACAGTAAAGAAGTAGGTCTCATTTTAGTGTTCCTGTGTTTCATTGCAGGGGAAAGCTCTGCACAAACTTCCTTGAAAGTGGCCTTTCACATTTGAAAGTTCTGCAGCCACTGCTCATCATCCCATAGCTGCATAACGATGAGCTCCCACCAGTCAGTGCTTGTCTCCCAGGACCAAAAAAACAGCACTCCACCATGTTCAGCTACTGCATGACTGCCAGCAGCAACCGAGAATTGTTTTGTTCTATGGCTTGCAGCAGAGCTGCTTGCAGGACATCACAATGTTCTGTATGGTAGCTCCTGTCTCTACTCTGGAAATGCTGCAGGATAAGGTGTGAGATGCTTGTAATGCTCACAACAAGAGTGCAGAGCTGAGCAGAGTCTACGCTTCTCGGGCTATGGTGTATGCATGGACAAACCAGGCTTTCGAGAAAAGGCACGAGAAAGTATGGACAGTTTTCCCTTGATACCAAAGGAGGGAGGGAGGTAGGAAACTGCATCATGGGAGGCCAAAGCCATGTTCCCATGCCCCCCTGCGACAAAATGTTTTGGTCCCATGAGGCGCTGCAAGCCCTTCCCAAAAACACCTGTGGCTAGTTGCACTGTGGGATAGCTACCCACGGTGCACTGCTCTGTGTATTGACGCAAGCGCTACTAGTGAGGACGAACTCCCCCGACACAATGAGCATGGTGTGGACACACATGACTGACTTCATTACTGTCGTGGCTGGATGTCAACCTACCTGTAGTTGACTTAACTTCATAGTGTACACATGCCCTAAAACCCAAACAGTGACTGTTTCAAAATACTCTAGAAAAAAATCTGCACATGCAAAAAAAGAGAACTTGATACCAAAAGGCCTTCAAATAAGGAACAATGACATAAACCACAGCACAGAAATTCAGTTAGCCTCACACGTCATCCCTAGTGTCTTACTTGGTTGGAGTTTTGGATAGAGGATGTGATATAAAACCAGCAATAAATACAGCGTCTCAGAATGGTTCAAAGCCTCATTAGATACTGTTTTCCAAAGAATAACACTCTGAATTGTTGTTAACATTTAACCAATTTAATTGGTGAAGTTAATTTCCTCATGTTGTGCATTAGCAAATGAAAGAACTATATTTGATGGTCCATGTCCTGCAAAGACATATGCAGTACAGGGATTTTAAGGCTCCAGGACCGTATTTCAAAGCAACTGAAATAATTAATATTGAGTAAAGAAAAGATACATATTAGTTGCATTTTAATACAAACAACAAGACAGCCATTGGTTCTAACCAACATGTGTGCGTGCTATGCTAGTCCTCTTTATTTCTTTCAAATTTTAATGTATTTTGATGTTATATTTTACGAATACATTTTTTTAAAAAAATTCAGAAAGCACCTGCAACTGGGTAACCTATTCAGTGAAATTTCTGGGTCACATACATTGTACTATATGTCAGATCTAATAAAGTTTTAGCTATTCCAGGATTATACATGAGCAGATAAAGACAACGTTATATTTTAAAAATACCCATGTGTTTATTTATATAGAAGATATTAGTACCTCATGTTTCATAATCCAAATTTATAGTAAAAATACTGCCCTCGGATTCTTGTATACCAATCCTGTTAATGCCAATGAGGTTCACAAGGGAACTTACAGAAAGTCCACAATGTTCAGTGAAATCTCTCTGCTTTTTAAAATAAGCAAAGTATCTTCTATTCTGTAAAAATAATTGTAGGTGTATATTTATGCATTTTAATAAAAATAATTTCTCAAAATATCCACTAAAATTTTAAGTAATGGGTTGGCTCCCAGCAGCCCCCTTTTATGTGGAAGAAAGCAAGGTGATATTAATCTGTGTTTGGAAACCGATCAAAGAATTAGCTATCTAATTAGTACTTATCATTTTGAATCAAATTTACCAGGACTTTAGTAAACAAGCATTCTACATCAAAATTTGCCTTAACAAGTTCTTCAATCTAGTACAGGTTTCAGCTCTTCCAACAACAGTGTGCAGGTTGCCACCAAGCTTTTACTCTACCACAACCAGAAGGTCAGTCCACCACTGGGGGGACAAATCAGCAAATTACTTGCTGATGCCATCTAACCAGTGGGTGATGTCATGATCGATATTCATGGAGAGATAGGTCTTCACTTATGGGAGAGAAATATAAAAGGGATTTTTAAAAATTGAACAAGTTTATGAAACAAAACTGAGGAGGGTAAGGAAGGATTGGGATTTGTAGAATGGAAGGGTAGGGGAGCAGCAGATCCCCTTTTACTGGAAAATGACATTTGCTGGATCTTAAAACTAGGGCTAGGGTTGAGAGTCTAAAGTTTACAATGAGGAGAGGTACAAGGATTACTTTTGAGGGCATTCTGTGCCAAAAAATTAAAAAATTATGCTAAATACTGCAAACTGTATTTGTTAAATAAATGTGGAGGCTCCAGCACGGCATTGGGGAGCACAGGCCACTTGCTGCATAGAGGTGGGAGATCACTGTGCAGCTCCCCCCCCCACCGGGACATGGACTCAGCGGTGAGGCTGCACGCAACTCTGACACAGCGCAAGGACCGGGCCTGCCCAGAAACACCCCAGAGCCCTGCCCCTCCATGCCAGGTGCACCAGGTGTGGGCAGGCAGGCTCAGCAAGGCAGGATCTGTGTGTGGAGGGGCTTAGTGTGGGGGGATCCAGGTGTGGGTTGAGAGAATTCTGTTTGGGGGGGAGATCTGGATGCACAGGAGCTTGTTGGGGGGTTCTGGGTACAATAGTAATGGGAGTTTGCAGGGGGATCCAGGTAAAGGTGGTTGGTGCTCAGCGGGGAGGGGGGCTGAATGTGGGGGGGATAGAGCTCAGAAGGGGGGGTCTGGGTGTGGGGGAGGCCGTGTGGGAGTCCAGATGCTGGGAGAGTGGGGTTCAGTGGGTTTGGGATCCAGGTGCAGCTGGTTGGGGCTCCATAGGGTGGGGATCCAGTTGCGGGTGGCTCGTCAGGGTGGTCCAGGTGCAGGGGGGGCTTTGGGTACGGGGGGGTGAGGGTCAGCGGGAGCGTCTGGGTCTGGATGCATGTGAGTTGGACAGATAGGGGAGCAGCTCCCTGTAC
Organism: Chelonia mydas; assembly: GCF_015237465.2. NCBI lineage: Eukaryota > Metazoa > Chordata > Testudines > Cheloniidae > Chelonia > Chelonia mydas. The sequence continues at coordinate 297,039,220 of NC_057849.1, forward strand.
AGTGATCCCTCCCCCTGCAGCTGCGGAGCGACAGGTGCAGGAAGCACTGAGGGCGGGGCAGGGGGAAGTTTGCCAAGCTTCCTACAGCTGGGGGAGGGTCTGACCTGGCCCCAGATGCCGTGAAGGGGAACAGGAAGTCCCATCCTCCCCAGCCCAGCCAGGACTAGCTGCTGAGCCTAGCAAAGGGTAGGAGCCACCAGCCGTGTCTTCCCCTGTCCCACTCCACCCCACAGTGATTTGCCTCTCGGCTGGCTACCCTGGGCACCAGAAAGATTCTGCTGGGGAGGGTTGCATGATGGCTTTTGTGGATTCCTTTTGCTTCCCCATCAAAAAGTCATTTTTCTGTGGGGAAACAAAGAAATCTGCGGGGAACATAAATTCTGCGCATGCGCAGTGGCATAGAATTCCCCCAGCAGTAAAGTCATTTTTAGAAGTGCTGTAGTAATACATTCATCCCCACTTCTGTGCTGTATTTGATGGGCTGCCTGAACAGGTGGCACCTAATAGCAAAAAAATGATTGCACACTTACTCAACAGACTAGAAAGAACTGGATGGGCCAGAGGCACAGGAGTCTGTTTAAGCATGCAAGGCCATTTTCAACATAATCAGTTATCTAATTGCAAACCCAAACTTAGTCAATGTATTTGCACACGTAATTAATTACAATTTATTTAAAAGCACTCTGTTTGTAGTGCTTTGTTCTCCATTTCCCACACATCACATTACCAAAGGATAGATTGGATTTTTGAAAATCAACAGAGACAAATGAAAAACAAACAAACAAAAAAAACCCAGCAAAACAACACATTAAATAAAAAGTTACTGAAGGGTAAAGTGTCATTCTAATAATGATATTCTACCATGGTGATACCCATGGAATGAAAGATTAGTAAGACAGATGGGAAAAAAATTAAATGGAGAATTCATGCAACAAGTTATTTTTTTCTCTTCATATGCTTCAGAGGCTAACATTACATAATTATTATGTCTAAAGGAAAAAAATCATATTTTATTTTAATTCATTTTCATTGTCCGGCGTTAGGAAAATATTTTTTTTAAAAATAGGTATTTTCCCTACTACTTGTTTTTTGTTTTAAAAGCTTTAAAAGCTATTGTTTATGCGAAAGAAGGGGTGAGATTTGTGGGAAGCACAGAACTATCAGAAGCCATTAACATTGCATAAAAGAGGGGATGATACTGAACAAAGGGACAGGATGGAACTGCATGTTCAGTTAGGCATTCAGTTCAATGTGCAGAGTGTCTTTTTCCTATATACACTGCTAGGTATTATTGTGATTATTATCAAGCAGAGCTTTCCTGCCTCCCCTCTTCAACAGAGTCCAGGGCAATATGAGCAGATTTTTCTAGTGGCTCCATCTAAATGAAGCCCAGTGGTACAGCCTGAGCATGCAGCTCCTTTCAACCTATTCCCAGGAACTCTACCTTCTTCCCTCTAACATTCACTGTTTCATGTGTAAGTATTATTATTAGTATAACACAAAAAGTGTACAGGCCTTGTACTGGTCCCCTGCATGGGGTGAAATACCTCTGAGCAGTCAGTATTTGGAATTTACTATTTCAACATGGCTTGGTTTCCACAATTAACCTATGGAATTCATTGCCATAGGATGCTGTGATGGTCAGAAATATAACTGGGGTAAAAAAAGACTTCGGTAATTTCATGGAGCATAGGTCCGTCAATGGCTATTAGCCAAGTTGGTCAGGACTATAACCCTATGCTCTAGACAACCCTAAACTTGACTGCCAGAACCCAGGAAGGGAAGATGGGTGAATCTCTCCAAATTGCCCTGTTTTGTATACTTCCCCATGAAGCTCTGGTACTGGCCACCATCAGAGACTGGGCTAGATGGACCATTGGTCTGAGCCAGTATGGCCATTCTTATGTTATGGTCCCTGATTGGATGACCTAATATTTATAAAATAGGGACGGGGGGGACAAAATAACTGGTTTATTGCATTTCTAAGGAGGGAGGCAAAGCAAGAGATAAGCAGGCCTAGGAAATGTTCAAACACTTTAAATTTTGTCTTTTCTGCTCATGCACAAAGATGACATGCTTATGTGCATGGACTGAAGATTTTAGAACAGCTGGGATCCTTCTTCCTGAAGAAAGGGAGGCCAAATTTATTGGCTGTATAATAGATTTTATATTCCATTCTCTTTTGTGCCATCGACTCCAGTAACTGTTGTAGGTGTTACTGAGCAGCCTCTCTGTGACTAGCAATCTTGCTTGCTGGCCTCTTCCCACCATTTTCCCCTGGTGATGGTGGCAGAGTGGATACCTCTTCTCCCTATCAACAATCTCAGACTTGGTGCCAGAGGGTGACCACGGGATTGTCTACGTAACCTTGTACTGTATAGAGGATTGTGGTTGTTCCCAGGCACTGATTTCCATTCTGACCCAAATCTAAAGGTACAGCCACACTGCAGGCACTTTGGCTCTGTACTCTAAAGCTTGAACAAGTGCCTGAAAGCCAGAAACCTTTCTGATGCTGCTGCCCTACTTTCTCCTCCCTGCTCTTCTGACTGAGTGATCGCTCACAAGATTGTTTGAGCATCACAGGCACACTGCTCTGCTCTAACACAAAGCAAAAATATTCAGGATGTCTAAGAAAGATCTTTGAGTGAGCACACCTGTTCACAAGAAAATCAGGAACATGTTAATCTGTGCATGAATGATTTTATCCATAAAGCTCTGCCCCAAACATTCAAGAGAACAAACTATTCCAAAAAGTGTGATTATGGTTGGGTTGAATCATGATTCTACTGGGTACAGGTGAAAATAAGAATGGCCATACTGGGTCAGATCAAAGGTCCATCTAGCCCAGTACAGTATCCTGTTATCCGACAGTGGCCAATGCTAGGTGCTAGGGCTTCCTACAGTAGCTGCATGCTGTCACACCGCATGTGTATTGTGGGGGGAGGGGGGGAGGGGGGAAGGGTGGGTGAGCTAAGTACTGTTGGAATAGATGAGAAGTTTGAATCAGTGAACTACAGCTGAGGTCTGTATGAGCGCTCACCCCATAGCAGCCAGCATCAGAATTGCCAACCCTAAGCATTCAAAAGTCATGAGATAATTTATATATAAATTAGAATTTTCCAACTAGGATTTGAGCCTTGAGTTCAAGTTTGGCTTGTAGCCCTCAGATTTATGCCCTACAGTCTCCATTTTGTATATTGTACAGAAAATCATGTATTGGCTTTTTCAGGACCAGAACCATTAGTCCATTAGACTAAGCCCATTACAGACTCCACGAAGACCCTTTTATAATCATTAAATCAAAGTCAGCTGAGCCTATTATACATCAAGATTGCATTTTTAATCTGACATTGCTTAATGCACCCAACCGCTCATTTTATGAAGCCTAAGAGAGCTCATAGCTTATTAAGCCTAGTAAAACCACTGATGGGGAGGAGTGGGACAAGCTTTTGAATTAATTTATCCTCAGGAGTAAGTCACATTCTCTGCTCTGTGTTTTTAAATGATAAAAAAGTGGAACAAAATGTGCCCTTTATAGAGAGGAACAGAATGGCTGGATCACAAGTTTTTGCCTATTGCAAACAATTTAAAATGTCACTGTAAGGATAGGCATCCATTTGCTAATATCATGTTACTAGTATAGGAGACTATAGGACAGATTTCTACGAGTGTTTAAGCACCTACTCTGCTTGAAAATTCACTAGACACCTACCTGCATCTTTAGGTGTCTAAATAACTTCAAACATCTAGCCCTCTATGAATGTGTTAAGCATCTGAGCATGCCCAATATGAAATAGATATTTCGAGGACATAGAGCAAACTCAGACTGAGCTGAACACTCATGCAATTAAAGTTCTGTGTCCTTTCTTCAACCAGCATGCCCTCAAGTGCTTATTCACTACTGCAGACAACACCGACAACTTATTACCACAGGTTGATCAGAACTTTAGGGGGAATTGGTCATGGAACAGGAAAAGTAATTTTTTTCAGGGTCCAAAGCACATTGTCCTTGTTCATTCAATTTTTTCAGTTGTACAGGTATATATTAGACATCGCAGTGCACCAAGTCACTTAGGCACTTTTGAAAATATTGTGCTCTACATGGCCTTTTCATGTTTCACGACAATGAAATGCACATAACTACTGCAGAGAGAAGTCCAGGGCTTTAATCCTCCTGTTGCTACACACTGTAGTTTGAATATTTATAAACCAGATGACTATACGCCAACCCAAAATGTTGGAATAAAACATTTGTCAGAACCTAACTACAAATGCCCAATTTTGCTTAAGTCAGTCTCATTCTCAACAGAAAATAATTCAAATTAATTCTTAATGTCATTATCATGTACCAGCTGAATCGAAAATGTTTCTAGTGGTCATACTCTTGCCTATTCCTCCCAAACTTGAACGCTTCTGCCACATCCCCCGCAAACTGCTCCCCTTTACAATAGGTCTATTGACCCCTTTACAGTCCTATTTCTTCCCACCCCAACTTCTTGTCTCAATTCCATTTTTCTTGCCTACTCAGTTCCAGTCTCCATTCCTCAAGCTTCCCATCCCAGTTCCAACCTCTTAGTCACGCAATTCAGACTCCCAGTCTCTCCTTCTTCCCTCGCAACTAGTCCCAGTCTCTTTACCCAATTCAAGTTTCCCCCCAGTAACAGCATGGCACCCCCCTCTCACAAGCACCCCATTCTGTACTTCTCTCAGTTTATGGTGACCTCTTCTAGCAGTTTCTTGCTGTCCAATTGTGGGCCAATTCCCCAGTGGCCTATCAGTGAAGGGGAGGACCCAGGCCTGCCCGGTAGTCCGGGTCCCAAGCCAGGCACTCTAAGAATAGCAGCCTCATGATGCCATGTCCCTTTAACTAAACTCCTTTCAGTTCCACGGGCCACTTCCCCATGGCTCCAGCCTTCACAGGTGCTTCATCCTTACTTCAGGGATCTTCTATTTTCAGGCCCAGTAGCCAGCTAGGAGCCCTTTCTTGCTCCCCCAAGCCCTGCCAGCACTGATCTGTCCGTGGTGCTGCAGTTCCCTTTGACCAGCCAGGAATACACACTCCTCTTGCTCCAGCAAGGAACGGACTCTGGTCTACATTGCAGCTCCTTTTATGCTAGCCTGGAACCCTCCAATTGACTCGCCTTTGCAGCCTCCCCCAATTGGCTGCTTTCCTGCACAGTCTCTCTAGGCCACTTGGAGGACTTGGCTCCAATGCCGCTTTCCTGGGATGTGTGTTGCAAGACCCTGAGGTCTCATGTAGGGAGCCTCTGGGGCTAGTCCACCCAATCACATTGTCCAGTGTCTCTCTCAGGGATGAGTGTGGCAAGAGGGAGGGAGGGATAGCTCAGTGGTTTGAGCCTTGGCCTGCTAAACCCAGGGTTGTGAGTTCAATCCTTGAGGGGGCCATTTAGGGATCCGGGGCAAAAATTGGGGATTGGTCCTGCTTTGAGCAGGGAGTTGGACTAGATGAGCTCCTGAGGTCCCTTCCAACCTTGAGATTCTATGAAGACCCTGAGGCCTCTAGTAGGGGGCCTCTGGGCCAAGCCCACCCAATCACATTATCCAATGTCTCTCTCTCTCCCCCGATGCCACTGGCTCCTAGTCCCAGTCTCCCTCCTTGGGCTTCTCATCTAATCTCAGTCTTGCCAATTCTTGTCCCAGTCTCCTGCATCACTGGGTCCTTGTCCCAGTCTCTTTGCCCAGACAGACCTGGACCCCCAGTTCTTGCTCCATACTTCAGTTACATTTCAGATCACTCTCCCATCCCATCCCTTCCACACTCTAGCTCTCCTCAATTGTTCTTAGTGCCTTGTACAGCCAGTCCCAGTCTTCTTCCCTCCTCCCAGGTCCTCATCCAATCTCAGTGTTTCCCTTCCCCAGACAATTGACTGCCAGTCCCATACTGGCCAATGGAAATCTTAAAAGAAAAAAAAAGGTGACTTGAAAAATAAAGATATCCACAGCACTCAGTAAACTCAACAATGTATGGGAATCAAAGATATGCAACACCACAATCGAATATAATTTTCAAGTCAAATGTAATTTCAGTGCTTACATATAGCTGGAGATCTATTAAAATATTAGAATCATGATTAGATGCTTTGAAAATAAGTGCCTGGGCATTTGTTGGAAAGACTATCACCAAGTAACAGATCAGAGAACTCACTAACCAGTCTCCTGTCTCCACTAGAATTAGAAGGAAGTGTTGGGGCATGTACTCTACATGCCAACAAACAGACTCCCACATAAAGCTGTCAAGTGGAAACCAACCGGTATGGAAAAAACAAGGATGCTCAAAAGAAACCTTATGAAGAACCCTTAGCAGGGAAGGCAGGACAGTCAAACTTAACACCACAGTGCAGATAGAAGCTGCCAGTGACAGAGAGGGATGGAAGAAATCAGTTTCCACCTGCATAAGAAGGATGTAATAATAAATAATAAAATAAAAATATGTACATTAGAAAAAAATAATATGACAAAATTAAGTGAAAATTTAGGCTGAATAGAATACATAGATTATAAAGCCAAACGGGACCACTGTGATCATCTAATCAGATCTCGAAAAAGCTTCCCAACAGGAAGATTTATTAGATTATGCAAATCTTCCTTGGGAAATGATGGAAGCTCCATCACTAAGGACTAGAAAACTTAACTAGACAAATCAATAGAAAATGTATGTCAGGTAACAATGCTGCATTGGCAGGTAGCTGGCCTAAACAACCTAATTTCATCTCTAACGCTGTGATTCCCAGTATCATCCATTGCTTTAGGTGCAGACCTGCCTTGAAGTGGGATTTTCATAACCAGATAACAGGGTCAATATGGCAAACAGGGTCAATGTTTTACTCAATCATAGCACAACCAAGTATAGGTTTCCATGCATTTTGTTTTATTCACCAGAAGAGTCATACTATCTATTTAATCCAGAACCAACTCCTTAGCCATTTCTTTTCAGGGCACAGCATACAATAGACATGATTGATAAGTAACTGCTTTCATCTTTTTTGGCAAAAAATTACTATTTTCAAATATTACAGGCGTCCCAACATACACATGTCAAGAAAATAAGATCTATATAATCTCTGTCCTCATTTCCCATGTCTTATTTGTTGTAAGTACATGTATACCCCCAAAAACATATATCACATATGACCAATATACAGTATATTATAATATTTTGCACTTAGGTTTGCAACATTTTATGACATATGTCCTGTTTCTCAATTAAATAAGCAGCACATCACAAACTGGCTTATTAGCTGTGATATGTCACCCAAGCTGCAGCATACATCAATAAAGTGAAAGACATGTCACGTTGGGTTTTTGGTTTTGTTTTGTTTTAAATGGAAAGGCCTGATGCATGCCATAATATGTTCTTATTTTTTTTAATATTATCACTTTCCTTTGCACTGTATTCTCTCATACCTGGTGTCCTAAATACATTCTTTTTAAAACCATGTATTAACTCTTTAGTGTTATGCTGCCCTTAGCTTACGTATTACATAAAAAGAGCATCCATTATCTAAATGCCATGGAAGGGAAAAAATGTCAGTGTAATCCATTCGTCAGTTTATTGACAAAAACTCTGCCAGCATGTGTGTCAAATCCATTTGATATTACTGAGTGCATGATTTTGTACCTTGACCTTTGATTTAGATAAACAATATGTAGAATAACAGGCAGGCAGGCGGCTCCCTGTTGATCCCACATCTGAGAAAGCTCATTTACATTGATTATTCTGACACTATGTATGCAACATACCACACTCATCTAGTTAGATTTTGATAAGCTAGTTGTGGACAAGACATATGGATAACAGATGTATCGGAATAAAATCTTTCAGGTCAAATATTGCCCCACTCATTACCACAGACTGAGGCACTTTAGACATTCATATCCAACCTAACACTTCCAGGAAAACTATCGTGTCCTGATGGAGCAGCAGTTTCAGGCAGAGGCTATTACTAGCCCCTGAAACACACAGAGTATTTCAACTTTCAGTGCAACACAGTATGGATCACAGCACAGAATAAAGTAGTAAATGAGGATGATTAAACATAAATTAACTTACTCAATATAAACTTCCTCCAGGCTAAAACCTCTAAAGCCCTGCAGTGTAATTTATTATTGTGCCATTCCATAGTAATAAAATAAGGAAAAATGTAAAACCTACTGTACTTGATTATACCAATGATGAGCTGGTAATGCAGTCACAGATTTGCTCTAGGGTTTTCTAGGTTACTGCTCTGCACTTTCTTGAAGCAAGTGACCACAGCAAAGAGAAGCTGTGAAGACTAGCTAAGGATTATTTACAACTACAGTAACTATGTCTTATATAGTGATGCATTCAGCACATAGATCAAAATCTTGAAAATACTATTTTGGAATATCTATATAAATCAAAGTATGCCATCAAGACTCGAGAAAAATATATTTCTTATTGCATCTGCTACTGACATATTGCCCATCAGATGTAATACTGTGGCTGTGGAGATGCCCCATACTGTGACAAATCTTCAGAGGCCCTTCCAAAATACAGCTCAGAAATGACATCTGCATCCTTTATTTGAGTAGGATGTAGAAATATATGTTAGGTTTTCCAATCATATACACAGATAGAATAGGGCCAGCAGATTTAGTTCCACGGATACTCAATAGTGTATACTTGTTCATTTATATAATATAAACTATTTTCAGTGGTACAAACCCCAAACCACAAAAGGTGAAATCCTGACTCCATTGAACTCAGTGGCAAAACTCCCATAGACATCAATAGGGGCAGGATTTCACCCTGTGTTTTCTAAAATAATCTCTGTAGGGGAGTGGCCAGTAAGAGTGGAATGAGGAGAGCATGGGCGCCAACTCTGTGGGGGCTCCGGGGCTGGAGCCCCCACAGAAAAAAATAGGGGGTGCTCAGCACCCACTGGGATGACCAACGGTTGGTAGCCAGGGATCAACTGTTTTGCGGGTGCCTCGGCAGATGAGCTGTTTCCTAGGGGCAGCCTGTGGCAGCTGCAATCAACTGTTTGGCAGGCAGGCTCAGATCAGCTGTTTCCCACCTCCCTGCTCAGCCAGGGGTTGAGTGAGTCTCACAAAAAAAAAAAAGCCTTAGGGTTAGGCGTGGGCAGCAGTGCTGGGCTATCAGCAGCAGCATAGCCAGCCCCTGCTCACCAACTCCAGCCACAGCAGGCATCAGGTGACCCAAGGGAGCCCAGCTAGGCTAGGGCTGGGTGCAGTGATGGATTAGGGGGAGGAAAAGCCCTGGACCTCGGCAGGAGCCGCGCTGGGGGTGGGGAGGAGGAGAAGCCCCAGACCCCAGCAGGAGCTGCATTGCGGGAGCGGAGAAGCCCTGGATTCTGGAAGGAGCCACGCTGTGGGAGGAAGGGGGAGGAGAAGCCCTGGACCCTGGCAGAAGATGTGGGGCTGAAGTCCATGGCTCAGGAGCCCCAGCTATCCTACTGGCAGAAGCTGCAGGGCTGAAGCCCCAACCCCACCCTGTGTGGAGCTGGCCTGAGCCCGTATCTCTCTCCCGTCCCCCCTGCGGAGCTGGCTCTCACTCTCAGGCTGTGGAGAAATTCTACTTACCTCGGTATCTCCATTTCCCCCATCATCACACAGCCATGAATGGATTTAGCCTAGGAGGCAGGGTCACTATTGGCCCCATTTGGCAGGTGGAATCTAGGGCACACAGAGATGAAGTGACTTCCCCAAGGCTAAGCAGGGAGTCTGTAGCAGAGCAGAGAATCAAATCCTGAATACCTAAGCCTGAGGCCTGTGCCTTAACCACTCAGCAACCTTCCCACCCAAGGTGGGGGGAAATCTCCTCTGCCACTTTGAGTGTGTGTGTGTGTGTGTGGGAGCTGGCACTAGACAGAGCCGCCAGGAGGTGGGGAGTAGAGAGAGATGGGAAAAGGGACATGGGTGGGAAGCAAAAGGGGGAAACATCAGGAAGGGGAGCAAGGACTTAGAGAAGAAACAAGAGAAGGGAAAGGGGCAGGGAGAGCGAAAGGAAGGGAAAGGAGAAAGAGTCTACTGCTTGTCCCTCCCAGCCACCTTCTTCCCACAGCCATCAGTGGCCTCAGCTCCCAAACAGGCTCTAAGCAGGTGTGAAGCCCAGAGCGAATGTAATGTCTTTCCACTGGGATGTTAGTGAAGACAGCTTGTAGCTGAGTGTAATGATTTTAATATAGTGTAATTCATGATAGTGTAATGATATATTTCATTACTATTTTAATGATTACATTAAGATGCCAATGATACACACATTCAATAACAGAATATGAAAGAAGTGTACAAATATGCTGAAAATTGCTAGTTTTGGGGGGAGGCTGAGGCCCCCCCAAACACACACACCTCGCTTTCAAGGCAGGAGGAGGCAGAAAGGAGTGAGCAGTGGGCAGGAGATGCTCAGGGGAGAGGACTAAGGGGAGGGGGCAGAGCAGGGACAGGAAGAGGTGGAGTGGGGCAGGGTGAGGCGGGGCCTTAGGGAAGGGGGCGGAGCTGGGATGGGGCACCCACCAGCAAAACCAAAAGTCAGCACCTACAGGGGAGAGAGCTGGACAACTGCCCTAGTAGACTGTGAGCATGACAAGGCGGGATAGCAAGCCACATTGTGTCATAGGGGTCTTGGATCAGTCTTTACGTGAGAAGGAATTCCACATACAGGATTGGATACAGGAAGGCTCCCATTAAAAGTTCCAGTGAGGAATAAGCAGCAGGAACAGACATATTTTAAAAATGAAGATCTTTATCTTCTCTTTATCTGGTGTCCCTACCACTAAAATGAGAAGGAAAAAACCCTCAGACATATAATTTGTTTCGAAGTATCTTTCAATAGGCTTCAATGGAGCTATGCCCATGTACACTAGCTAAGGATCTAAGCCAATATCTTTTATTGTCTTTTTAAAAATGGATTGAAATGAAGCTAAGTTAGGAAAACCGCTTTGGAGAACTGCAGTTAGCACTGCCTCAATGCAACTAAACTGAAATTAACATGGTTTTCTGATCATTTAAAATAAAATGACTGCTCTCAAATTTTTTTTAACAGAATCTGAATAAAGTACATTCTCCCCCTATAGAAGTAAACCTGATTTTTTTTAAGTATTCCAGAAGGAGAACTTCAAAATATAACAACGCTGAGAAGGAAATAAACACAAGTGTTGTACAATAAGGGATATGAATTCAGACTAGCAGGAATAGAAGAAGCATATTCCAGAATTATATTCCCTAGGTGAGAGTATAACAGTAATCATGAGAAGAGACTGGCTTGAAGTTGGAGATATTTGCATTTTTGGTTCAATCAAATATTTTATTCACATTTCTCCTGCAATGGGGAGTGTAATCACAACTTTCACCTCCAGAGTCCCAGCTAGAGTCTGGGTGCAGTGTTACAGGGGTTCTCTCAGTCAAGTGACCCTTTTACTTGTGCTGGTGCCACAAAAGTCTGTCATTATTCACGGGCTAGCCCTCTGGCCAGTCCCTATTCAGTTCATTCACCTTTCAGGAGGTAACAGAAGAGTCCAGAAAATAAGAAACTCAAAAGCTAATAGCCTTCAAAACCATCTCCCAGCCCCTCTTTTATTCTGAACACCATGTTTCCCCTCTTGGTCTGGGGGTGGTGGTAGGGGAACTCAGGTCCACCCTCTCCTCTGGGTTCCAGCCCATGGACCCTGTTCAAGTGGATAAGTACCATTCCTTCAATCCCTTTGTCACTTTCCCTGGACCACTCCTGCCTTTACCTTGCTCACTGGCATCTTCACCAGATCTGCAGATTTTGCTCCCCCACCTTGATGTTATAGCTTCTCATAGCTTCTGGGTCAGCTACAGAGGCATTTCCTAAAAGCCAGTCTCACAGCTGGATTGTATGGTTAGTAGTTTTCTCTGCCCCTTGCCTTAAGACAGTCAGTATCTTCACCTTCAAAAAGAAGTTCGCCCTGAGCCTTCTCTCTAGGACAGGAGCTATATCTCAGACAGCTTCTCTGCCTTATAGTAGTCAATATTACTCTCCTTCAAGCAGGAATTCTCCCTCCATTCTCTTTCTGGAGCTGGGGTTATATCTCTTGTCTTAGGTTAGTCAGCTGCAAGTCCTTTGCCAGCTCCCCTCAGCTGAATACCCTTCACAATTAGCCTTCCAATCTGGAGGGTTCAGCAGGCCAGGCTTCTCCTTTCAGTGTTAGTCCTGCTATGAGGAGGAGGCAGCCTTTATGCTGTTCCCCTTCTCCCAATTCCTTCCCAATTGGTGGGTGAGAGGGAAGCCTTGCTCCAACCTCTCTCGAAGGCTCTTGGCCCTAGGCCCTTAAGATACAATAACAAGATTCCCTCTCCAAGCAGTCTTAGTTCCCTGGTCTGCTTGTTCCCTATCCCTATTACCCTTAGATTTCTATATATCTTTCTACTGGACCTTTCAAACCTTTCAAAGGCCATGCCAGGTGGCAGAGTAGGCTGACCACTAGCACTAGTGCCTTTTACAGTAGGCTACCCCATCACAGGGAGAAAGCCCTTTCATTACAACTATGAATCAAAAGTTACACTGCTTATAAGAACATTTTGTAAAAACAGAATAAAATATTTCTTTAAAAACAAAACACAAATCCCTAAAATAATTTGTTTGTGTAAAAGTGCTCAGTTCTAATGTCTCAGTATAAATGTGACTCAGGCAGAAATGCATTAGAAAGAGTAAAAAAAGATGCTGATCTAATAAGGTATTTAATGCTTCTTGTCAGTTTTCATCAAGACACTAAAAAACACTTCAATCATCTCCCCCAAAGCACAAGCACACATTTTGTAGTAGTGGAAGTCTTTGAATCTGTTTCAACTTTTCAGTGGACCTTCAAAATCTAAAAGTGATGTGAGAAGAGGAGGAGCCATATGATAAATCAACAAAAGCTTTTACAATGCATTTAAAAGGAAGTAGCCCTCCTAGCAATTTCTTTGAGCATACCAACAATCTACATTCTCAAACGGTCACTCCAACTATTTGATACTCAGTCCTGATTACTGAGAATAAATAATCTGAGCAACCAGGAACAGCAGAAGCATCTTTTACATTCCATTTTGTGACACCAGTAATGTCGGGATTTTTTTTTTTATTCCAGTAATTGGATTTAAGCATCATTCAAATCTAGATTGCAAATATTGACATTTCAACTGTCCTTTTCTGGTAGATTAAAATTGGCATATTACTCGCTATGAAAATATGGCTGCATTTTGGTACTCCACTGTCGCACAGAAACCCTGAAGCTAAAGGGTCCAACCATACAAGAGGATTCTCCCTGCCTAGGAGCATCTCTGTGTTTCTTAGCACTTCCTATACCAACTTGCTTCCTGATCCTTGCTGTCTGAGGCATGACCAAGGAAAAGGGACATGGCTGAGGCTTCTTAATGGCCCTATGATCTGGGAGTGCTGGAATTGCCCTGTTGAGTTGCTTGCTCGCTATGACCCCTAAATCCTTCTCAGAGTCACTGCTTTCCAGGATTTAGTCCCCCATTCTGCAGCTCTGGCCTACATTCCTTGTTCTTAGATATATAACTTTGCATTTGGCTATATTAAAACACAGTTTGTTTGAATAGATCAAGTGATCCAGACTGCTCTGTAGTCATTATTTACCTCTCCACCATTTGTGTCACCTGCAAATTTTATCAACAGTGATTTTATAATAATTTCCAGATCATTTATGAAAACGTTCAATAGTGCTGAGCCTAATACCGATCTCTGCGGAACCCCACTAGAAACACTCTCCGCCGATGATGATTCCTCACTGATGACTACTTTTTGAGATCTGTCAGTTAGTTAGCTCTTAATATATTTAACGAATGCTTTATTGATATTCATAGTGCTAATTTTTTAATCAGAATGTCATGAGGTACTGAGTCAAATACTTTCCAAAGTCTATTTTATCTATACTTTTACCAACCACAATACCATGATGACTGGCATTAATTATATTCCTATCCTTAAATTGAATCCCATACCAACTTTTCCAATATTTTGCCTGAGATTAATGTCAGGTTAACTGACCTATCATTACCTGGGTCATCCTGTTTGCTCTTTCTAAATACTGGCACAACATTAGCACTCTTCCAGTATTCCATATTATCCCCATTATTCCAAGATGTATTATGATCAGCAGGCCAGAGATCTCCTCACCCAGCTCTTTAAGGACTCTTAGGTGCAAGTTATCCAGCCTGCTGATTTTAAATATCTATCCTTAGTAGATGTTGTTTACCATCATCTTTGCTCACTAATGGATAAGAAGGTATATCCTCATCCTCATGTGATCGAATCATAGAATCATAGAATATCAGGGTTGGAAGGGACCTCAGGAGGTCATCTAGTCCAACCCCCTCAAAGCAGGACCAATCCCCAACTAAATCATCCCAGCCAGGGCTTTGTCAAGCCTGACCTTAAAAACTTCCAAGGAAGGAGATTCCACCACCTCCCTAGGTAACGCATTCCAGTGTTTCACCACCTGCCTAGTGAAAAAGTTTTTCCTAATATCAGCCTAAATCTCCCCCACTGCAACTTGAGACCATTACTCCTTGTCCTGTCATCCGCTACCACTGAGAATAGTCTAGATCCATCCTTTTTGGAACCCCCTTTCAGGTAGTTGAAAGCAGCTATCAAATCCCCCCTCATTCTTCTCTTCCACAGACTAAACATCTCCAGTTCCCTCAGCCTCTCCTCATAACTCATGTGTTCCAGTCCCCTAATCATTTTTGTTGCCCTCCGCTGGACTCTCTCCAATTTTTCCACATCCTTCTTGTAGTGTGGGGCCCAAAACTGGACACAATACTCCAGATGAGGCCTCACCAATGTCGAATAGAGGGGAACGATCACATCCCTCGATCTGCTGGCAATGCCCCTACTTCTACATCCCAAAATGCCATTGGCCTTCTTGGCAACAAGGGCACACTGTTGACTCATATCCAGCTTCTCGTCCACTGTAACCCCCAGTCCTTTTCTGCAGAACTGCTGCCGAGCCATTCGTTCCCTAGTCTGTAGCGGTGCATTGGATTCTTCCCTCCTAAGTGCAGGACTCTGCACTTGTCCTTGTTGAACCTCATCAGATTTCTTTTGGCCCAATCCGCCAATTTATCTAGGTCCCTCTGTATCCTATCCCTACCCTCCAGCGTATCTACCACTCCTCCCAGTTTAGTGTCGTCTGAAAACTTGCTGAGGGTTCAATCCACACCATCCTCCAGATCATTTATGAAGATATTGAACAAAACCGGCCCCAGGACTGACCCTTGGAGCACTCCGCTTGATACTGGCTGCCAACTAGACATGGAGCCATTGATCACTACCCATTGAGCCCGACAATCTAGCCAACTTTCTACCCACCTTATAGTGCATTCATCCAGCCCATACTTCTTTAACTTGCTGACAAGAATACTGTGGGAGACCGTGTCAAAAGCTTTGCTAAAGTCAAGGAACAACATGTCCACTGCTTTCCCTTCACCCACAGAACCAGTTATCTCGTCATAGAAGGCGATTAGATCAGTCAGGCATGACTTGCCCTTGGTGAATCCATGCTGACTGTTCCTGATCACTTTCCTCTCATCTAAGTGCTTCAGAATTGATTCCTTGAGGACCTGCTCCATGATTTTTCCGGGGACTGAGGTTAGGCTGACTGGCCTGTAGTTCCCAGGATCCTCCTTCTTCCCTTTTTTAAAGATGGGCACTACATTAGCACATCGTCTTGTTTCTTTCCAAATACAGAACAGAAAGGTGTACTGAACACTTCTGCCTTTTTCTGCATCATTATTAACAATTTTAACCACCTCCATCTAGTGATAGGCCTATACTGTTGCTAGGATGGCATAGACTCATAGACTTTAAGGTCAGAAGGAACCATCATGATCATCTAGTTTGACCTCCTGCACATTGCAAGCCACAGAACCTCACCCACCAATTTCTATATTAGACCCATAACCTCTGAGTTCTCAAATCATGATTTAAAGACTTCAAGTTATAGAGAATCTACCATTTTCACTGCAAGTGACCCATGCTGCAGAGTAAGGCAAAAAAAAAAAAAAAAAACCCAGGGTCTCTGCCAATCTGACCTAGGGCAAAATTCTTTCCCAATCCCAAATATGGCAATCAGTTAGACCTTGAGCATGTGGGCAAGACCCACCAGCCAGATACCTGGGAAATAATTATCTATAGTAACTGAGAGCCCTCCCCATCTAGTGTTCCATCACCAGCCATTGGAAATAATTGCTGCTAGCAGTCGCAGATCAGTAAGGTGACCAGATGCCCCGATTTTATAGAGACCGTCCCGATATTCAGGGCTTTTTCTTATGTAGGTGCCTATTACCCCGCCCCCCCACGTCCCGATTTTTCCCACTTTCTATCTGGTCACCCTACAGATCAGCTACATGCCATTGTAGATAGTTTCATCACACCATCCCCTCCATAAACTTATCAAGCTCAGTCTTGAAGTTAGTTAAGTTTTTTTGCCCGCACTGCTCCCTTTGGTTGGCTGTTCCAGAACTTCACTCCTCGAATGATTAGAAACCTTTGTCTAATTTCAAACCTAAAATTGTTGATGGCCAATTTATATCCATTTGTTCTTGTGTCCACACTGGTGCTTAATTTAAATAACTCCTTAAATATCAAATAAGAAATCTAAACATAAAATGTCAAAAACATTAATGAAGTGGATGAGGTAATATCTTTTATTGGACAACTTTTGGTGTCAGAAACAAGCTTTCGAGCTTACATGGAGCTCCTCTCTAATATCCTGGGACCGACATGGTTGCAGCAACACTACATACAAAAACATTGACATAATTTTTAATTGCAACAGAAAATGTTTGGATATAGTTTATATGAATGATTTTGTATTGTGGAATTGACAACATATTATATTCTCATATTCTCACTTGTCATTGGCAAGTCATCATTTCAACACAGAAAAAATTTTGCCCACTTGTTTCCCAATTACTTTCTACTTATGTAAATATGTATTGCGTCACTATTAGTTTCCTTGGATTTGAAATAAATCATTTTAAAAATATGAAACAGTTGTACCACACTGAAGAAAATGGAAACTCCAGTAATTCAATCAACATAAGAACATAAGAACAGCCATAATTGGTCAGACCAAATATCCATCTTGCCTAGTATCTGGTCTTCCGACAATGGCCAATGCCGGGTGCCCCAGAAGGAATGAACAGAACAGGTAACCATCATGTGATCCATGCCCTGTCGCCCATTCCCAGCTTCTGGCAAACAGAGACTAGGGACACCATCCCTGCCTATCCTGGCTAATGGCCATTGAGTCAAATCCTAGACACTTTGAAACTTATTCTGACATTTAGGCTTCAAATAGAGACAACTAAATTACACAGAAGATAAATTTAGCTAACGGTGCAAATTAGAAGGAAGAGTCTGTGTATGTCAATGAGGAAACAGGCAGCCTGGAGACTAGAAAGGTATATTTGAATGTTCAGAATATGAATGTAGAAGTGTAACATCTGTTAGGGAGTGTATTCATTTGCACATTTAACTTAGTTATGGTGCCACATAAAGTGGAATCTAGGTCCAGTTGTGTTAGCCCTTAACTTCCTAAAATTCTTTCAGGGCTAAAATTGTCCATGCTTGGTGTAAGCCCTGTTTGTACCCAAAAGGAGAATTGGTCAAGGACTTCCCCTAGTAGCAGTCTGTTTTACTACATATACGTCTCTCCATTTTTTAAATAGTTTGAGCATTACTGGCAAAACTGATGTAAAATGTACACTTTGCTTGTTACCAGTCCATCATGAACTCTGATTTACTGGATTTTCAATGTCAAGGAAACTTTTATTTTAACAAAGCTTTGCCTGTAGGTTGTTGCTGTTTAATGAACAGTTTTGAAAGATTTAAGTTTCTTTGAAATGGGCTTTGGTAAAGGAATCTAGTCTGATCTGAGTAACTCTTAATGTAGATGACTTTTTATCTGCATGCAGTAATAATTCATATGATTGCCAGCATATGATGGCCTTATTTTGGTCATTAATAGTCAGATCATGGCCTTTAGCTGTTGAGACATTGGAGAGCCCCTCTCAAATATTAACTTTCTTAGGGATTTAAACTGATTCTGGGATGGTGAATTTGGACTTTCTAGGGAAAAAGTGTTGAAACTGCAAAACTTTAGAGGTGATCGGAAAGCAAAGGTCACCCTGTGACATTGGCAATCGCTCTTGAAACATCTTTGTTTTGTATGGAGGGTGGTGGCTCCTGCTAGGGCTCTTTGTTCTTAGTTGGTCTCTGTAATGGCAAGCATGTGATTCCTTCATCACTTCATCAAAGTGTCTCAAAGTAGTGCACGATGATTTACTGGGTTAGGAGACATTCCTAAATAAATAAGAGATTTTATTATGGAGCTCAGAGTGGGGTTCACACTTCACAGATATAGTCTGACACAGTTGGTGACTTGGTGTTGATATATTTTTACAAGGATCTGGACTTCTTGGATGTAAGCAGCCACAGTAAGAGACATTTTTTTCAAATCTTTGGTGCAACGGCTATATAGGGGTGGATGAGAGGGAATTAATGAACAGACATATTTCATTTTGGCCTGGAAATTTGTCTGTCTTCTATATAATACATAATCAATCATCTAAGTCTCCCTTGCTAATTAAATTATTAGGGAATTTGTTTTGCATTGTATGGGACTCAACATATTTTTCACTCTAAGGAACATTCCGGGTATTAACAATAGCATTGCTGCTGTGTCCTCCCATTTCCAGGATGACAAGATACAAGGACTGGCATGGGGCGTTGAGAAGGAAATGTCAGTGATAACTAAATTCCTGTATTTCTGAGATGACTGAGAGAGTTATAGCTAACTGGAATATAATTTTTTATGCAGGAATGTCAGATTTCCAATGTTATGTTGAGGTATCTTGGCTTGATGCCACATGGAAGTTCAGGCCAGGACTATGGTGATCCACAATGATATGCATTAACCCATCTCTTAAAACCTCTTGAGCTTGCTGTTGTGTAAGGACCTGATCCAATGTTCACTGAAGTTAATGGAAAAATTCCCATTGGCTTTATTGGTTTGGAGGGTCCCTTGGTAATATTTGCATGAATGGGTGTGAGACCTTTTTTTTTTTTTTTTAAAGAAATATCTTGTCATTGGCCTTCTTTGGTGCCCTGAATGTAAGCAAATTGATTCCTATTTCTGCAGGGGATTCTTTGCAGCACACTATCATGGCACAGGATTTAGATAGTTAAAAGAAGTTAGACATTAGCTAAGTAATCAGTTTTCAAAAACTGACCAAAAAGATACAGGATCAGTAATTTCTCTGCCGAAGTGCATGGGGAAACTCTGTCCCACACAACACTAGGCAGCTTATTTACCTTCATAACCTTGCAGTTTAGAGGGTTTAAATTAAAAAAAATAACATGTGAAAATCAGTATTGTTGCGTCAAAAACTGAAGTTGGGGTATTCTCACAAAACAGAGCTCTTGATCATTAAGTCTTATTGGTTCCTATAGGCCATTTGGTCTTTTATCAGGATTTCTCATGAACTGCATGGCAGAATAGATGGTGCAACACAGCTGTAGTTTACAGTAGTTGTGTTTACACTTATTTGTGTTTTCTTTAATTTTTAGGTGCACAGTTCCCCTTCTTGAGCTTGAAAGCCTGAATATTTAGCAGCACCTGGTCTACTGGGTACATAGATGGGCTGTGGTTGTAGGCTTGGTTCAGAGCTGGGCATTGGCAAAATGTTGGTCAATGTGTTTTGATATGGTGTGCTTGGGATGTGTTAGAATTAACCTGAACTGACATTCAATTTGCTGTGACAAGTCATGAGGTACTAACACATTTTGATATTACCTCTTGAAGAGCATGATCTGACAACTCATCCGAGGTTGACTTAATTTTAAAGATAAAAAGGAAACTTTGTTGCATTAAAAAACCCCTCTCCAATAGGTCTGCTCACAAACTGGGGTTGGCATTTTTATTTTAGACATCCAGAACTAGATCAGGCCATTTTTGGTATGCCAGCAGGTTGTGGCTGTGACAGATTGGAAACATGCGTGTGTCAGATTGTGAACTCCATCTGCTTTTGTGAATGCCATTTCTTTTCAGATGCTCCACTCTGTGCTGTAACATTCATTTTGGAGTATGACCTTCATGGTGTATGCCAGTGGCTCTCAACCTTTCCAGATTACTGTACCCCTTTCAAGAGTCTGATTTGTCTTGTGTACACCCAAGTTTTCACTTCAGTTAAAAACTTACAAAATCAGACATAAACATTCAAAAGAGTCACAGCACACAATTACCAAAAAATGGCTGACTTTCTAATTTTTACCATATAATTATAAAATAAATCAATTGGAATATAAATATTGTATTATTTCAGAGTATAGTATACAGAGCCGTAAAAACAAATCACTATCTATGAAATTTTAATTTGTACTGACTTCACTAGTGCTTTTCATGTAGACTGTTGTAAAACTATGCAAATATCTAGATGAGTTGATGTACCTACTGGAAGACCTCTGAGTACCCCAGGGGTACATGTACCCCTGGTTGAGAATCACAGGTGTATGCAGCCTCCATTGTGGATAAGAGCATCCATTTTGTAATAGAGGCATAACATAACAATTGAATGGCTATGCAGATTGTAAGCTCTTCAAGTCAGGGTTCATCTTCTACTTTGTGTTTGTATAATATCTACCACAATGGGACCCCCACTTTTGACTGGTCCTTAAGCACTATCATAACAACATGTTAAATAAAGAAATAAATATATCTGAGAAGCTGGCATAGAGAAATCTAGTGCCATCAACTCTGATTGTCTCTCAGCTACTGGCCCATCCACAAGAGCAGTGAACTCTCTACACAGAAGCCTGCCTGGAGGAAGGGACAGGAGTTTCTCACCCTGGACACCTGGAAGAGGTCAGAGACATTATTTAAAGGAGGGGTGCTCTTTGCAAAGGGAGACTATCCACTGCCACATAAGGAAACCTGGCCCAAGAGTGAGAAGATAAGAAGGGCTGCCTAGCCTATTGGTACTGACCTAACCCAGGGCTCACAGGAAGGTGAGATCAGACTATCGGGGGAGTGTTCAGGACTCTTATTTTTCAAAGATCTGTAACTCTCCAGTGCTGTTTAAGATTAAAGTGCTGTGGTTAAAAAAGTCCTTTGCTAAGCCTGTCTTCCTTGCTCGCCTGCCACATTATCCCTAAAGGCATTAACTGAAAAGCTAAGGACACCTCATGGTGAGGTGGAACTCTGAGGGAACCTGTCTAAGCAATTTGGAGCTCTGGAGGGATGGGGACTGGTTTGGGGTGGGGCACTAGGTGGCTGGACTGCAGGGTCCCACTGCCCAAGCAGGGTGTCAGACACAGGATCTGCACCAGTCAGTATGACTGACAGACCTAGAGCTAGCAACTGTGATCTGTCACTGGTAGAGCCGTACAGACAACAGATTTGGGGGGGGGGGGGGGCGCGGGATTCGTCTGGCAATTCTGAAATCATTTCAGGTCAAACAAAGATTTTGTTTAAATTTTGAGTAATTAACTTTTTTTAATTAAATAAAATTGTAGGAAATTTCAAAATAAAATATCAAAAAAATCAAAGCTTGTAATATTTTAACCCAGCTTTAGTCACTATCCAGGCCCAGAGGTTTAGAAGCATGTGGGATCCAGTGGTTGGGTCCACTAACAAGAGACTGGTGTTCATCCAGAATGTAAGATTGGACCAGGTTGTTACATATGGTAAGGAACATTCAGTCTGGCTACTGAAGAGGTAGTCCATGTGTTTGAGTTATTAGTGAGGTCTCTAAACAAAGTCAATTTTGAAGTCTGCATGTAGTGCTGAGATTAATGATTGGTAAATATGAAGCTGTCATCCTGTAAATTGGGTGGGCCATAGGGCAAAGTATGACTGGGAGATTAGGGAAATGACTGCTTTGTACTCCCCGTGGAGAAGGGCAGAACTGTCACATTACATATGTGATCTTTCATGTATTGGAGCTGTGTAAATGTTCTCATTTGCAAGTATATTATATTCTACAAAACTCTACTAAGCTATTTATTATTGCCTGCTAATTAGTATTGTGACAAAGTTCCTCCTCTACCTCGGTGGGTCTTGCACTTATTGGCGGATTTGCTCACCTCAGAGATTCACGGCAGCCCTCAGTTTGGCCATTTTCATGAACCCACAGTCCAGGTCAACTCCTCCTGTGTCAGAAGGTTTGGGGGAAACCTGGACCCACCCTCTACTCCAGGTTCCAGCCCAGGGTCCTGTGGAATGCAGCTATCTAGAGTGCCTCCTGGAACAGCTGTGCGACAGCTACAACTCCCTGGGCTACTTCCCCATGGCCTCCTCCCAACACCTTCTTTATCCTCACCATAGGACCTTCTTCCTGGTATCTGATAATGCTTGTACTCCTCAGTCCTCCAAACGTACATGTTCTCACTCTCAGCTCCTAGTGCCTCTTGCTCCCAGCTCCTCACACGCCCACCACAAACTGAAGTGAGCTCCTTTTTAAACCCAGGTGCCCTGATTAGCCTGCCTTAATTGATTCTAGCAGCTTCTTGATCGGCTGCAGGTGTTCTAATCAGCCCGTCTGCCTTAATTGTTTCCAGAAAGTTCCTGATTGTTCTGGAACCTTCCCTGTTACCTTACCCAGGGAAAAGGGACCTACTTAACCCGGGGCTAATATATCTGCCTTCTATCACTTTCCTGTAGCCATCTGGCCCAACCCCGTCACAGTAGTTAATTCTGATTAAATTTTATTGGCTAGAAAATGTGTTCAGGCTTGTCATTTCTTGGGGACACAGCATAAACAGCTAGCCCAAACTGAAATCGATCGCTATATGTCAATTTGTACCAGCTGATGATATGGCCCTTTATTTTAATAGTGTTATAAATGCAGTTAAAATGACAAAGATAACCTCAAAGATAAAGTCAAAATATTTATCATAGTAACGAATCAAAAGCTACACCATTGCCAAGATTTATTCAGTATGACAGAAGAAATAACTACCATAGTGGGTAACACTAATATTTATCAGTGATAATACTTTAAATTGAAGTCAAAACCAAAAATAGAGTAACTATATTAAATTTATCTGACTTTCAGGGGCAATTGCTGGAGGAGTCTCATCTTCACTATCAGTGAAAAACATTCTGTTCTTTCCAGGAACCTACTGGGACACAAATCCCATTTTCAGCAATGTCCTGTTGATGATCATATTGTAGTAGCATAATAGAACAATTCAAGAACAACAAGACTGCACACAAAACAATTTAAATTGTACAACGTAATTTGTTTTCAGATTTGCATTTATTGCTAGCCACTGTGACTGTCAGATGGGGAACAACAGGTACTTCAGAACATCTTAGCAATTTTTGGTTGTTTGGAAAGACATGAAGTCTGTTACTCCAATCTGTTTTGTTTAAACTAACCAGAATATCAGAATTTGTCTTCAATGAGCAACAGATGTTTTGAAGTCCTTGTAATTAGACGCAATGCATTTAAGCATATATTATATGCTTAATTTATGCTTTATAAATATACTTGGGCAAAAAGCTTCCATTCACTGTAAAGTGAGAAACAAGGTAGATTTTAAATGGTGAATAATTGAAATGAATCATGATTCAGTTATACATATCACTTTTGTTGCCAGCAGGTCTAACTTACACTTTCACTCTTTAAAACTTTTGTAAGTTTTTCTTGCATATATAAATTTTCATACTGTTTGAATGATTCCATAATCTTTCATTGTTCCCCACTTCTCAGGACCAAATACAATATCTCAACATGGTGCAAAAGGAAAGAAATGCATAGGAAAACTACAAGCATGACTTAGTAACTTAATGCACCTTTGTATCTCCTATGCCATGTGACTGACAAGGAACAATTTATATAAAGAAATAAATAGAACTAACAGAAATATGAGCCTTTTCTCCCACTGTAGATGATTAGGGATGCAGACTGAGCACGTTCAGTCCATGTGAGCATGCTCAGTAGAATCCAAGCAGCAAATGGCGGGGCGGGGGGGCATAGAGGTCATATGTCTCCCATGTGTAGCCTCTGACTGTCCTTATTCTGCCCAACTGCACCACATAGTAATCAAAGGTTTGGTGAAAATAGGATGAATGCCCTGAGAACAGCCCATAGCTGTTACTAGCATGACCATTCTTGATGCCCTAGCCATGGAGGATTCTCAGGATAAGTATGGTAGGCTTTCATCAGCTACAGTATGATTTCCACCCACTGCTGTAAAATAGCTCTAAGCATATCTTGACAAGACACTTTTACATGTTAACATCTTCCAGTATGCAACACTAGAACTCTAGAAGCAGTAGAAGCAAACGTATTAGCTATATGCATTACCCTTATGATGATGCCACAAATAGAGATGTCAGAACATCAAGTAAGATTTTTAAAGGGTTATTGATTCAAAAATGTAAGCACATAAGGATCTTTGATGTTTTTTTCTTTCTTTTCCCCTTCCAGTACTTTAGTAGGATAAAACAAAAACAAAACAAAATGGATGCTCTCCCATTCTCCATCAATGAGTTACAAACCCAAGCCTGTAAGATTCACTGAAGTCATAAGGGTGTTACAAAGAAAATGTAAGAAAGCAAGAGCCTTCTACTTCATCAATTTACTTCCAAAGGCTGGTTACTTCTATTTGATGGTCTTCTTCACGCCAGCTGTATAAACTAGCTGAGCATGGAGGTTATGTTTTGTGGTTTACTGAGCCCTATGCAGTCTTCAAAAACACAGTACCCACAGATTTTGTATGGTTATTTATGTTGATAAATGTAGACCTACCTATACTGAGCACCATGTGCACATGTAATTTAATTATTTCATTCAGAAATATACACATGATCTTAGCCATAAAGACCAACTGTCAAAAGAAACCAAGATTTTCAAGTTTTCAAAACATTCCATGCAACACCATAAAGAGGCCTCTATAAAGTGTCTCCGAATATGGGCACCCAAAATCTCCAGTCATTTTTGACCATCTTGGACAGAGTCCCCCCTAGATTCAGGAAAACAGAAAATTAGCCCTCTTTATCTCCCTCAGACCCCCTTCTCAGAAAAAAACAACAATAAAATAGATAGGCCTTGCAATGTGCTCTGAATTTCAACAGGCCCAGCTTCCACAGCATCAAGGAAGCAAACTGAATGCCAACTTTGATAACCCTCCAATAAGAACATTCTGCCTCAACACAAACATGTCCAGGGATTTTAAACTCAAGCTGATCTCAAACACAGGGATACAACATGAAAGAGTTGATAACTAAGATACAGAGGATCCAAACTTTAAAGGGCTTTATCGTCCAAAATATATCTTGAATTGCCCCTCCAAGTGACATAAAAGCCAATTCAGTCTTGTGAGAAGCCCTGCTGTTTAAATGATCCACTGCATTCTACACCAGCTAATGTATCTGAATGGGCTTCACCTGTAGCCTCAGACAGAACACATTACAATAAGATGGAGGTAGTAAAAGTGAGGGTCACAGTGGTGAGGACCACGACTGACAGAAAAAGTTGCAAACTCCTGGCCACGTGATGATGAAGCACACACTCTGGCCACTGCTAACGCTGTTTCTGGACTGTTGAAGCAGTTGAGGATCCAGTAAGACCCCTAAACTATGAACCTGAGAACCAAATGTAGGCAAACTTTCTGCATTAAAAAAGCAGATTTTATCTCTACCAGTTGTTTCTCCCAGTTTACAAACAGTACATCTGTCTTAACCAGGTTCTACTTTAATCAGGCAACTTTCAGAAAAGCTCCAACTTCACCTAAACTCTGGAAAGCCCTATCAATTTCACTATCCAGGTCTGATAAAACAGAGATGTAGTGCTGGGTGTAATGGTCATATAGAAGGAAATGCAGTCCTTCACTAACTCCCTTAACTGTCTTACATACAGGTTGAAAAGTGTAGCCCTATAGCACCCCACATGACACAGCTCTTAGGACAGAGGAGCAAATGCCCCATACTAACCTCTGGCTCCTCTCAAAGAGAAAATAATTAGTTTTAGCTGAATCCAGTTTACTGGAATGTAAAATATTCTGGTACCTAGATACATTTCCGTATCAATTTTTCTCTTTTCTTTTCATCAATATGGCTCAAAGAGTTAACTGTACTGAAATATGTATTAGCATAGTGCCTAATAATATAATTTTCTTACCTGGCTAAGAAACCTTGGCAGCAAAGATGCTAAACTTAAACTGTAGGATAACTTCTTAGGAAATATGCAGCAGCTGTTGCAAGATTTACTACAAATATGCTAGAAGCGCTTTTAAAAATTAATACTATACTGCTATGCTTGACTTAATTAGCTTTCTTCTTCATTTACAAAGCATATCTGTCTGGTTTATTAACTTAGTCTCTATTCCCCTTTCTTGCAAACCTGAATAATTAAACTTTTAACTGCATAAGCTTTAGAAACAGTAGAATGATTTTTATTGCTATAAATCCTAAATCCTCCTTTTAAACATGATCACACCCTACGTGTATTATATTGGAAACATGACAAGAAATGGTTTGTAATACCATAGATTGCACACAGCATTGCTACTTCTAATTATAAGTTCCAGTCCATCTCCATTATGTTCTATGTAGGCAGTTTTATTTTTATTTTGCCCAGAAAGTTGCATTGGCACTGGAGCACTGATTAATTTGTTCAATCCCCAAAGCTACCCCGTAAAGTCCATTCAAGGTCACCTTTCTTTTTAGTATATACCTATTTCTAAATTGTTCATTGATTTCCTCATCCATTATTATATTCTATTCCCTTTATAGACCCATCACTTGTTAGAGTTCTATCTCTAATAGTAGGTCACTAGGCTTTGGTTTTCAATTATAGAAAATCCTATTAAAATCTATTTCAGCATATATCACTTGCTTCTCTTCATGTTATAGGATTAAACAGGGTGTGTATGTGTGTATCACTTGCTTCTCTTCATGCTACAGGATTAAACAGGGTGTGTGTGTGTGTGTGTGTGTGTTTAAACCTATTTCCTAGAAATGTTACCTTGGAGATACCTGAAGTTCCAGAAATATTGAACATAGAATTTATCATCATATGTTTCAGGTTGCATATTAAAAAGCTTTTAGCATAATGCTCAGTGAGCACAAATTATTTGTGCAATCAGTACCAACTGAGTATACCAAAGCAGAAAATATTTTTGGCTCCTTAATATACAGATGCTGAAGCCCCAACTTCACGGCTTGCTACCTGACATACCCCAAATATACTACAGTTTCATCACACAATTTACTTCACTGAAAGTGTCAACAATAGTCAGTTCCATAATAATGAAAAAAGATAATAGTCATTTTCACTCCTATTCTCATTTGAATCTCATAACCAGTAGGATGATCAATTTCAAAACCTTATTAGTTCTGCTAGTGTGAACCATTCAGACCCACATTTCAATATCACTTTGCAGTGCAAAACTATAGAGGCAGTCTTTGTAATGAACAATTTACAATTAATATTTCTCCCAACATATATTTGCCAGTTTTACATAACAATAAACACAATCACTTCAAAGTTTAAAAATTAAAACATGGGTAATTATTGTTTACGTCTGACAAACAATGCAGTAATGTATGCGCCTGTACTAAATAGACTTGACAAAGTGTAATTTTAATTAAACAAAAACAACAACAAATAGGGAATTTCAGTACCTTTCCACTGTATTTTAAAACAAAGGGTAGCAAAACCACTATTAGTCTGTATATAATTCTGTATTCCCCCTTTCCAGGTATTTACATAATGGAGAAATTTTAAAATATAACTAAATAAAATCTGTAAAGCACTTGTGACTTTTTGCGGTGTACTGTAGGCCACATCCTACTTTCCCAAGGAAAATCTTGCAAGAGGGTAAACTCAGTATAACAGTAGTTCAGTCAGTCGTGCAGCTGGAATAAATTGGCAAAACTCTGGTGACATAAACTATGTCGGTTTACACTAGCTGAGAATGTGACCCTTTGAGTTTAAACTTGTGGAATTTTTGCTTAATTTTCCCATCATAGAAAACAGAGGGACTCAGAGAGTCAAAAGAGGATGGGGTTGTGGCTTGCAAACCCAAAGCAGAGGACAATGAAAAGGATACTCACCCGGTGCAGTAACTGAGGTTCTTTGAGATGTTTGTCCCTGTGGGTGCTCCACTTTAGGTGACTGCATGCCCCTCGACTTGTAATCGGAGATTTGTAGTAACACTGCCTGGTTGAGCTGCACTTGTGCTGTCCCCGTCTCAAACCACTTCAGGCAATTACATAGTGCCATGCAACCAGCAACCCCCCGCACCCCCCTCCATGGTTCCTTCTCTACTGCAGAGTCTCCAGTGTGAAAACTCCGAAGTAGAGGGGAGGAGGGAGGATAGTGGAGCACTCACAGGGACAACCACCTCGAAGAACCTTAGTTACTGCACAGGGTGAGTAACCTTCTCTTCTTCTTCAAGAAGTGTCCGTGTGGGTGCTCCACTTTAGGCGACTATAGAGCAGTACCTTTCAGTGGAAGGGAGGGGCTTTGGAGTTGCAGTCGTGGTGGATGATAGAACTGTAAGTCTGAATAAAGCATCTGATGATGAATGCTGCTCTATAGCATAATGTTGTGTGAATGTATGGGCTGACGCCCAGTTTACTGCTTTGCAGATGTACATAATGGGGACATTGTTAAGGAAGGCTATCAAAGCGGATAGTGCTATGGTGGGGTGTGTGCGGGTCCCTTGTGGTGGTTGTAACTATTGTTGGTGATAACAAAAGTGAATGCAGCCACAGATCCATTTAAACAGCCTCTGTTTAGATATGGCATCTTCTTTGATTGTTCTGTGATAGAAAGGAATAATTTTGGTGACTTTCTGAAACTCTTTGTTCTCTCAATGTAGAAGACTAGCGCCCTTTGGATATCTAGGGTGTGGAGTGCTGCTTCTCGTTTATTCCCATGGGAATTTGGAAAGAACAATGGGAGATGAATGGGCTGATTCAGATGGAATAAGATGGCAACTTTAGGTAAGAACTTGGGACGTGGTCTTAAGATAACTTTGTTTTTGAAGAATGTTGTGTATGAGGAGTTATGCAAGAAGGGCTCCCAGTTCCGACACCCGGTGGATGTGCTGGTGATGAGGAAGGCCACCTTCATTGAAAGGTGGAGTAGTGAACACACGGCTGGTGGTTCAATGAGGGCCCAATAAGGTCTCATAACACCAGATTGAGGTCCCATGATGGAGTAGGGGCTCATATTTGGGGGTTAATGTTACAAAGGTCCCTGAGAAAATGCTTGGTGACTGTGTGAGCAAAGTTGCGAACTCATCCACCTTGTGATGGAATGCTTGTGATAGCAGCGAGGTATACTCTGACCGAAATTATGGAGAGGCCCAATTTCTTAAGTTCCAATATATAGTCCAGTAACAGTGGTAGAGGAGGGAAAATCACCATGACTTGTCTATTTTGGCACCATGTATTGAATCACCTCCATTTGTGCAGGTATGTATGTTGCATAGATGGTCTGCAACTGTTTAAAAGAATGCCCCTTACTTCCTCTGAAAAGGTCATTTTGATTTCTTGGAGCCATGGAGTAGCCACTCCTTGAGGTGGAATCTTGTCAGGTTTGAGTGGTGGGCCTGGCCCACATCATGAGAGAGGAGATGAGGTGGAAGAGGAAGAGTGCTTTGTGGGCACGTGGGCATCTTTAGGAGGTAAGGAAACCACATTTGCCATGGCCACATGGTGACTATCAAGATGACTCTGGAGTTGTCTGTCCTGATCTTGTGCATGACCCATGATAGAAGAGGGGTCGGAAGGAAGGCGTACAGTAGGGGTGCATCCCATTAGATGAGAAAAGCATCACCCAGGGAACAGTGTCTTGATCTCGCTATGGAGCAGAAGTGTGGGCACTGGTGTTTTGGGTCATTTCAAAAAGGTCTATAGTTGGGAACCCCCACTGTTTGAATATACTCTATAGCAGCGCTACTCAAAGTGGTGGTCCGCGGACCGGTGCTGGTCTGCGAGCCATCAGCTGCCGGTCTGTGCGCACATTGGAAAAAAAAATTGCTGATCCCCCACATCAGATAGCTTGAGAAGCACTGCTCTGTAGTACTTCAGTGTTTATTTTCTATTAATGGTCCTGGGAAATTTTTCTGCTTAGTGCATCTGCAGTGGTGTTTTAGCCTCCTGGTAGGTTGGAGGCTCAGATGTCGATGTTGTGACTGATGCACCAATTCAATAGCATGGTTGGGGAGTGTGACCGTGCCTTCCCCCCTTGCCCGTTTATATAAAACATGCAAGTGACGTTGTCTGAGCGAATCTTTATAGTTCTGTCCTTGATCATAGTTAGGAAATGGGAACATGCACTGTGAACCGCTCGTAGCTCCAGTAGGTTTATATGAAGAATGGATTCCGACAGGAACCAGCAGCCTTGGACAGTGTGATTGTACAAGTGTGCCCCTCAACCTAGTAGGGAAGCATCCATAGTGATTATCATCATTGGAGAGTTCTGTGCAAAGGGGACTCCTACGCAAACATCATTTGGTTGTGTCCACCATTGTAGAGAGTCTTTTACTTTGTTTGGCACCATGAGACATTTGTTTATGCTGTGTCTGTGTGGAACATACACTGTCCGGAGCCAGGCTTGCAGACATCACATGTGCAGTCTGGCATATTTGACGACTAACATCGTTGCGGACATGTGGCCCAACAGTTGGAAGCAGGTCCTGGCTGATGTCTAGGGACTGTCTAATGTCATGGAGATTAGCTTTAGTAAAGTTGTAAATCGTTGTCGATCAGCGAGGGTGTAGCCTCCAGAGAGCTGAGATAGGCCCCAAAAAACTCCAGTCTCTGCAAAGGTGTGACTGTTGATTTCTGGGTGTTTATTTGTCGGCCTAGACATGTATAAAGAGCTGCTGTGTTTTGAGTAGCTTCTAGTGCCCCTTGTTAAGTCGATGCTTTGTGTGAGTAAACGATCATCCAAAAAGGGAAATATAATGATCCCTTGTCTGCAGACATGAGCCACCACCACCCTGAGAATTTTTGAAAATACTCATGGGGCAGTGGACAGTCCAAAGGGCAGTACTTTGTACTGAAAGTTGTCAGCTCCTAACCTCAGGAACCTCCTGTGGAAGGGACATATTATTATATGCATCCCAGCGTAATTAATTATGTGATTAATCACAATTAATTTTTTTAATTACTTGACATCCCTATTAATTTCCTAATATTAGGGGGAAAAGATTGGTTTTTTATAAAGGAGAAAGAAAATAAACAGTGAAGGAGAGGTAACTATAAAACTAACCAAAAACTAACTATTGACTAAATATCTAGACTAACTAGGTTAAAGTACAGAGGCACTGCTAAGTGCTCCATCTCAAGCCAAAGGCGGTAGAAACGGAACTGGGGTGGGGGGGTTGGTCATACGGTGTTCTGTAACCGTCTGAGGCAGCATGACTCCGACCAGGCAGTACTACTGCAAATATCTGATTACAAGTGCAGCGAGATGCAGTTACCTAAAGTATAGGGGGTAGCCGTGTTAGTCTGTATCCACAAAAACAATGAGGAGTCCAGTGGCACCTTAAAGACTAACAGATTTATTTGGGCATAAGCTTTCGTTGGTAAAAAACCCACTTCTTCAGATGCATGGAGTGAAAATTACAGATGCAGGAATTATTATACTGACACATGAAGAGAAGAGAGTGACATTACAAGTGGAGAACCAGTGTTGACAGGGCCAACTCTATCCGGGTGGATGTAGTCCACTCCCAATAATTAATTGATAAAAAGGTGTTGTCAAGGTTCCTTCCCCACTCTGAACTCTAGGGTACCCCTAGAAAGACCCCCTAAGCTTATTCTTACCAGCTTAGGTTAAACGCTGCCACCACCAAAGTGTTACACAAAGAACAGGGGAAGTGCCCACTTGGAAACGTCTCCCCCAAACAAAATATCCCCCCAAGCACTACACCCCCTTTCCTGGGGAAGGCTTGATAAAAATCCTCACCAATTTGCATAGGTGAACACAGACCCAAACCCTTGGATCTTAAGAACAATGAAAAAGCAATCAGGTTCTTAAAAGAAGAATTTTAATTAAAGAAAAAGTAAAAGAATCACCTCTGTAAAATCAGGATGGTAAATACCTTACATGGTAATCAGATTCAAAACATAGAGAATCCCTCTAGGCAAAACCTTAAATTACAAAAAGATACAAAAACAGGAATATACATTCCATTCAGTACAACTTATTTTATCAGCCATTTAAACAAAACAGAATCTAACACATATCTAACTAGATTACTTATTAACCCTTTACAGGAGTTCTGACCTGCATTCCTGCTCTGGTCCCGGCAAAAGCATCACACACAGACAGAGAGAACTCTTTGTTCCCCGCCCCCAGCTTTGAAAGTATCTTGTCTCCTCATTGGTCATTTTGGTCAGGTGTTAGCGAGGTTATCTTAGCTTCTTAACCCTTTACAGGTGAAAAGGTTTTTCCTCTGGCCAGGAGGGATTTAAAGGTGTTTACCCTTCCCTTTATATTTATGACAGGTGTCAATACCAGGAGAGGGAAAGTTGGCTCACTGCAAAAGCAACTTTCCCTCTCCTGGTATTGACATCTGCAGTAACAAGCAGGAGAATTTACTTATGTACAGTGCTCATTTTGTTCCATATGTATCCCTTTGATTTGTAAAAATACCAAAGGCCTGAACCTGCACCATTAGAGTTAATGGGAGTTTTGTCTTGGATACATTGGGAGTAGGAGCAGGCCTTAAACACACCTAAATCCCACAATTTCAAGCTTGTCTACAATCTGCTACAGACAGTACCCTAAAACTTGCATTTATCAACATTAAGGAGGATTAATATACTGGGATAAGGAAGCAAGAGATCTGGGTTCAACTAACAGCTGTGCCACAGGCTTTCTGTATGACCTCAGGCAAGTGACATTCTGTTCTCTCTGTACTTGAGCTCCCCATCGATCAGACTACTACTTCCTTTCTCCTATGCGTTGTCTTTCTTTTCTATTTAGATGCTGCAATGAAATTCAGACAGGTAAAGCTTCTATGCTCACATAGAGCCCCATTGACTTCAATGGGATTGTTCATGTGCTTAAAGTTAAGCATATGCCTGAGTGTTCACAGTTTTGAGTCTTTACACTCTAAGCTTTTCAGGGCCGTGGCTGATTCTTACTTTGTACCTGTACAGTGCACAGCACAATGGGGCCCTGATCTTGGCTGAGGGGTCTAAGCACTACTGTAATAATAATAAATGATGACAACTTTGACCATTAATACAGTCACTACAATATTTGTGATAATTCCCCCACCCCATTTCAACTTAGATAAAGGAAACTGAGGGTACCCAGAACTTCTGAAAAACCAGGCCATCTTTTATTTAGGTGCCTAAATAAGGCTATTGAAGCTTAGGTTTGGGCACCTAGGCTTGAAAATTTTTGTCTGTTGCAGAGATTATAATAAATGAAATAATATAAGTTATGAAATGAAAATAAATAGAGTAATATGGTTATTAATTATTAAATACCTAGTTCTCAAACTTTCATGCATTTTACTGACTTGCTACTTATCTTTAAAAAAAAAAAGACTTCATAAAGACAATCTTTTTGAGCCTCCCATTGAAATTATTAGTCTCGTGTGTTGTTTCCAATCCCTGACATCTTGGCACTACATCAACTTTCACTGAAAAATAGAGATTTTTTTGGAAAGCAAAAGCTCTACAAATGATTGCATGCCCAGGTTTTCTCAAAGAAATCATGACAAAACTTCTATACCTGTCTGACCCTCTAACAAAGAAAGCACTACACCAAAAATGGGTAATGTGTCTGAAAACCAACAACAGACCAGGTGCAACTGGTATTTCCCTCCCCCACAACTTCTCAATAAGAAATCAACTTTATGCTTTTTGGGACGCCATACCAGCAGCAAGTGAGTGCCATAGGTAGTATCAACAGACAAAGAGAAAAACTTCCCCCAGTGCAGGAGCCACATAGGGCAGTCATACTCACCCTTATACTTCCCACCACTTTCTGTGCCCAGAATTGTGGGGCGCATGCAAGGGATTGGGCCAGAAGAAAAGAGAACCACAGTGCCCTGTGATATAGCTATTCTGTTCTGCATGGCAATCCATAGGTAGCTGTAGGGAAACTGCTGTAAGTTGTATGCCCCAGGGCTGCTGTAATTTACAGCAGGGACTGCACTAGCCCCTAGTACAGCCAGAGTCTGGGTGGCCAAAGCCACTTTTTTGCTCCCTCGCCTCCTGAATCACACTTTGTGCTGTTCTTGTCATTAGGTAGTTTCTGACAAGGAAATATGAGCTTATGGATTTTTTTTTAAAATTAACTGCAATATCTTTCTCCAGATTCCATGCAATATTTATTAACACATTGGCAATGTGGTACTATACACCATTATTGCTAACAATATTTTATTGAATATTTGAGAGAAATGTTTGAAGAGAAAGAATTATGTCATTACTGCATCCACATACTGGTGTATAGTGTGCAAAGAACCGTGCAGTGCTTTAGCCATATGATTTCCATATAAAGTCAGCAGGAATGCTATGCCTAAAAGTCTACATATCTTTTAAAAAGTTTTCTCCCCCATCATCATTAATGACAATAGTAGATTAGAATTATTTTTGTAGACCACAGTTCATAATTTTGTAGTCTTAAAAGAGATGCTGTCATTGAGTTCAGCGAACTGCTTCTTTAAATGTAAAAGTCTCTCTCTCTCCTTGTTGCAGGATCAACTGTGAGGCAGATGCCATTTGTGTTTCAGCGCCGATACAGAATGCTATCAAGTCAGAATGCTACCGAGAACGTCACTTTGTGTTCTGTCTTCCACAGAAATTTTATATTTGTTCTTTGTTTGAGCTCCTAGTTCTACTCGGAATAGCAACTCTGTAAAAATAGTGTTGTTGGGGTACCATGTTTATTGTCTCTCAGTGGTTTCTCTCTCAAACATTCTCATTTCACAAACGAGAATGTTTTACTAGAAGCCAAGCCTACACATTCTATATGGGGAGAAGTTTACAAAAATCAAGTGCAAAGCAATCACATCTCTTCTGGATCCTTAACAATAGATCTGAGTACATTAAAATTTTGGAAGGTCAAGCTTTGTTGACTGACTTTGGTCTCTGAGCCAACAGGCCAACTGATCCTTTGAAGCTAACTGTACACACAGGAAAACTAAACAAACTCTCACAAGCATTGCCAGGATATTTTTCCAGCTTATCGATACTGTACCAATACATATATCATTTTCATTTATAGAAATGGGATGCAATCATGCAAGGCCTCCATGTATGGAAATCACATTGAAATCAATGGAAATTCCAGGAAGCTTTCAGGATTGTTTCAGTGCTGAAGACTCATGACCAAGAATTATAACTTAAGTCTAACTGAAGTTTATAGACTTGACAGATCCCATCAGTACCTACAAATTAGTGTTGATATGTGTATTGCATAAGCCTTAACTGGGATGTTGGCTAAAACTCCAAACTAAAACTATGGTGAACTACAGATAGAAGACAAAGTGGTTCCACCACAAACTTTTAACTTACGGTGAAATTTCATTATACATACATATTACACACACAAAAATCCCTACATTAACAGAACATTATTAATGTTGTAATGTCAAAAGTTGCACTCAAAAGTTAGGAAGTGCCAGAATTAAGGTTGCCCGAGCTATCTTATTAATGTTCTTTAACATAATGTGTGTGAGACAGAGAGAAATTTCTAAAGTTTTTTTTTAAAGCAAACAAAATAAAAACAGAAATTCCATCATGTGGCATTACACTGATACCTACGTGAGTCATAAGCAGGCTTGGAACTTTTAGGTCCACCACAGAGACCTCTGCTACTTGAGCTAATGGAGTAACTGATAGCATCTAATTTCAAGTCTAAACTTCCCAGTAACCAGTTTATATCCATTTGTTCTTGTGTCCACATTAGTACTGAGCTTAAATAATTCCTCTCCCTCTCCGGTATTTATCCCTCTGATATATTTATAGAGAGCAATCATATCTCCCCTCAACCTTCTCTTAGTTAGGCTAAACAAGCCAAGCTCCTTGAGTCTCCTTTCATAAGACAGGTTTTCCATTCCTCGGATCATCCTCGTAGCCCTTCTCTGTACCTGTTCCAGTTTGAATTCATCCTTCTTAAACATGGAAGACCAGAACTGCACAGAGTATTCCAGGTGAGGTCTCACCAGTGACTTGTATAACGGTACTAAAACCTCCTTATCTCTACTGGAAATACTTCACGTGATGCATCCCAAGACCGCATTAGCTTTTTTCATAGTCATATCACATTGGCTTTTTTCATAGTCATATCACATTGATATCACATATCACAGTCATCCTATGATCAACCAATACTCCAAGGTCCTTCTCCTCCTTCGTTACTTCTAATTGATGCATCCCCAGCTTACAACTAAAATTCTTGATATTAATCCCTAAATGCATAACCTTACACTTTTCATTATTAAATTTCATCCTATTACTATTACTCCGGTTTACAAGGTCATCCAAATCTTCCTGTATGATTTCCCTATCCTTCTCTAAATTGGCAATACCTCCCAGCTTTGTACCATCCGCAAACTTTATTAGCACACTCCCACTTTTTGTGCCGAGGTCAATAATAAAAAGATTAAATAAGATTGGTCCCAAAACTGATCCCTGAGGAACTCCACTGGTAACCTCCCTCCAGCCTGACAGTTCCCCTTTCAGTAAGACCCGCTGTAGTCTCCCTGTTAACCAATTCCTTATCCACCTTTCAATTTTCATATTGATCCCCATCTTTTCCAATTTAACTAATAATTCCCCATGTGGCACGGTATCAAACACCTTACTGAAATCGAGGTAAATTAGATCCACTGCGTTTCCTTTGTCTAAAAAAATCTGTTACTTTCTCAAAGAAGGAGATCAGGTTGGTTTGGCACGATTCCCCTTTTGTAAAACCATGTTGTATTTTGTCCCATTTACCATTGACCTCAATGTCCTTAACTACTTTGTCCTTCAAAATTTTTTCCAAGACCTTGCATACTACAGATATCAAACTAACAGGCCTGTAGTTACCCGGATAACATTTTTTTCCTCCTTTCTTAAAAATAGGAACTATGTGAGCAATTTTCCAATCATACGGTACAACCCCTGAGTTTACAGATGCATTAAAAATTCTTGCTAATGGGCTTGCAATTTCATGTGCCAATTCCTTTAATATTCTTGGATGAAGATTATCTGGGCCCCCCGATTTAGTCCCATTAAGGTGTTCGAGTTTCACTTCTACCTCAGACATGGTAATATCTGCCTCCATAACCTCATTCCCATTTGTCATGCTACCATTATCCCTAAAATCCTCTTTAGCCTGATTAAAGACTGAGGCAAAGTATTTGTTTAGATATTGGGCCATGCCCAGATTATCCTTGACCTCCACTCCATCCTCAGTGTTTAGCGGTCCCACTTCTTCTTTCTTTGTTTTCTTCTTATTTATATGGCTATATAACCTTTTACTATTGGTTTTAATTCCCTTTGCAAGGTCCAACTCTACTTGACTTTTAGCCCATCTCACTTTATCCCTACATGTTCTGACCTCCATAGGGTAGCTTACCTTTCTGATCCCTCCCATCTTCCACTCCCTGTATGCTTTCTGCTTTTTCTTAATCACCTCTCTAAGATGATGCTTGCTCATCCAGCTTGGTCTACAACTCCTGCCTATGAATTTTTTCCCCTTTCTTGGGATGCAGGCTTCCGATAGCTTCTGCAGCTTTGATTTAAAATAATCCCAGGCCTCCTCTGCCTTTAGATCCATAAGTTCTTCAGTCCAATCCACTTCCCTAACTAATTTCCTTAATTTTTGAAAGTCAGCCCTTTTGAAATCAAAAACCCTAGTTGCAGATTTATTTTTCTTAATCCTTCTGTTCAGTGTGAACTGAATTAGCTCATGATCACTTGAACCAAGATTGTCCCCTACAACCATTTCTTCTATGAGGTCCTCACTACTCACCAAAACCAAATCTAAAATGGCATCCCCTCTAGTCGCTTCAGCAACTACTTGATGAAGGAATCCATCAGCTATCGCATCTAGGAAAATCTGAGCCCTATTATTATTACTAGCACTCGTCCTCCAGTCTATATCTGGGAAGTTAAAGTCTCCCATGATCACACAGTTTCCATTAGTATTATTTAATTAAAAACATTAAAGAGGGCTCTATCCATATCCAAATTAGATCCCGGCGGTCTATAGCACACCCCAAGCACTATCCCAGGGGAGGCTCTAGTAGTTTTCTTCCCCAGTGTAATTTTTGCCCAGACGGACTCTGTCTTATCCATTCCATCACTTCTTATTTCTTTACATTCTACCTCATCAT
The DNA here is from genome assembly GCF_015237465.2 of Chelonia mydas. NCBI lineage: Eukaryota > Metazoa > Chordata > Testudines > Cheloniidae > Chelonia > Chelonia mydas. Next base: position 297,077,570 of record NC_057849.1, read on the forward strand.
TGATATAAAATGCTACTCCATCACCTTTACCTTTATTTCGGTCTTTCTTAAACAGCACATACTCTTCAATAGCTGTAGTCCAGTCATGACTACTATTCCACCATGTTTCTGTTATCCCTATAATATCTGGTTTCACTTCCTGCACCAGTAGCTCTAGTTCCCCCACTTTGTTACCTAGGCTCCTTGCATTGGTGTACAAACATCTTAATTTTTGCTGTTTGGCCTCACTCACATTCTGTACCCTATTAGGCACGGTCATTCTACAGCCAGTATAACCTATTAGACTGGTCTCCACACTGCCCTTCCTCCTTATATACATTCTCCTACCCACGGCTGTATCCTTTCTTACTTCGTTTTCTTCCCTCTCAATGCTAAAATCCGGCGTGGAGATTACCTGGACATCTCCCAACCATCTCCCCCAGATTCCTAGTTTAAAGCTCTCTTAATCAGTTGTGCCAGCCTCCATCCTAGAAGTCTATTTCCTTCCCTCCTCAGATGAAGTCCATCCCGAGAGAACTGTCCTCTATCCATGAATGCCTCCCAGTTGCCATACACCCCAAAGCCCTCCTTATAGCACCACTGCCTAAGCCATCTGTTGATAGTCATAATCTTGTCACACCTTTGTTGCCCTTCTCTAGGAACAGGCAGAATCCCACTAAAGATCACCTGAGCCTCGATTTCCTTAAGCGTCTTCCCCAGCCTAGCATAGTCTCCCTTAATACTTTCCAGCGAGAATCTAGCCATATCATTTGTTCCCACATGAAGGATAATTAGAGGATTCTTTCCTGCTCCCTTTAGGATCCTGTTCAACCTCAGGTCTACATCCCGTATCTTAGCACCTGGAAGACAGTACACCCTTCTATTTTCTGGATCAGCTCTGGTTACGGGCCTGTCTATTCTTCTCAGTAAAGAGCTCCCGATCACATAGACCTGCCTTTTCCTGGTGATAGTGCTATTTTCCAGTCGATCCCATGTTCCCTCTGGCTGCAAGTTCTTTCCATTGCTATTCTCCCTTGTAATCCTCTTCAACCCATCCTGTATCCTCCTGGGGCTCATATTTGGTGTAGTCTCCATTGACTCTTCCCCTTTTCCTATAGGGCTAGCCGCTCTTCTCTTCTTCCTTGCCCTTCCACCTTCAGTGACCACCTGCTTAGCCCCTTCTTCATTTTCCAACTCTGCAAACCTGTTCTTGAGCTCTATTTCTCCTTCACTAGCCTGCCTTTTCCTCTGCCTGTTTCTTTTAGTCACATGCTTCCACAGACAACTTTCCTCACCCAGTCTCCCCTCAGAATTCCTCAGCCCTGCTTCCATCTGCAAGTCCGAGCTTTTCCCTTCAGATACCTCATGTCTTTGCTCCATAATCTGCTTGAACCCCTTTCTAAACTCAACCAGACCTGCATCTCCAACGTGGAGAGGTTGAGGGAACTGGGGTTATTCAGTCTGCAGAAGAGAAGAGTGAGGGGGGATTTGATAGCAGCCTTTAACTACCTGAAGGGGGGTTCCAAAGAGGATGGAGCTAGGCTGTTCTGAGTGATGGCAGATGACAGAACAAGAAGCAATGGTCTCAAATTGCAGTGGGGGAGGTCTAGGTTGGATATTAGGAAACACTATTTCACTAGGAAGGTGGTGAAGCACTGGAATGGGTTACCTAGGGAGATGGTGGAATCTCCATCCTTAGAGGTTTTTAAGGCCCGGCTTGACAAAGCCCTGGCTGGGATGATTTAGTTGGTGTTGATCCTGCTTTGAGCAGGAGACTGGACTAGATGACCTCCTGAGGTCTCTTCCAACCCTAATATTCTATGATTCTATTATTCTAGAGGGGGATGGGACACTTTGCCAATGGTTTCACAGATATTTGCTGATAGAAGGAATGGTGAGACTCGGCATTCTTGAGTTTTATTCTAGGCTCTGGAGGGGAGTGTGTTCTAGTGGACCCAGACTACGCTGCCCCATAGCCTCCATCCTCTCTTTGTCCCAGTCCCATCTCTTCCTCGTTTCTGATTCATTGTGGCTCCTCTTCCAATCTCAGTCCCACCCATATCCTCCCCTAGCTCCCAGTCCCCCTTGCCCACCCAGTCCCAGTCTCCCCCCACTATAACCCCCAGCTCCCCTCTTTCCTCCACCAACCTCCAGTCCCAGTCTCACTGTCATTACAAGCTTTGTCCCAATCTACTTCCTCACCCGCTTGTGTAGGTCCAGATCTTGTCACCTCTGAATTCAAATCAGGCAGCTTCCTCCTCCATGGTGCCTGACACCAGTAGGGAAGTCACTGAGAGCACAGGAGAGACAATATTTGTACTCTCACTTCAGGTGCCTGAACCCAGCTCAGCCCATAGCAGTACAGTTCTGCAACTGAAGTGAAAATCCAGCCCTGAGCATGCAGATACCAAGTGTGTAAAATTTCAGCACATATGGCTATAATAGGAGGTGTCAAGCAACCTTAATAGGTGGTACTGCCATCTGCCTCCCCCACCCCATAATTAGTACTAGAGATACAATCCCTAAGAGACACAGTCACTTCTCACACAACCACCCTTTATTTACACTGTTATTTGCACTTAGTTTGAAGATAGATAGACAGATAAAGGGAGAAGCAACAGTAAGAAACACTTGAAAAATAGATTGATCTCATGTTGAAATATTCAGAATTCTGAACATCGACCTCTAATAATCTAATGATACCCCTGGACACAAGTCTGTCTGTTGTTTTTAATACAGACTTCCTGGGGTGGGGGAAGAGGGTCAATCTATAGTCTAGAGCTAAATATCAAACTATGGTCAAAGTCAAGTAGACTCATAACATCAGATTATGGCAATGGCCATAAAACAGCAGTACAGTAGGTTATTAAATAGCCATCATTTTAAGTTTTACTAGTAAAAACCCAATTTTGATACAGTTTTTCTTCTCATAAAACTTCATTATTTCTGGGACTGTACATAGCATGACTCAACTATCTGTGATAGATTACTATAGATTTTTGTATCTTCAACAGCACATATAAGATAAATTGGTTTTAAAATGTTTAATTTCTAGTGATTCAATATGTTTTCTAATACCAGCACTTATTTTTAATAAATTAGATGGTAATGACTTTTTGTAATGTAGCCTCTCTCTTGAAAGAATTATCATTTAAATAGTCTCCAGTGATTTTTTTTTAATGATTTCCTTCCTACAAAGTGAATTCTGCTGTGAATTCATGGAAGACAAATAAAGTCTTGTCTATGGGATATGGGCTGTGTGAGATTTGCACACTGTCCATCAGTGCTATTAGTGTTGACCTAGAACATCTCTCTAGGGCTGAAAGGTGATTTTCTGCCTGTTCTTTGAAATCTCCCAATGAAGAATTGCTGCTACCTACTGAAAGTCAAATGGTCTGTGATGGGTTGGTGATGTGGACTGCACTATGCTGGGAATTTAAAAGACACCACCTAACTCACTTCATTGGGACTGCCAGCTAGACTGGAACCAAGCTCTCAGAAGTGAAATGCCAGGATTTTTTATTCACTGAGTTTGCAGTATTTTCAGTCCCTCACAGCAGGTTTTAAAGGATGAAAAAATGTGTGGTCTATTATTTTCGACTACATGGAAAATCTACAAAACAAAGCCACACTGGTCCCAGGGCTGATCTTTCCTCTGTTGTGGTCTGCCAAAATTACATCTGACCCCTGTATATTTTAAAGCGTATGAATCTATTATTTTATATTTAGTCTCTGCTTTTACACATGAAGAACGCAAAACTAGCTTTTTTATGCAGCAGGGGTCATAACAAATTAATATAAAAACAAACAACTGTAAAGAAACCTATTCCATAGAAGTAACGGCTTTGCCTAAATATTACTTTCATTGTCTACAGTACTCAAGACAAGACATAATAAAAAGCTAGCTACACTTGTTTTGGTTAATGGCATGAAATACACAGCATTTATGACAACTTATTCTGAAAGATAGGTCAACATACTTTTGTATAGTCTATTCAGAACAAGCAAGATAAAGATATATTGCTGTTCCATGACAGTTATTGTAAAGGCAGATAGCTTTTTAGATAATATCAAATTTAAAAGAAGCAGGATGCTGTATTTCTTTACACTGGTAACATAATCCAGTTTTTATGTCAATTTGTATTATGTTGTGTTTGTTGTATCTGATAACAGTGTGATTTAAGACCTCAGCTAAGCATTTTTCTTCACTTCTATTTGTGTATGTAACATGTCTCACAGCATTGTTCTGAGTTTGCTATTTCCCTTTCCCAGGTTAACACTAAAACCACATTAAACCTTGCACTCCCCATTATTACAATATGCAGCAGTGATACCCTTCATTAAGGGTAGGTTGGGATTAGAGCTGTGCATATAATTGATTTTTTCAATTTGCAGGCAATCAGGAAAAAATTGTATTGAAATTTTTTTTTTAATTTTCGGTGAATTTAAAAAAAAACATTTTGAGTTGAACAAAATATTTCAATTCACCAAAATTAAATGTTTTGTTTCAATTCTGAGCTTTTAAATCATTTAAAAAAATTAAAACTAAAATTGAAGAAAACTTTAAATTTAAAACAAAGTCATTTTGAATCAAAATCTTGAAATGTTTTGTTTTTAAAAAGTGTAAATAAAAGCGTAGATTTTTTTCAATAGGTATTTTTAAGGGTATTTCTCAACTGAAACAATTCAGTGAATTCAACAAGAATTCATAAAATGTTTTGGTTGACCTGAATCTACATTGTTCTCCAAAAAATGTTCTGGTAGAAAAATTTTGCTCACCTCTAATTGGAATCCCTATTTGTTCAATTCCACAGATTATTACACTACGGGAAATTTAGGCAGGGGGTCTGATACTTATAAAAAGAGGGAAAAAGACGGGAGGGACTTAACAGTAGCTGTTCTTCCTTAAAAATCACTCTGCACCTTCACATTCGTGGGATATGGCAGCTCTGTTGTCAAACTGCAGAACAGCTTTGAAAAGTCGTGTCTGTTGGGGAGTGCACAAGGGTGAAATAACTGCCTTGCTCTCTATGAGAAAGTGCACCTCCCAACCACCTGAGTTCCTTCTCTGAAATCACAGGGTCCTGATGTTCTATAGACCACCAACATAGAGGGGAAGGTGAGTGAGTAGCGTCAATATACCCAGACAACTCTCAAAGAACAACAGTTACTGGTAAATACCTCTTTCTTCTTACAGGGCCTCTGGGCATTCCTCCTTGTGAGAGATTGATCAAAGTGAACTTCCAATTGTGATTATGTCTGCTGGGAGGGTGCGTGAGCTTAGTACTTCAAGGTAACTCTATTTTGTCTGTGGTCTACAAGGACAAGTCACCATCTCAGCTTCACGTCTACTGTGGTCGTAGATTTCCACCTATCTCAATGCAGAATTCTCACTCTCACCAAAGGAAGCATGTCATCAGTACCCGAGATGCAAATAAAGTGTTCTGTTTTTGCATGGAAAAGACCAAGCCCTTTAGAAAATCTAACAGGATATTCAGAGCATATAAGGAGAGATTCCTGGGAGAACCCATTACCAGACTTTCATACTGGATTAGGAGATGTATAGAACATTGTTACATCTTAGCTAGGAAACCAATACTTCCTGGTTTAAAATCTACTCCATGAGAGCCTTAGGCACGTTCCCTTGGTGGAAGTGTCCAAAGTAGCAGCGTGGAATTCAGTGCACACTTTCACCAGGCATTACTCTTTGGACTTAGCATCATTCTCTGATGCTCAGTTTGGGAGAGCGGTGCTACAGTCCATATTTCGCTAAGAACTCCTTGCCCATCATCCACCCGGGGAAGCACTGCTTGCTAATCTCCCACTAGTTCCACTCCCTGGCAAAGCCCCTCTTATCACCGCCACAACTGAAATAACAAACCAATTGATTCAGTCACCCAACACCAATTTTTTCTGGCACTCCCCACAATACAAACCATTTCATTCTGTCTTCCAACATTATTTCTGCTCTCACCAATCAGCACTTGATACAGACAAGATCCCCACACAATGCAGATCCTCACTACAACTGATACTGGCCACCCCATGCAGAACGACACACACACTCACACATACCTGTTACAAAACTGCTCGTGTTTGACAGACTGCACACACACTACAGACCCTCCACATACCCAAAGCTCCACATAAATCCACCCACACACCCTCACAAAGACCTCCAGCCACAATCAATACACACACACACACACACACAAGCCTCCTCAACTGATATCATCCCACCACACACAATTAATACAAACACAGCCTCCTCCCCCACATCCCACAATTGACTTACTGCCCAAAGACCCCCTCAACAATTGATACACCACACACAGGTCTCTTCACAACTGATATGCACATGCACCCTAAGGCCTGGGGATCTCCACCCCCTAGGCTGACTGAGGAGTGGAGAAGGCAGGAGCTGCCATTACGCAGCCTACTCTTTGCTGGCACAACTCCAGTCCTGTGATTTCCAGAAGAAAAGGAGAGGGAGCACTGGGTTGTTCCATGTGTTGAGGGAACAGCTGTCCTTCAGCACATGGAGCAGCTCTGATTAATCAGTGAAGTGACAGGTGTGGGAAACAATGAAAGTGCCAGTGTGGCATCTGGGCACAAACCATCTGTTTCCAAACCCTGGAATTAGGAGTGGAGCAGCTTGCACACTCGACCTCTAGGACAATAACAAGTTTTGTCCCTACCAAAAGAGTGTATAACCAATTAATTTTCAAAAGCAAGTTTTCTAAACAACTGTGGACAGTACCTCTACCATAACTCCTATAAACTACTTTAAAACATAGTTCAAAGTACAGATAAATCTGAAGAGCAGCAAAATTCTTTCTAGGTACAGTAGGGTAATTTTTCTGCTACTGAAGTGCTCGAGACTTCCAAACATTTTCATTGCAATTATTCAATGAACTAAGCAGAGGATGAATTTAGTTCTCATGAATATATTTTGTGCATATTCCAATCTATGTTTAGTTTAACTCATAATATAATTTCATACTGGCCAGATAATTTGATACAACATATTAATGAATACATAAACATAGTATATTGGGTTGATACAATACTAACTTCATGTTGCTTCTGAAAAATACTTGTCTTCAAATTCATCAACTGAAAAGGAAAATGTCTGATTGTGTTTTTGTCACCTATCTTAGGTTACCAAATTTACTGTGACTTCCTGTTGGTTTCCATGTTTTAGTCACATATCTCCTTTTAATACCATAACCGAAAATAATCAATAAAAGAACTCAAATTTTAGGGAAAAATTGTCACACTTATATAAACCTGTATTTATATTCTGTATGTATTTCTACGCTCAACAGTTAAAGGAGAAAAGTTGTAAATTTTTCAAAGATCTGTTCCAATGGTACAAAATGTGTATAGGTAAGTTATAAAATGTAAGTATTTTTCTGAGGATGGTTCTAACCAGAAATTAACCAAAATAGTTCAAGAAACATTCAATATTGGAAGGCATTTGAGTTTTGTGTATATTTATCATCATGGGTGGGATTTTTCAAAAGTATCTCTGGGAACTGGATGACTAATTACCTTAGATGTTTTTGAACTCCCCCCCCCCATGTACTCAAGAACCCCATTGTAAAATGTTAATATTATAAAATAATAAGTAGGATAATCTGGGATTGATTTATTTTGCTATCCATTTTTAACAACATTCCTATGGAAATGAATGAGGAACCACTAAACTGGTTGTTAATCGTCCCCTTTTTAACTACAACACTTTGGCAAATATATTGCCAAATGGCACAGAAAGAAGCCATTGTGTGAAGACAGATTGCTATAGAAGGCGTCACTCAGTGCTGTTGTTTCACACAGCCTTCCAAGTATTATAGAGTTTTGGCATGTAAGCAAATGTTCAGACTTGGGAAGACATATTATGTTGTTCTTAATTTTGTTACTTTTTGTTATGCAAGGTTTGAGTGTAAGCAATGGTCCCTGGAGAGTCAGCTGTATGAGCAGCATCAGGGTTTGCGGTCCACATTGGTCTCGAAGTAGAATCAATTCTTGAAGCAAGTTGTTCCCTGGGAACTGGACAATGGTTTTGGGCTGGCAGTCTAGATTTCTCCTCCAATGAGAAGCAAATCTGCAAGTCCTCATGCATCTGTGAATGCTTTGCAGAGGGGCAATGCTGGTGCCAGAAGGAGTAACCACATTATGCATGCTAATTGTAGTGGGATCTTATTGGAAAACCCGGTGCTAATTGTAGTGGGGTGGTCACCCACTCCTGCCTTAAAAGGCTTAAAACAGCCCGGGGAGAGGGCTGTGGCAGGGAATGAAAGGTGGGGCTGATTGGGAGGAGCAGCCTCAGCTGGGGGCCATGCCCCAATCAGGCCACAGCTGGCTTAATCAGGGCCCAGCTGGCCCTTATAAGAGGGCAGTGGGCCAGGAGCACACAGAGTCTCCTCTAGCTGTGGAGGGAGATGGGCCTGGCTGCTGGGGAGTGTACCAGGGTACCTGAGGTGAAGCAGGGCTGGGAGGCTCCAGGCTGGAAAAACCCCAGGCTCGCAAGCCTGGCAGATGGCCTAAGACAGGGTACTGGGGTTGCAACAGGGCAGCCCAAGGGTAGGCGGAGGCAGCAGGTCCAAACCCCCCTTGCCTCTGATGACTGGCTTATACAGACTGCAGTTGGCCCCAGTGAAAGGGGGCTAGATGGTGACTGGCACTAGCCCATAGGCTAAGGCAAGGTGGGGATAGATGGTGGGGGGTTCCCCGGGGAGGGGAGACCCAGATCTGTGGGATATTGCCTGGAGGGGCAGCACCCCAGGTAAAAGGGCACTGGGGTTTGGGAGGGACATGAGGGCAACACACTGGCATTGGGTGCTCTGGAGCTGGTAAAAAGAGCTAATTCCCAGACAGCCAGCAAGAAGCTGCCATGGGGTGAGTCTGCGCCCTGTTGCACTTCTCAAGAAGACAGAGGTTCAAATACTTAGATTTCTGTCAATAACTGTCTATACAAAGGAGTGTTGGGCTTCACCCTTTGGAAATTTACCGTTTATTATCTATTATATATTTAGAAGACCAGTACACTGAGCTAACTGTAGTAATAACAAAAATAACTATCAGTGTACTTAAGGATCTCTCTGGAATTCTAAATATATTGAACAAAGTTCTCTGCTGGCATTAACTTCACTGAAGTTAATAGAATTAATGCCAGCACAGAATTTGTCCAGCTGCAAATGCATACAGTTACCATATCCATAGATCTGCTGTGAGTCATTGTGGCCCTTGTGGGTGTGTCAATGGCCAGGTGGGTTTAAGGTTCAAATAAATAAGAACATATGAACGGCCATATTGGATCAGACCAAAGGTCCATCTAGCCCAGTATCTTGCCTTCTGACAGTGGCCAATGCCAAGTGCTTCAGCGGGAATGAACAGAACAGGCAATCATCAAGCGAGCCATCCCCTGTTGCCCATTTCCAGCTTCTAGCAAACAGAGGTTAGGGATACCACCTGTGTCCATCCTGGCCAATAGCCATTGATGGACCTATCCTCAAGAATTAATTTAATTCTTTTTTTGAACCGTGATATAGTCTTGGCTTGTACAACATCTCCTAGCAAAGAGTTCCACAGGCTGACTGTGTGTTGTGTGAAGAAATACTTTTTTGTTTGTTTTAAACCTGCTGCCTATTAATTTCATTTGATGACATCTAGTTCTTGTGTTATGAGAAGGAGTAAATAACACTTCCCTATTTACTTTCTCCATTTAGGTCTATAAAATCATGACTGGTGTGAAGACAAACCTGTTCAGAGCCAGTCTCCTCCAGAGCCATATTAAACAATAGGCCCACCAGATTTAAGAATAAGTAACAGGATTTTGTGAGTCCCTTTTTTGTTGTATTTTTTTATTTTTCCTCGGTTTCATTTTTGTTGTTGGGCAGGGTGGAAAGACAGGTGGGTGTGCTGAGTAGGCAACAACAGCAGTAAGAGATACCGGTGAAGAGGGAACTGACGAATAGCTGATTAACCAGCTTAGTAGTCTCAGCTATGCTGGCCACTCTAGAGGTAGAAAACCAAGTGTCCAATTGCAGCACACAGTAGAAGAGTAACCTTTTGGCTGGGGCAGGGGGAGCAAACCAGAACAGTGAGAGGAGCCAAACAGCTAGGTAAGGAGAGCCAACTCTATGCAAAAGAAGTGGTTGTAACACAGTGAGAACATGACAGCCTTTGATCTCTGAGCAAAGCAGGGACGATACTGACTTCCTCTGCAAAGCACTAGGAGAACTACCGATGAAAAGTGCTGCATGAGAGCAAAGCGTTATCATTACTGAGGGTTTAAAAATGTGTGGAAAATGCAAACACTTTTAGGCATCACAAACTTGAGCCTTAATTTCTCTTAGTCCTAGAAAGACCTATTTCCCAAGGACATCCCAAAACCTAGAAACAGACTCTTCAGAGCTCAATTCGTCTATAAACCCTCCTGATACAGTGCTTTGCTGTAAGGGTGCTGTATATTCCCCCAAAAACCTTGCAATGAGGATAGATACCTGTGTGAACCACTGTACTCAGTGTGTGAACTTTATACCTGCCAACCACTGTATAAATATTATCAGTCCTACCAGAAAGACTGTGTTCACGTATAAAAATTCCTTTACAATTGCCTGGCATAAATTTGCAATGGGGGAATCAAATACTGTATACAGTGAGCAGGATTTGCACCTTCATAAGGTTACCTTTGTGTAACATTTCTTATCTCATTAAAAAAGATTGACATGTACAACACTGACATTCCTGTTAAGAATATATAGCAAGAAAATACTAGAAAGTTATCATTTAGGATACTCATTCAAAATTTACTGAAAAGCCACAGTGTTCCTATAATAAGTCAGATTAAGGCTCAAAATACTTACTTGACAATGTCTCCTTCAAGAGCAATCACTCGTTTAATGATCTTCTGTTCAGGGTTTTTAGGAGACCTGGGAAAGGGATAAGGTTACACAGTCAGTAATGTGCCTGTTGTTTTAAGAAAATGAAAAGAAATTCAACAAAGAAATAGGCACTATTAAAGTCATTATGGGATTCCATGTTCTCCCTGATATAGCATCAATCATGATGTTCCAGCTAAAGTGAATCTATTGCTATCATTCTTATTTCAAACCATCATGAAAAAACTGGGGGTAAAATATCAGCTGAATACAAAGTCTAAGATAATAAACACTCTTTTTATAGCAGAAGAAATGGGGAAATGACACTGATGAAGTTAGAATGTCCCATTATTGATGATGTGGGGACCTTTGTAAATAAACCTGAATTTTCCATCAAACTTTAATAGTATAGTGTATTTAAATATTCATGTCATTCATTCACTTTGAAGAAAACTCAAAATGAGATTAATATTTATCAGACTAATTGAGGCAAATCTTGCATAGGTGAGCAAAGAAGGAGTTTAGAAAAAACAGGTAGAATTTTCTAAAACTTTCAGCTTTATACGAAGTGCCATAATGTATCAAGTGTTAGCTGAAAATTGTTTCTCATATAACACTATGTTGCGTGTGATACAGTTGCACACTTAAGCATGCAATAATCAGGAAGCAAAGATAAGCCTGCATATACAACCTGAATTCTACACCCTTCTGCATATACGTTAAGATATACACTCATACTACTACTTAAATGTGCAGTATAATATAAAAAAACATTTCTATAATCTCACGTTAGCATCATGTATCTTTTTGTGATATACTCAGACTTCCCCAGTTTTTGACTTGGAAATACTTAACTGTGCAAACAATATAATTTTTCCATGTTCTCTTAATATAGGTTTTCATTTGTTTGCTTTTAAGAAAGGCCATCAGGTAGCCCATGTTTTGATTTTCTCCTGGCACTGACTGACGGTCTGTACTTTAGACTCCAAGCATGGCCAGCTTGTTAGAAATGTCATCACAGAGATTTGCATCACAGTTCCTGCTCCTGAAATCCTGGGCCCTGTTAGCCTCACTCCAGAAATCCACCAGTGTCTTGGTGTCAGCCTCTGGCCAGCTGGCAGCATGTCTTCTTCTTAGGGCACATTCTTCAAAGGCTAAGCTAAGATGACTTTGGATGGGAAATTCACCAGAGACGAGTTCAGTCACGAATATTGGATGCCACATGAAACTAGGGGGACAGAATACCAAGAAGGCTTATTTGTAGTGGTAGATGACTTATGATTAAGGTTACGTTTATGCCATGGAGGTCATGGAAGTCACAGATTCCGTGACATCTGGAGACCTCCGTGACATTCTCTGCTTCAGCCCCAGGGGTGCAGGACTCTGGAGCTGTCAGGCAGCTGGGCCCTGGTAGGGTTCCAGTGACAGGCGATAGCAGCAACAAGCAACAGGGGGCACCCTACAAGGTTCTAAGAACAGGTGACAGACTCCTCAGGGTTCCAGCAATGAGCAACAACCTCAGGAGGAGAGGTGGGGAGGGGGGCACCTCGGGTGCCCGGCTGGGGGTGTCCCATTTTCTCTTTGGGAAATATGGTTACCCTGCAGCTCCCAGCTTCCGTGGGTGGAGGGGGTCCCCCTGCAGCTTCCAGCTGGCACAAGAAAAGGGGAAACCCCACAGCTCCCAGCCACCATGGTGGTGGGGGAAACCATGGAGTCACAGCAGCAAAAGTCACAGACAGGTCACGGCTTCCATGAATTTTTGTTTATTGCCTGTACATGTCCGTGACCTTTATTAAAAATAACCATAACAAAATCTTAGTCTTACTTATGGTTAGGAAACAGGCAAGAAAGGGCCACAAAGGTCTTGGATGATTATGGGAGACACTGGAGAACTGGTGCCCCAAGACTGTTGTGTTACAGTACTTATCTACAACCCTACAAACCCAACAGGTCAAATTAACAGCTGTCAATAGAAATTCACTTGAGGTCTGTCCTATACCCCTGGTCATGCCAACTCATGTTACTACTACCTCCACACACACGATGGAATTTTGTTTGGAGGCATGGATCAAGTTAACAGGAACAATAATACAATACTTCATATTAATTCAATAGTGAAGACAAGCCCAAGGAAGGAAATGTCATCTTAGGGACTGATGCAGATTCAAATCCACAGTTCCAGTCTGCATAAGAGAGACCAAATTGCTGAGAGGTCCAGTCCAGAGTCTCAGAAAGAAAGGGATCAAAGCAGAGAGACATCTGCACAGCACAGATAAGGAAATTATAATTCCTATGTGGGAAGGATTCCTATGATCAAAGGATGTTTTCTCCAGAACAATATGTGGCCATGGCAGTTCGAACCTGGTGAGGCCATAATTTCAAATGTGATAATTCAGTCATTATTAGAATTAAGTCTTGATACTATTTACTGTCATTTAAAGTCAGTTAATGTGACACTTCTTTGAAGTACCCTTCCTTCAAGCTAATTCATCTCATCTCTTCAATTTATCTCTACCAATCTGAGAATAGAGATGGTTTTTGTGACCCCTTTGCATGTCATTCTTGGGAGGAACCCACCAAGTTTTAGATGTCCACGTAGTTGCATCTAGTAGTTGGTGCACCAACAGTACTTGTCACTGCTACCATCACTAGCATCTCTATGTGCCACGGCTCACTTGAGATCAGGCCTAAGAGAAGAGCTATTACTTTTTACCCACTAGAATTAATGTAAATTAAACCATTTCTGTAAAATTTCACAGGTAATTTATTTCATCTCTTATTCATTTAGGCTAAGTATGAACTTGTACTTCTGTAAAATGTATTTTAACCAATGGGAAATAGTAATACATAATGTATGTGCTAAAGTGTGTGTTTGCTAAAGACTGAATAAAAACAGCCATCAAATTTTAAGTCTGCCCTTTCAAAATTCTATCTCACACATTACTTTTAAAGGTTCTTTTGAATTCCCCTCACAAGCATTTCTGTTTGATTAGCATGTACATTTTGTAATGTAATTACTGACCTCTGTGTTAATTTGCACCCACTCAGCAATAATTGTAATGACCTTGAATAAACATCATTCTAAATCAGAGGTAAGAACATTCATTCTCAACGTGGTCACTTTTCTGCCAGTAAGGACACATTAAAAAAACTGATTTATCAAAGAGGCTTTCAAGAAACCCTTATACATCATTATTATAAATCACGAATGTTTTTTAACATCTGAAGCCAGAACAGATATAGTAATATAAAATAAGTATTATATTCATATTTTGATTAGAATTCATTTAAATGGCAAAAACAAATGTAAGACAAATAAGAATTGGACTTAACAGGACGCAAAAATATAGATACTGCTAAACAAGGGATTTTCAGTTGGCTAAAGATAAAAAATAATAGACCGTAGATGAGAGAGAATATTCTAAGGTCACAGTTTTCCACTGAGCTTAGTGTAATCACAAAGGTTCACCTGAAAGGTGCTCAACGAAGGATAGGAACCTTAACTGGCTATGGAAGACATATAAAGAGGAAATACGTAGACAATTTCTGGCTTCAGAATCTTTCTTACTGAATGTTACTGAATATTTTAGCCACTCTCTGGCTTCAGATCTGGTCAAAAAGTGAGAAAAAACATTAGACTCATAGACTATCAGAGTTGGAAGGGACCTCAGGAGATCATCTTGTCCAACCCCCTGCTCAAAGCAGGCACAATCCCCTATTTTTTTTTGCCCCAGATCCCTAAATGGACCCCTCAAGGATTGAACTCACAATCCTGGGTTTAGCAAGCCAATGCTCAAACCACTGAGCTATCCCTTCCCCCAATTGTTTACAAATTATTTACAATTATTAAGTGCAAATGTTGGCAAAGTTTGTAATTATTATTCACCCTTTTCTCTCTAGCTGTGAGATAGGCAACTCCTTCACACGTTTATTTACATACATTCTGTCAGGCATGCCTGTGACCAACACCTTCCACCAACTCCCGTCTCCTACTTGGTCCTTCAGTCTCTCCCTTTGTGTTCACCCACCACACCCTAATGGCAACACCACTCTCTGGGACATCTTTGTACACACTCTGTACGGAGCCTGACCAAGGGGAACAGGTTCCAGAAACTCTTTGGCAACTGTCCTTACAAGTTATGAAGTTTTCTTCCCTTTACGAACATCTGTGTGAAATTGTCCATACAACAGTAATCTTAAAATGGGATTTATTAAAAAATGGATAAATGGATTAACAACAAAAGAAACTGTTTGCTTAACATAGCTAGATTTGCACTTCTCCTAAGTTACACTAGACAAAGCCTTTTCAACTTAATTACGGAGAAAAAGGAAAGATCTTACATGTCTAAAGAGCAACTCCCTGCTCTGACATCCTTAATGCTTAAAAGACTTTAGTTCAGCCTTGTCAAAGGCTTTCTGAAAATCTGAATATACTATATTCACTGGATCCCCCTTGCCCACGTGCTTGTTGACACCCTCAAAGAATTCTAGTAGATTGGTGAGGCATGATTTCCCTTTAAAAAAACCATGTTTCCAGGACCTCTCTCCTATCCTTCCCTATGTCACTGGTACCTACATGTACCACGACCACTGGCTCCTTCCCAGGACTACACATAAGTCTATCTAGATCCGCAACCTTTGCACCAGGCAGACAAGTTACCATGCGGTTCTCCTGGTCATCGCAAACCCAGCTATCTATGTTTCTAATTTTCAAATAGCCCATTACTAATATCTGTCTCTTCCTAACACCTGGAGTTCCCTCTCCACCCGGAGAGGTATCCTCAGTGCGAGAGGATACTACATCATCATCTGGAAGGAGGGTCCCAACTATGGGATCTTTTCCCTCTGCTCCAGTTGGATGTTTTCCTTCCGTGAGACTTTCACCCTCCCCAACAGCACAGAGGCTGTCAGATTAGGGGTGGGACCATTTTACTGTGTCCAGGAAAGTCTCGTCTATGTACCTGTCTCTCTTAGCTCCTCCAGTTCAGCCACTCTGGTCTTCAAAGCCCGTACACGGTCCCTGAGGGCCAGGAGCTCCTTGCATGGAATGCACACATAGGCCACCTGCCTATAGGGCAGGTAATCATACATGCTGCATTGGGTGCAATAAACTGGATAGCCCCCACTCTGTTGCTGGACTTCTGCCTGAATTATCTTTTAACTCCTAAAGCTCATTCCTCTGTTGTTCTTTGTTTTTTTTGTTTTTGTTTTTTGTTTTAATCGGGGGGTGTTTGTGGCTTTAAGTTTAAAGAAGTTTAAGGACTGTTAAGTGTATCTAGCCCCCTCACATTCCCCCTGTAAACTCCCTCGCAAAACTCCCCTGTTAGCCGCTCCTGTTTGCTAGCTCTTATGTTCCCTTACACCCCATGCTGGGACTCTCTTGGAGACAAGAGGAGGGAATTTCAGAGCAACAGCTGCAGAAGAATCCTCCCCAACCTACTACACCCATTTCAGAGCATGAGGAGCAAGCGAAGGAGCAGTAGTGTTTTCTGTTCCCAGGCAGATAACCTCATCCGGAAGGCAACAAGCTGAGAGGGGGCGAGTATGAGGAATGTGTTAGAGAAGCTATTTACAGGATGAGAATTGTAGAGGAGAAGGAAGAGACAGAAGAGGATCTGAGCAGCTGCAGAACCAGCTAGAACGTCTGCTCTCAGATTAAAGGGCTGCAGGGTACCTGAAGGCTCTAGGCCTTTGCTTATACTGCAGCAGGGGGTTGGGTGGGCAATTGCCTTATCCTCCCATCTAGACTATTTACACTGAGTGGAAATCAATTAGCACAGTTTCAAACAATGATTCTCATAAATTCATTTACAATTATAATTAAACTTCCATTGCATTTTTGCTTATATTATTTCAGATTCTACTATTCCCTTCATTCTTTGATTCATCTTAGTAACTTCTTCCCAATAGTTGTCTACAGCAATTTATGTATAAGAACTTGGAACTGATGTTGCGACAAGCCTTTCCATAGACAGTGCTTATTACGGTCTGTCCCAAGGTCCCAGGAGGCTAAGTGAAAGAAGGCAGTTGCTTCATTTTTCACTCTCCAAAGGGACATAGGAACACATATCTCCAAATACCATGCAAGATCATAGCCTGCTGAGTGTGAGGCCTTTTATAAGAATAAAAAATAACCCACAGATCCTGGATAATGGTCATATACAATGTTTGATGCTCAGAGGCAATGGACAAGCCAAAAGCAATTATGTTTTTCAACAGACATTAGTACTGTATCTGATACTAAAAGAATAAAGAAATTAGACTTGAATGCCAGCAGAGCCCATTTAAATTACTGCTGCATCATAAAATAAAGATCTACTTCAAAGAGCACCCAGGGTTTATAGGTGCATGTACGGAACAAAGAGAGGATAGTTTTACACTATTAACCCACCATCAAGAATCATGTAATGCAATTTAAATAGAACTAGACTGCGTCGTTTGATGATAAGCAGTACTTGTTTAATATATTACATTTCCCTGGTAAGCTTTTATTTGCGGGGATTGTCCTCTCTTTTGATTGGTGATGTCAACTGATCATATATAGAATAGGTCCCAGAAGAGATATTTAAATTTCATTTTGAGAGGTGCCTGAAGATTACAGATCCTATGTGTCTGCATGTGGCTTTGCTCTTGTATACTTTGAGAATGTTTAAACAGCACGGTTTATTTTCAGATTATACCAGATGGGATTTATGCCAGCCAGTGACTTAACTGACTATTATTTACACAAAGAAAATCAAAACAGACAGAACACTTAAAACATCTTTCATAGAGGACACTATGCTTTTAAGAATATTTTGAGCTTGATTTACCCCACTGTTCCTCTCCCAAGAAGTTTCCACTGCATCTTTAAATTCTAGTGGTGATGCCACAGGAGAGTGACCATTCTAATAGCACCAGTGCACAGGTACTGTGTTTGGCCTGCCTGATAATAAATCTATTATGATATTTGCTAGGAGCCATGTGGTGCATGGAACACCTATTTAAGAGCTCAAAGAACTGCTTCAGAATTGGACCCTATGTTTTACTATGTATTTTCTAATATGTTCTTTTGAGAAATACCTCATTTAGTGTTGTCCTCTTTTTCTGGCCATCATTATAGGAAAACCATCTATTTTCTGAAGAAAATGTAACTTGTATCATGGTAAAAGCTTGGATGTGAAATGAATAATCATGTAACATGATGCAGATTTAAAAAAGTAGGGGAGCTAGATGAAAGAATGATTAATGCAACTCATTTTCTCACATATCTTGGGTACTTATACGGCCCCTGTTACCATAGCATTTGAGCATCTCACAGTTTCATGTATTTATCCCCACAACACCCCTGTGAAATAGGAAGTGCCAAGACAACCTAGTTCAAATCCTAGTGTCCTCATTAGTGGACACCACAAAAACAGTAAACAGTCGCTCCAGATCTGTTCATAGGAAGTTTGTGACCACATCACAAAGCCATCATCAGATCATCCTTAGTTCCCACCTTGTTGGCACTCTCAACAGAGGGGTCAAGAATTGAAAGATCATGCAGAATGCCTTGACTTCCCACCCTTAGAAGTGATTTCTCCAGCTCAGGACTGAGGGAGTGCCCATGCTGCACCTGTCCTCTAGAGTGACTAAAGTGAATGCATCCACTTCACATTAGCACTAAACTCACAGTTAGAAAATTAACCTTAAAAAAAACTAAAATACATCACACATCTTGCTATGATTGACAAACTTTGCTCAGGAGGGGTGCTACAGTTATACTAGTCAACAGCGGGGGTGTTGCAAATCAGAAATGAAGTGCATTGACAACGGGATGTAGGAAAGCCTTTATAGCACTTGATGGCATTGTAGGGCAAAAGAGGTCCTTCCCCGACCAACCCAAAGATCGCAGAGAGATTGAAGGTGGGGTGGAGGAAAATTCCCCTTGGTACAGAGCAGCACTGCTACCGTTCCACTGCCACACCTACATTCTGCAGTTACAGCCAGATCCCTTTCACATTCCCTAGCAGGGGTTTCAGCCCTATGGATATGGGAGATGGTTGATCCACTGACTACTCCCCTACCCTTTTCTCTTCCCTGCCCCTGCATTGCTGAAGAAAGAGGCACACCAGAGGGTTGATACCCTGAACTGCATCATTACTGTTGCAATTTTGTAGTGTTTTATGCCATTCTTGCCTACAGAGCAGAGGTAAGGGGGATGACAGCATTTGGCTCAATTTCTGGCTTAACCTGTGCACCTTTTCTCTCACCCTTTCATAAGCATGACATATATGCAAATTTTCCTAATAAAAAGTCTGCCAAGTAACCATCCATAATATTGGCACTATGATCAGAAAGTAAGAGCAACTCAAAACATTCTTCAATTGGTCTTGGATTCCTTGAAGGCTAAACTTGAAGAAGCAGACTTCAATTGTAATGAAAGCTGATTAAATGAATCATATGCTGAATATCCACTATTTTTCATCCATCTTGGAAACTTAGTCTCATTACACTTTAAGGCTGGAGTTGTGCCAGTTGACTGAGTGTAAGCTTCAGCAATGCTTGATTAGCACTGTATCTCCAGTGGAAAATATGTTTGCAGTAATATAATTAATACCAGAAGAACTATATTTGTAATGGCATACAGTAGTTCTTGATTTTAATTCCACGATTCAATGTTCTGAACTATGTTAGCATTTCATATTCAAGCCTCTCGCTTGAAAAGCAAAATCTTGCAATAATCCTAGATCACAAGCTAGCCCTCTGGGACAGGTACTGGGTATTTTGTTTTGTTTTTTTACGTTTGTACAGCAACTAGAACAATGGGTCCCTATGACTGGAGATTCTAAGTGCTACTGTAATACAAATCATAATAAATAATAACCATCCAAATTAATTGCCTGTACAAAACTCCACTGTAGGAGTCGTGTGCCTAGCCAAATAGCCGTGAAATCTTTTAAAGCAGCAATTGGCAGTTAAGAGGTGCATACTATTCCTCAAGCTCTACAGACTTCTGATGTACATGCACTCCACTCTCTAGCAACCCCTTAGTTCCCCTCTATTTCCAGAAGTCCTGTTTAGATTTGGGTATTGAAACAGAGTGGGAGGGAGGAGGTCAGTATCTCTCTTTGGACATAATTCATTGGGAAAACAAAAGTTGCTATTGATAAATAATCCCTTTTTCTCCTCCTTTGTGACAAATAGCACCCCTTTGGTAGGATACTAACTATAAGTGACTTCCTTGGTGAAATGGGATGAGGAATCAGCCCTGGTGTTTTTTAATATCTGCCAGGTGCAACACAGAAAGGATCACGCTGCTCCAAATACTGTGAAGCGTTGACTGCTGAAGCTTCCAAAGAACATGAACAATTAAAGATTCTAACTATGTTCCCTAACCTAGACTGTAGAATTTTTATTTGGAAAATTTGCATATACACCTCTACCCCGATATAACACGACCCAATATAACATGAATTCGGATAAAACGTGGTAAAGCAGTGTTCCGGGGGAGCGGGGCTGCACGCTCCGGTGGATCAAAGCAAGTTCGATATAACGCGGTTTCACCTATAATGCGGTAAGATTTTTTGGCTCCTGAGGACAGCATTATATCGGGGTAGAGGTGTATATGCCATGCTCATGAAAGTGTGAGCGATGAAGAGCACAGGTTAATCAAGAAATAGACATCCATGTCTATCCTTATCTGAGGAATGGGCTCAGAGATAGGCATCCCCTTCAGGACATTTTCTGGCAGTGTCCTCCACCATAAAGAGTCTTTGTACCGCTGTGGGGAAATACTGGCACGTTCAGTCTATATGCCGACTCACCCACATTAGCAAAGGTTGATCTATAGTCTTGTAAAGCAGGCAACAAAGGTGCTGGACAACATTAGGCCTAATACTTGCAAATTAAATCTCATTGGGACTTCTAGTCTGAACTTTTCTAGGTCCAGTGCCTGGATGAGATCTCAGCACCCAATCTGGGGTCGGCAAACTAGGGCCCTTGTTTAATCTAGGAGCAGGATCTTAAACTCAAATCACCACGAGGGTCACATGAGGCCTAGCACATTGGCCTGAGGGCCGCATCACTGAAACCTTTTCATACAATGATACAAAAGCCCCCCCTCTGCCCCAGACCCGCACCCACTCCACCCCTTCCATGAGGCCCCGCTCCTGCCCACCTCTTCCCTCCCCCTCCCTGTCCCCATTCCAAAGCGCTGGGAGGTAGGCGGAGGAGCAAGGACGCAGTGCCCCGGGATGGGGGGTAGGGCAGGAGAGGGGCTTGGCTACCCGTGGGGTTGGCGCCTATGGCAGGCCACAGGAAATAACTCCGTGGGCCAGCCACATGTTTAAGACCCCTGATCTAGGAAGCCTCCACAAAGGTTAGAAAAACCTGAGACCTGGATCAATGTGTATATTTTTGTTTATTCTCAGACCAAGCGATTTGAAGAGGGAACAAGTGTCCTGCCGGGGTGAGCTACTCCATTTTGAGAATGAATTCTTTTGAACCAATCATCCAGATACAGATTATGGATTTTGATTTTACAACTGCCAGGTACTTGGTTAATACCCAGAAGACTGACAGGATACTGTCTTACACTTGCCCATAATGAACCTGAAGTATTTCCTGTGCTTTTGCCTTAATGAGACATGGAAATAAGGTTTTCAAAAGAGGAAGGCCCAAAACCAGTCCTGAAGGTTGAGAATGCAGAATAAGCTCCACAGGGAAAACCCTATGAAGTTTGATTTTCCTTCAGTATTTGTTAAATTAGTGGAGGTCCAGAATAGGGTGCAAGCAACTATTCATTTTGGGCATAAAAGACTTTCCCTGAGGTAAACTCTACCACTGCCTATATGACTCCCATTTTCAACAGAGCCAAGACCTTTTCTTGCAAAGAGGAAGGATGGTCCAGCAGTTAGGGTGTAATTCCCTGCTCCATTACACACTGCCTACATCAGTGGTTCTCAAAGCTGGTCCGCCGCTTGTTCAGGGAAAGCCCCTGGCACGCCGGACCGGTTTGTTTACGTGCCACGTCTGCAGGTTTGGCCGATCGCGGCTCCCACTGGCCGCAGTTGGCCACTCCAGGCCAATGGGGGCTGCAGGAAGGGCAGCCAGCATGTCCCTTGGCCCGCGCCGCTTCCCGCAGCCCCCATTGGCCTGGAGCGGTGAACCGCAGCCAGTGGGAACCGCGATCAGCCGAACCTGCGGACGCAGCAGGTAAACAAACCAGGCCGGCGTGCCAGGGGCCTTCCCTGAACAAGCAGCGGACTGGCTTTGAGAACCACTGGCCTACATGATCTTGGGAAAGTCACTAATCTCTGTGCCTGCGTTTTCCATCTGTAATATGAGCTGTTGGAAGAATAAATATACTCAAGATTGTGAGGAGCTCAAACACTGCGGTGATGGGGCCACCTAAGTACCTTAGACACATAGATGTAGCAGTTTCCTGAGAGAGGGATTTCTGAAACTGAAGAGAGTGCCTCAGTATGATTATTCCTAAATCACAGCAGTCTGAAGGAATGGTTTGCCATGTACTAACAAATCTGGGACAAATGATTCCCAAAGTGTGGGACAGAAGAGGAAGAATGAGAGGATCTGGGTACTCTACGACTGATTCAGAGATCTTTGGTATACCCTTGACTTGTTACATAGCTGCAGTCTCACCAGTAGTTGAGATGGCCCAGATGGAAGATTTTTGTCACCTCTGACTGGTGGTGGAAGGTCTTTCCAGATTATTTGGGTCTCTACCAGTAGCCAACTCCACAAAAGGAGTGCAGCAACTATCTTGTATGGAAACAAAATGGATATTTTCTATCATGAATCAAGCAAAGCCATCTTGGTATTTTCCCCCCCTTTTTAAAAAAAGTGGACCTAGCAATCAAAATTGTGTATCCTATATGTAGTTCTGAAAATCTGAAAGGCAAAGTCAAACGCAGGCTCAATTGAAGATGAGCTCTCATTTTCAGATTTCAGCCAACTGGCTCAAGTGCAGTAATAAGAAAAACAAAAAAGAAAATTGAAAGCTCTTATTAAAACACTTCAGTGCAATAAAATTAATGGGTAGACTGCAAAACAATGTGACTAGTCAATCTGAAAACCTGGAAGTACTATATTAACTTGAAAATATAACTACTCTTCTGAATTAAAATCTCATTTTAATTAGTTCCCAGCCCTCCAGTCTAATCACTCTGAAATTAAATGACTCAGCTGTTTAGAATGCAAACTATGTAACTGCAGTAGTTATGTGTACTTGACCTCCTCTCTGTTAACAAAGAGACTCAATTAATTATTTGCTGTTTTACCCTGGCCATTTCACCTCACTTCCACCTTTTCCTAAAGTGTTGAAAAATTTCATCACCTCAACCTTTGCTTTAGAGAGTGCACTTAGAATTACTTACCTGCTGAATTCTAAGCCAAACTAATATTAAGCAAGCTAATCGGAGACCAGGGCATCTGGACTTCTTATGCTTGTTATGCTAAAGTAAACTATTGACTGACTGTCACATTATCCTGTTGCTTAGGCTTTTATGTGTGAACTAAACTATTTTTAACATAACTCCCAAAACACTTTATGCTATAACATAAACAGAATGACTTAGTTCTGTTACAAAAGGTTGCAGGGTACACAATCAAAGCCTCTGGAAAGGAACAATAATAAAATACTCATGGAAAATTTCTAAACTCTAATATGAGTTTTTTATGTAATAACTGTCAGCTAGCTATACTTATTTTTAAAGTATTTTATACACTGAAAATGTACATTTCTGTGTTTTCATGCTTCCAGAGCATGGACCTAGTTTCTGCTCGGATTCAAAGTGTCCAGCTTCCAACAGAGAGGTGTTATCCTAAGCCATCCATAGTGGTTTAGTACAACCACAATGAATAGTTTCCAAACATCCATTCTTTTCTACAAGGTTTCAAGAAGGTTCTTAGCGTAAACATCCCCACAAATTATTGAACAAATAATTGGTAGCAAATGTGTGTGTATGATAGATTTCTCAGAAGTGCTTCAGTGATTTAGGAACCTATGTCCAATTTTCAAAAAGAACTTGGGCACTAATGAGTTTACGCGGCCCAGCAGTCTGGACTATGGGGGTGTGAACTGCAGTGTGCACTAATATGTTGCGTTGTAATTCCCCTGTATAGTTCACGTTAACTTAACCCTGTTAAAGAGGACTACATTTAGGGAAACTACCTTTTAGTTTACACCCACAGTGTCCAGAGAGGGGACTTACTCAGTTGTAACTATCCCTAGGGGAGAGAATCCAAGGAAGACAACAAAAAGCAAATAGAGTTCCAATCATGGAGTAAAGGAAAGACTAATACAAATGTGCGCTACTTGGTAAAATGAAGACTATAGGTCTGATCTTCTGAGGTGTTCAGCATTCTAATCTTACTTCCACAGAAGAAAGGGGTCCTGCACCGCAAACAGGGGATTGCACTGAGCAGAATGCACGATCAGACCCTGAAAAGTGACATGAAAGCCTTCTTTAAGTATTTGAAAAATATACGCACTAAGGAGCAAGACACATTTTACAATGGTGTAATTGGGTATCAAGTACAGTTTTGTAACCGCAAATTCCACTTGCTCATGGAACAGACTCCCATGAAAGTGGGAACCCTATTGCCCAAGACATATAAAATTAAACTGGACAAAATACCGAAGGCAAAATCCTGACCTCATGGAAGTCAATGACAAAACTCCTATTGACTTCCATGGGGCTAGGATTTTAGCCTGAAAGTATACTGTAGGGAATACTACTACATTGGCTGGGAGATGGAAAAGATAACCAGCTGCTCCTTTGCAACTCTCATTACTAGAATTCCAGGATGTCACACAAAATAAGATGCTCAGACTGCCAGAAAAAATAAAAAATAAATTGTTTTAAGAGTAGTGCCATTATGTCAATGTAAATCCATTGAAAAGCTCATTAAGAACAGCTCTTTTGAGGTCAATAGGAGTTTTACCCTTGTTATAATGATTCTTATAAAAAGAGTTTGGTGTACACAATAGATGCTTTTTCAGTGTTTATGTCTTAGGAAAATGAAAGCAAATTATTTTCCAGCTATCAAAAGGTAAAGACAAAAGTAATGGCAAATTGTATTTCTTAAAGTCAGCCTTTTTATTGCTATAGAAGTACAATCATGTATGAAGACATCATAAAAAGCTATATATATGGTTTATATGCAAAACACACACAAAAACAAAACCGAAAACCTGGTATTTCTGAAGCTGTATAATGTTCTATTCACTTAAACCTTGTACGCAATGCTAAGGAGTTATAACAGTTCTAAAAGGAGCTGGAGATAATGAGACCATATTTATAGCCTTGACAACATGATATTGTAATAATAAAATAGAAAATGTAAATCCCCTGCAAAGTGGCCAAACATTTTTAGAACAGTAATTGTGAATGTTACTATACATTTATATCAATGGGCAAACTACCATGTGCAAAGCTTTGGAATATTGTAATAAGCAATACACAGACAGGGGTGGAGATATTTGAACATGCCAGCATCTAAAAGCTGTTTCAATAAAAAGAAGCTAACCTAATTTTTTTTCTGTAAATAACAGCTTTTAGACTAACTAGCAGCATTTGGTAAAAAGTATAAAATGAGCTTTGGCTGCCCATTCTGCAGATCAAGTGAGTCTGAACTAACCACAGATGGGCTACTGTGAATGACATGACTCTAATAGTACGGACTATGACCTGCATATGATTGCCCAGCAAAGAACACCAATGAGAAATACACTAAGAAGTACTTTTTGATATGGTATTTTTAGCCAGAAACAGACCTTCTGTGTCAGAAGGTCATGCAGCCTTTGGCTCTATTTGATACTAATTGCAATATTCTTCACTTGTTTTGTGTCCAGAACTCTCAGTGACATCAGTGGGAGCTCTGCACAAAAACTGCCCTAAGAGACTTTGGTCATTTGAGCAGATCCAAACAGACCTTTGAAGATTCTACAGAAACATCAGGATATCTTCTGCTATTCTCTCTAGGAGGTTTATAGGACTCATACGTAACCCACAAATATTTTAGCCTACCCTCTCACATTTAGATATCTAGATTATTTTTCCCCACAAAAAACAAACAAACAAAAAGGAAGCTCAAGGAAACAGAAACACAGCAGCTAATGGTACTAACAAGAAAAATAGATAAAATTACAGATAATTTTTCTTGGTTAATTAAATATAAATATTTGTGAGTGGGTATTTCAGTCTGCCTGGTAGCACCTTCTGTGGCAGAGATGACTCAAGTGGTGATGGGATTCCTGTAGTTTGTAATGCACTTTGGGATCATCTGGGAGAAGCTGTATAGTAAACATCTAAGATAACAATTACTGTTTTTAGAGAACCATGTGCATGCACCCAGTAGGTGCATAATTTTCTATGTGCACAAAATAATGCATACGTCAAAGATCTATTGCACAGATAGTTTAACTGAAAACTATATCATAAAATAATGTACCCAAAATGTTTCCAGCTACCATTTTTGAAAATCCTGTGCCCATTTATCACCCACTACAAACTCCAAAAAATCATCCATGTAGCATTTGTCCACATGCACCATGTTTTATTTCCATGTGGAGAACACTAAGAATGATCTCACTTATTTATTGTATACATGGAATATAGGAGCAGATGAAAGAATCATTTACAGCTGTAATGTAAAATGGAAACTCAAATCAAAGTTCCTCAAATTGTATATCCATCATCTTCATATTCATATGGTTCTTCCCAGACTTAATGCCTGAACTTACAAGCCAACTTCTACAATTTCATAAAATGGTAAACATTTTATGTCACTTCAAACCCTAATAATATCCTCTTAACTGTCACTTTTAACAAAATGACCATAATAAAAAGTTTAATTCTTTTAGATTTTTTAAAAAGCTCTTTGAACAAAAAACAGGTAATCTTATAGGGTATAGAAGACTGGTCAAGTGTTGGCAAAAACAAACCAAAACAACCTGAATGCTGGACCAAGTAAAACTTAGAAACTCACTCAGAAGAATGCAAATCTTTTTTTTTAAAAGCATGGGGAGAATACTTTCATAGTTGAGTATTAGAGTATTTTCTTTGCTTTAGTATTATAGTAAATTCTCAAAATCTCATGACCTCCTGATTGCCTTCCATAAACCTCCCTTGAGGGTCACAACCCACTAGCTAAGAAACACTACCTTGAAAGGCATCTAGTACTGGATGCTTTCAGAGACCAGTCTACAGATATAGGATGGTAATTCCTGTGTTCTTACTAAGGTCAAATTGTACTATCATTTGTAAAATTTGTTTCAATTATAAGTTAAAGTGCCCCAATATTCTTGCATATGGTTGCCTGGAAATTAAAGTTATTATAAAAGAAATACGTTTTCCCATGGTGAAGACTGTGTGGCCCACTTGAAGGAGGGACCAGAATAACATTTTGATGTTCAGCATGTTAATTTAATTTATTTCTCAGTTTGCAGTGACTGAACAAAACACACTGAGCAAAGAAAGCACAGCCTTTCCTAAACAAACTATTAACCAATTCCTACAGACATAGGTTTGTCTATAGGCTGATGGCCTCCTTATAACTTGACGATTGGCACAGAATCAGTTGATAGCAGAATTAGACTTCACAGGCCTTGCTTTCATATAATTCTCGTGCCTTTTAAGTACACATCACTTCCCTTCCTCTCTTACTGAAACAGAATTAGCCTCATCCCTTCCTGAGCACTGACATCGCTTTCCCATTTTCCCCTCAGATGGTTCAGAAAAGAGACTCATTCAAACAAGGAAGGGTAGCAGAGCTTCATCTTTCTACTTGCTGGATGGAATGCTATTTTCTGCAACAAGAACCCATCCATCCTGTGATCAATTTATTTTTATTGTGCAGATGTCTCCATGCCACAATAAACTACTCTGAATGCAATGTGCTAGCAAACAAAAGAAACTCCATTGGTGACAACTGTTACTATCCCCATTATCGTGTTGTGAAATGATTGTATTGTGCAAGGCCAAATACATAAAGTGTCTGTTTCAGTTGTCATTGGTTTGCTTTTTATTATTAGGGTTTGAAGTGACATGTCACACCAAAAGAACCCCACATGTGTGTTAGCAGTAAACCAGTAAGGCTAGGCGAAAGGTAAGAGTGCTCTGAGAGAACAAATTTGATATCCTAATGCAACACAGTTACCAGAAACATGCAACTGACTATTCATATCAAATCATTGCAGTATCTTAATTGGTTGGAGAATTTTGGGGTAAGAATAAAAAGTAGATATTTATAAAAAAGAGAAAGATTTCCCAGTGGCTTTACAGCTATTTTACTGGCTTAATCACAGAGTAAAATGAGACCATTTAAACAACTTTATAGGCATAAAAGAGTGTTCACCTTCCAAGCAGAGATGAGCCACAAAGAGTATGTCTACACTTGGAGCTGCAGGTGTAACTTCCAGGTTGAGGAGACATACCCGCATTAGCTCTGATTGAGCTAGTATGCAAAAGGTAAAATGTAGCTGTAGTGGCAAGAGCAGTGGGAGAGTCTAGCTGCCCAGAGACACGCCTAGAATCTCAGACAAAATTGTACTTGGGGCAGCTAGTTCTTCACACCAATGTGGCTATACTATTTACAGCATGCTAGCTCAATCACAGCTAGTGTAGGTATGTTGCCTCGAGCTAGGAATTATACCTCCAGCTCCAAGTGTAGACATACCCCAAGTCTGCATCTGGATTTTGTTAAAGTTTGAGTACTTAGATCTGGGGTTTTGCCTCAGGGCAAGCAGAAAACTTTGGATTCAGATCTGGATCGGAGCTTCCCCAAAGTTCAAGGGTGTTCAGACTCAAGATTTGGGTTCAGGCTTTTCTCACTTGTGACCTTTCTAACAGCTAGAAAGAAGCCTTGTTGCTCACTGACCCAGAATATAGGTTTGTGATTTTGATTCTGGTAGATCAGATGTCAGCTGTTGCCAAGTCAGTAGGCATGAGCTGAGCTCTGCTAAATTCATAGCTGGAAACCAGACCAGGTCACCTGGATTTTAGTATTGTTCAAGACAGAAGTTAGACTTGTAAGGATGTGTTTAGTCTCAATAAAATGCTTGTAAGTTGCTGCATGTATAAACTAGAGTTTACTTCACTGCCTCTCTCCAGTGCCTAAAAAACCCAACCCCACAGTAAAGCACCTGGAGACCCAGAATTCAGTCACTGCAGATTTCCAGCAAGGGTTGCACAGGGTCAGCTTCCCCACAATCAAATCCAAAGGAATAAAAGAAATTAACTTAATTCTTAAGTACCAACGTTATAAAATCTTATGATAAAGAAACATAAAAATCACTCAGTTAGGTAGTCAGCTAGCCAATTAACCAATCACTCCGTTAATTAGCTATATATCTATATCTATATATAAACTGTTACAAGAAAACACAAAGTTGAGACTAGGAAAATAAATTACTCTTTCCCCATTATCACATTTCAGTAAAAAAAAGCTGCTGCATCACACTAGTTGAGACAATTTATAACAGTTTGGCTAAAATCCAACAGCATCCAAAGTACAGAATTAAACTATAAAAAATATTTTTCAATTCCAGGTTCCCCTTTCTATAATTAACCGTCAGGGCTTCCTGCTTGGAGGGTTAACCATATCACTAACCGGCTGCAAAATGCTTCAGAATTAGAGAAGACAGCCTGGCTTTCTGCTCTTGGGGCTCAGCTTCTCCCAAGCCAGGCATGTCAGGAGGCCTTTGGCAAACCAGCTGCTTTCATGGAGTCTGAGTCCACCAACAGGGAACCTGATGACCACGCCCAAAACTACCACACCACCTTCCAGAAACTTCTGAGTGTGGACAGCTAATTGTGCATCTGCCTAGCAACAATGATCCAGACATCATTTATTCCTCCCCACCCCCAATCGATCTCTTAAAGAGATATCTCCCTACTAGGCACATGGGTTACACATGCATTAATCATACTGGTAATGTCTGTATCCCATGCTCTAAGGCAGTGGTCCCCAAAATTTTGAGGGTCATGACCTCCCTTACCCTTGTCTGTGCCCCCCTCCCCCCCCCAGCCAGGGCTGGGAGCTGGGATGTGGCTCTGCTCCCGGTCCTGCCCCCACCGCTAGCCTCGGCCCCAGGCTGGAAGCAGAGCCACGCCGAGGCTGGGTATAGGGCCAGTCTTGGGGCTAGGAGCCGGGACCTGGCTGCAAACAGGACCAGAGCAGAGCTGAAGGCGGGGAGGGACTGAGTGGTGCTCCCTCCCCCCCGTCATGGGAGCAGGCCTGGGCCCCACTGTGTTCCCCCAGTGTTTCCTCTGTGCCCCACTAGGGGGGTGCACCTCACAGTTTGGAGACATCTGCTCTACCGTAACAGGTAAGTTTTGTTTTATAACTGTAAAAATGCCTGCTCTGAACTTGTGAACCCAGGCAGGAGTAGTTCTCCTGCCCAACAAGAAGGACTAACAAAACTAAATGGGCCAGTGTAGAACATCACAATACAAAGACTGGGTTAATGGCCCTCACACACCCATGAAGGTGCTACATTCAAGAAAGGTCCTCCAGTCAGCTTGAATTTTGAAAGAAGGAAATAAAGATAGCTGACTTGAAAATTTTTCATCTCTGCTGTTTGGACTCTAAAATACATCCAGTGCTGACAGATTACAACTACTCAATCACCTTTTGTAACCATAACTCATTTGTGTATATATGTAGTGGTGAGCTGGAGCCGGTTCGCACCAGTTCGCTGGAACCGGTTGTTAAATTTAGAAGCCCTTTTAGAGCTGGTTGTCCTGCTACCAGTTCTAAAAGGGCTTCTAAATTTAACAACTGGCCAAAAGTGGCACCTTAGACACCGACTCCATGGGTGCTCCGGGGCTGGAGCACCCATGGGGAAAATTTGGTGGGTGCAGAGCACCCACCGGCAGCTCCCCACCCCGCACCCAGCCCCAGCTCACCTCCGCTCCACCTCCGCCCCTGAACGCGCTGCCCCGCTCTGCTTCTCCACCCCCCGCTTCCTGTGAATCAGCTGTTCGCGCGGGAAGCCTGGGAGGGCTGAGAAGCAAGCGGCGGCTTTGCGCTCAGGCCCAGGGAGGCAGAGAGGAAATGAGCTGGGGGGGGAGCGGCACGAGGAGGGCCGCCTGCACCGCAGCAGGTAACCCGGGGGGCACGCAGGGGAACCGCTCCCCGCCCCAGCTCACCTCCGCCTCCCTGGGCCTGAGCGCGAAGCCACCGCCTGCTTCTCAGCCCTCCCCGGCTTCCCACACGAACAGCTGATTCGCGGGAAGCCAGGGAGGCGGAGAAGCAGAGCGGCGCGGAGCATAACTCAGGGGTGGAGACAGAGCAGAGGTGAGCTGGGGCTGGAGGCAGGGAGGGGAGCTGACGGTGGGTGCTCTGCACCCACCAAATTTTCTCTGTGGGTGCTCCAGCCCCAGAGCATCCATGGAGTCAGCGCCTAAGGAGCCACTTTTGATGTGATCAGTGGGGGGGGGGAGTGGCCACTCCCCCGATCCCTCCCTAGCTACGCTACCCCGCCCCTAGGAGCAAGAGGTAAGCACCGCCGGGACTCCCCACCTCACCCCCCGGCAGGTCCCTCTAGCTATTAGGGGTGGGGTGGGGTGGGCATCCAATACAGTGGCCCACGAGACCCTCCTGCCCAGTTCCAGGGGCAGTCAGGGGAAAGGGGTGGATGGGACAGGGGTCCCCGGGGGGGCATCAAGGAACGTGGGGGGTTGGATGGAGAAGGAGTCCTGGGGGGCAGGGGCGGGCCACGACCCCCTCGTGGGGTGAGGAGGGAACCGGTTGTTAAGATTTTGGCAGCTCATCAGTGTATATATGCTGCCTGCTTTAACTAGTAAATAGCATTCTCATTTCTGTTCCTAATTAATAAATCCTTAGTTAGTTTACTGTAGGATTGGCTACAAACATTGTTTTTGGTGTGAGATCTGAGGTACAAATTGACTTGGGGTAAGTGACTGGTCTCATGGGACTGGAAGCAACCTGAAACTTTTGTAATCATTGGTGTATGGCAACCAACTATCTCTCAGTTATAAATCAATTTAATTAAACAAATGCAAACTCCTAATATAGATACACTTAAACCAGTTTAATACTATTTTAGCATCCATAAATTGCCAAAGCAAGTTAACTGATTTAAGCAGGGATGAAACCAGTTTAAGTAGATCACTTTAACATCAATGACAGGTTTCAGAGTAGCAGTCGTGTTAGTCTGTATTCACAAAAAGAAAAGGAGTACTTGTGGCACCTTAGCTGTAGCTCACGAAAGCTTATGCTCAAATAAATTTGTTAGTCTCTAAGGTGCCATAAGTACTCCTTTTCTTTTAACATCAATGTTGCTAAAACAGGGCAAGTTTTTTAGTGTAGACAAGGGATAAGAAGGATCACATTATAGATCAAAGTTAGTATTCATATTATCATGTATTTATTTTGTAGTAGTAGGGCACAGTAACAATGATAAGTAACAACAAGGGAAACGAAATGGTCCTTGCTCCCCACTAGCTCAATGCCTCTTTGCTCACCACAGTCGGTGTAGACCTTAAACCAAGTACAATCATCTGCCCCAGAACACCAACCCAACTACTTTTCAGCTACTTTGCTTCATTAACTTTAAAGGTAATCTCATTAGGGATTCTCTATAATACATATAAAGAAACTGTCATAAATATAAAGGGAAGGGTAAACACCTTTCAATCCCTCCTGGCCAGAGGAAAAACCCTTTCACCTGTAAAGGGTTAAGAAGCTAAGATAACCTCGCTGGCACCTGACCAAAATGACCAATGAGGAGACAAGATACTTTCAAAGCTGAGGAGGGGGTGGGGGAAACAAAGGATTCTCTCTGTCTGTGTGATGCTTTTGTCGGGACCAGAGCAGGAATGCAGGTCAGAACTCCTGTAAAGAGTTAATAAGCAATCTAGTTAGATATGCGTTAGATTCTGTTTTGTTTAAATGGCTGATAAAATAAGTTGTGCTGAATGGAATGTATATTCCTGTTTTTGTGTCTTTTTGTAACTTAAGGTTTTGCCTAGAGGGATTCTCTATGTTTTGAATCTGATTACCCTGTAAGGTATTTACCATCCTGATTTTACAGAGGTGATTCTTTACTTTTCTTTAATTAAAATCTCTTTTAAGAACCTGATTGCTTTTTCATTGTTCTTAAGATCCAAGGGTTTGGGTCTGTGTTCACCTATGCAAATTGGTGAGGATTTTTATCAAGCCTTCCCCAGGAAAGGGGGTGTAGTGCTTGGGGGGATATTTTGGGCGGGGAGACGTTTCCAAGTGGGCACTTCCCCTGTTCTTTGTGTAACACTTCGGTGGTAGCAGCGTTTAACCTAAGCTGGTAAGAATAAGCTTTGGGGGTCTTTCATGCAGGTCCCCACATCTGTACCCTAGAGTTCAGAGTGGGGAAGGAACCTTGACAGAAACCCTTAGAGAGTCTTACTTTTTCCCGATAAGAGTTTATTTCTGCTTGTCTTTTACTGCACAGATATCAGGAATGTCAAATCTTGTTTTCCTTAACTTGACAGAGATGTAGGCTCAGGGCTTTCTCTTCCCTTAATTGCAGAAGTGTGTAATCCTTAATAAAAAAAACCCTCATTTTTCACACTGTTTATTGTGGTATTTGAGTTAAAAATATTCTAAACAAACCCGTTAGCCAAGTTTTTTGGCTAACACCCAAGTTTTTTGTTTGTTAAAATATTCTAAACAAACAATATTCTAAATGAACAAAAAAGAGAGCATTAGACAGTGTGGAGGGGTGGGTCTATTTGAATTCCAGTTTCTCTACTGGGACAGCAGGAAGCTCCACCCTAGTGGTGAAGGCTCATCATAAGAAGAATTGAATGCAGTATGAAGGACAGTGTACTTCATCTCATATTTTTTTCACTCCTCTCAAGCTCTGCCACCAGAGTTACATGACCATCCACTTGGTCAACCCCATAAAGCTGACATATTTCACTACTGTATCAAAAATGTTTATGCTTCAAAATTGTACAGTTCTTGTACAGATGGAGGCTCCCCTTACCTTTCTCACATGACTACAAAATACAAGGGAACCCTTTTCCATGAACACTGAGGTAATACTTCTCACCTTGACTATTTAGAATGAGTATGCACAAGATGAAATTCAAACATGTTAAATTCAGTATGTTTGTTTTGAGGACATACAGGAAGAACTACATACATTTTTAATAGTCACTTTAATAAAAGTATTGGAAGAGGAGAAGTGTGCTATTATTATTACTAACCCTACTTGCCAGTAAAAATGAACGGACAAAGGATTTTCAAGCCCAGTGACAACAGCAAAATGGGAAAACAAGAAAACTTCAAGATATAGGTCAAGCCAATGAAGACTTATGACTCTGGCAATGTTCCTCTTTAATGTTCCTATGCTATTTTGGCCTCCAGAACAGTGAAATGACTAAATATCTCAAAGAGAGACAAAGTGAGTGCAAATTGCCATTGTGGCAACTTTACATGATTTAAATAATCTACAGAATACTGTCTGCAAGGCACCCAAACAGCACTAAGTGAATTTTCACAAGTAAAATTTTACTTGCTATTAGTCCATTCTTGTAAAAGAAAACGATAAACAGATTTGACATGTATTCACAATGTACAATATTTTCCTGTACAAACCTATTTTTGAATGTACAAATACATTCTGCATTTTACAACAAGCAGTTGAAAGACCATACTGCTCTTGAGTTTCTGTAAAATAAAGAATATTATTCTGTAGTTTCATAACAGAATCATTGAAGACCCAATGATCCTTGCAATTAAAAAAGTGAAATTAAATTTTAAAATTTAAAAAATACAAGTAATTAAGATAGAAGGTTTCATCCAAATGGGAAATTATTGAAACCTATTCAATTCCCCATTATTTGTATATTATGTTATTTACCTGTCACAATGATTATATATGTACTAGTCACACAAATTTTATGATTTGTGCTCTAGCCTGCAAGGTGCTGTGAACTCCAGCTCTGACCCAGCAAAGCATTTAAGGATGTACTTGACTTTATACATGTTAGTAGGCTCACTGATCTGTAGGATGGAGGAGAGCTCTTTCTATATATATACAGGTCAGATTCTCTGCCCTGCTCTGTCCCTGTTGCACAGATTTGGCAGCACAGAGGGGACAGAATCTACCTTCATTTCCTCTGCTAGGAATCTCCCTTGTCCTAGTGGGTCCTCAGGAGGCAAAGAACTAGAGATTAGCCATAACTTCTATGTCATCCCCCCACAGCCCCAGTACAGGAGGCATGTCAACAAATGTTGGGGAGGGAGAGCAGAATGCTCCAAGTATCCTCAGCTGATAGGATCCTTGGGGACTGTTGTCCCCTAGTGCAAGTTAGAACAATCCTGAGGATGAAGCTGGGCAGAAAATCAAGGAGGCATAAGCAGCTCCCTTACAGCCCCCTCTCTGCTGCATTGAGCAAAAACTCAGGGAGGCAGAGAATCTGGCCCATAATTTCTAATTAACATTCTTTGTAAAATAAATACATGCAAAGCAGGGGAAAAGTTTCTCTCTATTTTCATTAACTTCTGACAAAAATGTTATCCAAGGCGACTTGTGTCTATGCTGCTAGACCTACTAAACAATATTACCTCTCAACCATGTCATCCAGTCATGATTTCCCCCGGATGCCACTTACTACTACTATTTCTTGCACCTTTTCTTTCGGGATCCCAAACTACAGTGTGATTAACTGTTTGGCTAAGAAGAGGTATCAACTGTCATGCAAGAGTTACCCAAAATTAATTGTAACTGGAGTTGGGCATAAGGGAACATTTCTTATTTAAATATAAATAGGTTACATTAAAAAGGCATTCATAATATAAAAATATTAAACTCTATAACAACAAATCATCTTAAAAGTGAGAGTGTGGAATTTTATCTAAAGGAAAATGGTGGAACCCATGTTGCTTGAATCAGTCTATTTTTTCTTCCATCAGCTACATTGTTGAAGGATCTTGATCATTAACACAGAATGCCTAGCTTTCAAATAATGGTAATTCTCATTTTAATATCCCTTTTCTTGGAAACTGCTTCTTACATAAACTGATGTAAAATATCAACCTTTTTCCAATTTTGAAGTATAATGCGATTCTATAGGGTAGGCAGAGGACCACAAAGAGACAATAGACACTTGGCAAAATGTTCAAAATGGAGCCATTTTTAAGTATTGGATAGACTACAAAATGTATTTAAAATCTTCAGAAAATGTTCTACTTATCAAGGACACAAAATTAAAAATATGAATGCATAAAGATTTATTTAATTACAGAGGGATCAAAATAAGCCTGACAGTGGGCATGTAGTAGCAACCTTAACTATGGAGAGACTATTACCTCTCTAATCAATGCATAGCTACAGAAGCTAGGCTGGAACTGTGGCTCTTTGGCTCCAAACAAATAGGCTTCTACCATCTGAGCCAAAAAACAAGATCTTTGTTCACTGTCTTTTATAGAAAACCTCACCCAGTCAATAAAGACAACAAGCTCCAACACAACACACACACACACACACACACACACACACACACTCCCCTGCTGAAATAAATGGTAGGAAAACTTCCACTGATACAAACTGCAACAAGATTGGGCCTATAATTCCCACTTGAAATACCTGGGACTGGGATAGGGCTTAAACTATCTACAACACAAAATTGTGAACAGTTTCATTTAACTATAAACCATTTTCTTAAATGTAGCTAGTGCATGTGTTTTTGTGGAGATTTAACCATCTGGGTAAGTTGGAAGTTACAAGCCATTTTTCATGTTAGAACATTCGTCTTTGTCTTCAGAGATTTTAAAGCAATTTTCCAGACAAACATAGTATAAAACAAAAGATATAAGAGTGCTGAAATAGAGCTCTTTAAAGAGAGCTGAAGACAACCTTAACTATGCAGAAACTGCTGCCTCTTCATAGAATATTAGGGTTGGAAAGGACCTCAGGAGGCCATCTAGTCCAATCCCCTGCTCAAAGCAGGACCAATCCCCAATTGTTGCCCTTATCCCTAAATGGCCCCTTCAAGGATTGAACTCACAACCCTGAATTTAGCAGGCCAGTGCTCACACCTCTGAGCTATCCCTCCCCCCAAATAGACAGGAAAGGTTTTTAAACTCTCAGGAATCTGAGTTAACAATCCACAGGTGAGTGAGTATAGATTCCAAGGCAACAAAATGAGAATATACCTATATGCTATGGAATACCTGGTTTCAACATTTTACACCACAGAACTGTTATTAGTAATATGCATGAGAATTATTCATTCACTATCCCTTTTAAGAATGCCAAAGACTAGATATTTAATTATCATCTAACAAAATGTCACAACGAAACAGCAATGCCTTTAAGAATGTAATCTAAAGATTATAATGTAATGTACAAATATTTTTTCTTCTATGAAAGTAACTTCCACTGTTACACCTTTATCTTAGTTAACTGCATTCCCAAATATCATGGCAAGAATTTCATAGTGTACAGCAGTTTCATTAAGCAGCTTTAATAAGATCACTCAAGCATTTGTTCAGATGAATAGTTCATCCAAACGTAACCAAATTTTCAGCCAATATCAAGACAGTTATGATTAAGAATATATTCAGGCATAATACTACTTTTAATATTTATTCAGATTGCCAACTTCACAGTGACTATATTAGTGTTGTCCTTGTATGTCACTTGTATTCAGTCCCCAGAGTCAAAGTAATTTGGCTAACATCCAGCTACAAATCACTCAGTTAAAATTATCATTCCCTTGGTGAATATTCATTGCATCACAAAGGATATATAGTATGAAAGATGATTATAAGCAACTTGTAGCTACTTGAGCTTTAACCTAACCTTGTTGTTATCCACAAATGGATAGTTATTTTACATTCATGTAAAGGACTCTGTGCACTATTATTAATTAATTTACAAAATGCACTGCATCAAACCGAACAATACTATACTTGACAAACCACACCCCTTAATAGATAGTTTGTATACTGTGAATTTTCAAAACAAGTAAAAAAAAAAATTTAACAACATATTGCATAGCAACCGCATAGTGAGGACAAAGAATTATTTCCTTAAGTCACAAGGCAAAAACTGGCTCACTGTCTAAATAGTTATATGATTAAATTGATATGAGCAAAAAGCCACCACTGAAATAACAATAGTAAAGCATTTACTTTTGCTAACCTACTCTTGCCGTGAATAATTCAAATTGCAGGTGTTTCAATAACTGCATTTGTTTAATCACATCCTGGGTTTTACTGAAATCTCACCAGCTCTTAGTAAAATTACAGCAGGACATACACCCTTTGGATGCCCCCTGCGAAAGTACATGTTGTATAGGTGATGTGCAAGATCTCTGAACAGAAAAATGTAAAATACATTGTTAATTTCCATTAGGACTGCACCTTTTGCCATCTATGGGGATGGAAGGAAAAGCATCACAATTGTCAGAGCCAGTCTTTCGCATTCTTTTATTTTATGTGACTCATTACGTTTGGATATCCACTGAGCCAGGACTCAAACTTAAGCTTAAAAACAGTCACTAGAATTTCTTGTTTAAAAGTTAACTGTTTTTATTAAAACTTTGGTAATTCTACCAAAATTAGAGGGAGAAAAGGTCAGAAATGGTTTGTAATCTTGAACAAAATTGTTGTATTTCTAAATGCATCTAACAGCACCTATTATATTGATGGGCACCTATGGAATATATATAACAATAAATAAAATAATATTAAGCAATAACAAAAAATAAAATTAATAATGATAATTAGACACCCAGGTACAATCTTGCAAGCCCAGGAGGATCGGTGTTGTTCCTCTTTTGGGGGTGTAAACTGGACTTCTAACTAATGGAACTAGGGTTTCTCCATGTTTCCTCTCAGCCACCAATGGCCTGTGTGCAATTGAGCATGCTCCTCCCCTGATTTGCCAGTGGAGCCTCTGGTCACAAGAGCAGGCCTCAGGAAATGACTGTATGAATGATTTACTTAGCTGTTGGCTACTGCACATAATGGGACAGGGAAAGATTGCACCAGCTTCTCTCCTTCACGGCAGACCCAAGTGGAAAAGGTGGGAAAAAAGTAAAAAGAATGTGGAGATGTGTTTCTACTGTGGGATAATTAAAGTGTGCTATCCCTCTATAAATTCCTTGCAGAGATGAGGCACTGTAGTTTTTATATAAAATAAACGAGGCAAGATCAACTCCAGGCAGAGGGACAGACTGCTGACTTCACCTAACTACCTCATGGTAAAGACAACAGGCACCAAGACACTTGTAAAAGGATTTTGCAGAGAGATGATTACTGTGCATTTATTTTCTCTCTGTAAAAACCACCCTATTTAGCCCTGAAGACAAACCTGAGGAGTGAACCCAAATAAGGGGAGAGAAAGGAGGCTGGACTTCAAAGGGGCAGAGGGAGAGGATGAACAATGGGTGTTCAACAGGAATTTAATGGGAACTGTGATAAATAGGAGAGAAGCAAAAAGAGATGGGTGGGATGATCGCTGAGAGACAATACGGGGAAAACAAGGGGTGAGAGCACACATTCCAGGTAGGTGCTAGCACCATCAGCTCTCATGACCATCATAAACCCATCACCTGATGTGAACACTAAACTATTGGAAGAATTAGACATAGATAAGCACAGTATAAACACCCTGACAGACCAACAGGGAGGAAGGGAGAAGAGACAACATAATACAGTAGGAAATACAGAGTGAACAACAGACAATGCAGGCAAATACCAAAGGGATAAAGAATGACATGAAATGAAACAGTGTTCATCAAAGTAAGACAGACCAGGAAAAAGAGGGAGAATAATAAAACCAGGGAATCCATTAGTCAAAAAACAAGCAAGAGAACTGCATGAGCCTGGACAGAATGACTCCAAGATTGGGGAAGAGAAAAGGAAAGAAAAGTCATACTCACAACTTTTAGCTTGATATATTTTCCTGAATTTATTCCCACTGCTAACAATTGTCAATAAGTCAGTTACATGCAAGATACCCCCCAGTATTCTCCAAAATTCCAGCCCTGACGTGTTGTCAGCAATAGGAAGAAGTCAGTAAAACATGGGACAAAGCAATTAGCATGAAAATGAAGACAGATCCTTAACCAGAGGGGGATGCTCTGTGGGATGCAGGTGGGCTAAGGAGAAACAGGAAGCCTGTATTTACAAAAGATGGAACTTTCTGGGCCTTGCAGTATCTGGTTAGTACATAGATTAAATCTCAAGGTTTTGAACTCTCCTGGCCCTTGTTGTGAGTCATTACTGGACACAGATATTGCAGAAAGCACATCCTTTAGTGAGCGATCAATAAATCTTTGTAAGTGGGGGATTTATATATATTGAAAAGCTTCTACCAAACATTAGCATTTGTCAGTTCAAAACCACAAAACTATTAAGTAGAAGAATCAGGCAATTCATCCCTGTAACATTGAGCTGTTCAAAGTAACAAGGACGTTTTGTTTAACATAACAACATGTGCTTTGAAAGGGATATTTAACAATAGAATCAGTGGAAACGGGAGACCTTATTTTTTTTGTAATGGAAGGGTCACTGTTCTTTTTTTAAAAAAAAATTTGCTTTCCTACATGCCATTCATTTCTTCCAGTCATGTTTATTTGGTAAACTATTTTCATAGTTAATAAAGCTATTAACTGTTAGTTACTATTGTCTGTTGTGTGAAATAGTCATCATCTTAAGCAGTAAATCACATTATTTCAGCAATACCCTATTTACCTATTTTGATTCTGATATGGGATTGGAGATTTAATGATTTTAGAATCATGGACCTACTGGGAACCCAGTTCTTGAAATACACACAGCTCGCAAATTACGGCTCTTGCTGCTGCAGCCACAGTACTGTTTGGAAGCATTTCTTTGATAAGGACAGTTTAAATGTGTAAAATATAATTATTTATAATGACTTTTTGTTTCTAAACATTACCGAATAACATTTTGGTTATGCCACATGGAGCAGATTCCAGGATTAAATAGATTTCTGTTAATTCAATAAATGGGTTTTGTGACTGTCGACAATGGCTCCTTGGCATTTTACTTTCATGACTTTCCGTTACCGTGTCTTCAGTCTAACCATTTCTTTTGTCTTAATCATATTTAATCTTTATGTCCAAATTCACCTTATTTAAATTGGGTAGACCAGTTCATCTGCTCCACTTCAGGGGGCTCAGTTATGTCAGATCTACAGTGGAATAAATAGGGCCAGAGAATGCTTTTCCACCTTTTTTGCCCACTCCATTTAATCCCCTCTGCATCATTCTTACTTCAGCAGTTGCATTTCAGAGCTTGACAATTTTAGTGTTATTTGCATCACTGTAAATGCAGGATTCCACATTATTTCACATTCACAGATATGTCAACCTTGCTCTGAGATTTTAAGGATGTTTATGAAAAAAATTAGGGATGTTGCTTAAATCTCTCTCTTCCCCTGGAGCTTCCCAGGGGCTTCTCCCCCTCCACTCCCCTTCCTATTTCCAAGGGGACCTGGACCCCCTGGATTACTCCATTGCGCCCCCCACCCCCAGACAGGGAGAAAGGAAGGATCAGCCCCAGCAAACCTGCCCTCCTATACCTCCTAGGGCCCTTAACTATCTTGGCCAGCCCCAGGCCTGGACCTTCTTCCCAGGATGATCCTCCTCCTCTTCTCCCTCTTCTGTCCAGATTCTCCTCCCACACAGGCTGTGTAGTGAGGTTCTGATAGGAGGCAAGCTGCAGCGATTGTCAGTGGTGCTCAGGGCACTGTTGGATTCACTGACCAAGCCGTAGGCTGTGTGTTGGGCTTGTGCTCTAACGCCCTGGGTGGACCAGGCTGGCGCAGCTCTGTTAATGTAGCCCAGCAGAGTCCACACAAGGCAATAAAGCACAACATGCAGCTTGTGGCTTGTGCGGTAAATCCAGCAGTGCCCCAACCTATTCAAAATTGCTGCAGCTTGCCTCCTATGAGACCTTGACTGAGCAGTCTGCAGGCGGGGAGGAGAAGCCATAGCACATGTCTGCGCACATGCCATAGGGGTGGTGGAGAAGAGTGCCCCCAGCCATGGCAAAGTTATTTGCTGTGTTCAGCGGTCCCAAGTGGTGGTGATTCTCTCTCTCTCTCTCACACACACACACACAATTAGTAGCTTTAAGCCTGAATTTCGTAATTACATGTAAAAACTGGGACGATTACAGAAAATTCAGGAGAGTTGGCATCTCTGAATTCATGAATGCTGTCAATGCTACAGTAAAGTTAATTTTACTAAACTGTAACTTTCAAGTTTTTAAAAGGTAGCCACTGAACGACCAAATTAAAGCTTTCCTCTTCTGGAATCTGTGGTTTCTTTCCAGGCTTTCAGAGTGGATGATCAATTGTCTGCCAAAGCAATTCCATTATGGAGGCTCAACAAGAGGGAGAAGGAAACATTGCAAAAAGCACAGAGCATTTATGTAGATGGCCTGGACTTTCAAGAGTTCACAGGAGAGCCACAGGTTTTGAATCCTATTTACATTCCACTGTTGGGGGAAAGGCAATCCCTCTGCCCAGAGGGAACAATCAGACAGTATCCCTCAGTCAAAACCCACAGCCGTTTCCAGCTCTCTACATAGGTAAAATCCAAGACAATCTGAGCCTTCTTA
This sequence comes from Chelonia mydas, assembly GCF_015237465.2. Lineage (NCBI taxonomy): Eukaryota > Metazoa > Chordata > Testudines > Cheloniidae > Chelonia > Chelonia mydas. The sequence continues at coordinate 297,120,034 of NC_057849.1, forward strand.
AAATTATTGTTTCGTATCATTTATATAAAGCCATTGGTGTTCATAAGTCTGAAAATGTTATGACTTGCAAAACTTTGTTTTGTCTTACAATTTATGGAAGTAGCATCATTTCATATCTATGGCTGAATTCTGATGGTCTACATTGAGTTAAACAATTCTGTTTAGATTTCCAACAAAGATTATGGAGGAGGAGATATCTTCCCCACCATACACTGTTTACAACATATTTTTCATTATGTGCACTAAAAACAGATGGATGGGCCTCTTATATTAACTTACGAATATGGTATCATTCTCAAATATTTTGACATAGAAAATTGTCAGTCTTCTACATTTAGGGCCTCATCCAGAGCCCACTGAAGTCAACAGAAATACTCCCATGAATTCCAATGCGCTTTGGACCAGGCCCTTACAAATGTATTGAGAAAGAGTATGAAAAAAGAAAACTGACCAATGGTACTTGAGCATCCAACCAGAAAAATAATTATTAGACTTGCCTTGTCTACACTTAAAATGTTACAGTGGTACAGCTGCAGTGCTGCATCTATGCTGCTATAGCGCTTCGGTGTAGACACTACAGCAATGGAAGAGTTTGTCCTATTGCTATAGTTAATCCACCTCCCTGAGAGGCGGTAGCTAGATTGACTGAAGAATTCTTATGTCAGCCTAGCACTGTCTACAGGGGAGGGGGTGGTGGTGATTAGGTTGGCATAGCTACATCACAGAGGAGCATGGATTTTTTACACACCTGAGAGCCATAGTTATGTCAATGTTTTCAGTGTAGACCAGCCCTTAGATTAAGTAACCATTGTCCACAAATTTAAATGCAGAACAGATCATCAAAAAGGATTCAACTGTATAATGAATTTTCCCAGACATGGTAAGCATTTGATTCAAAATAACAAGTTATCTTTAGCAACACCATCTTATTTCCATGGTGCACAATAAAGCAAACGTTTAAATGCATTTCCAGAGTCTTTGTGGGGCATTGGAAAGGCTTGATATAATTAAAACCTATCAATGCATAACTCTCAATTTACATGTTTTTCATACCTCATGTTATTATGTTCAATCACGTACGACAATATGAAATATCACTGCTTCCTGAAAACTACTAAACATCTGCAGTTTTCTTGGTAAATAATAGACAACTCACCCAGTCACAAATGGCTCTTGCCATACACCCCTTTTCTGGATCATAGCATCCATCCTTCCCCCTTCCTTTCCCCACTGGCTCCATCTTCCCTAACCAATTACATTCACACCTCTACAGTTCCCAGAACCTCTGCCTACTCCTGTTCCTCCTCTTCTCCACCAGCACAAATCGAGGTTCCATATACATCTCCTCCTCTTTGCCTCTGATGACATCTGCCCAAGCCCCGGCACTCTCTACTCCAACATCTGCTCCTACCACTACTCTGCCCCTCATAAGCCTCCATTCCTAATCGCATGCCCACCTCCCTCCTTCCCCCTTCCATCCTCTCCTTCTCTTGCTGTCTCTGGGACACTCACTCCATCTCTAAAAAGATTACAGCCATCCATAGCCTTTTCATCTCTCTCCCTCTGCATCTCCTGGCTCTTACAGAGAGTGGACCCCTTCATCTGACACTGCCTTTACAGTTGCCTCTTCTGAGAGCCTCTTTCCTCACACTCAGACCATGTTATGGGGGTGTGTTGGGCTTCTGCTCTCACACTCCTGGTACTTCCAAACCATCCCTTCTCCCACTTCCCACTCTTTCCCCTCTTCTGAGCAGTTCTGCGTCTGACTTCTAGCCTCTCCCACTCCACATTACTGTCATCTACCATCCACCCAACTCCCTCTCATCAACCTTCCTCTCTAATTTTGGTGCCTGGCTCTCTCTTTCTTATAATCTCCCACTCTCATCATCAGTGACTTCAGCTCCCATGTTGATGATCCATCCAACCTCTTAACTGTTCCTTTCCTCATCTCTTCAGTCAACCTGCAGCAGTAGTTCAACTCTCCAATTCAGTGTCCATTCACTTGACTTGGTCTTCACAGGCACTGCTCTCTTTGATCTCTCTGTTGCTCAGTTCCCGCTATTTGACCATCAATCACATGGTCTTTGATAGCACTGCCCATCAGTCCCCTCTCTCATGCCCTGTCACTTGGCCCTTCCATGACATCCACTCCCTAAGCACTTTCCTTCCTGCCCTAACTTCCCTTTCCTCCTTTGATAAGGTGGTTGATTTTCTCCATGCTTCATTCTCTTCCACCTTAACTCTTTTGCTCCTATATCCATTGCCCCGTCCATCCTGCCAATTCCTATCCCTGACTCACCCCCACCATCCGCTTCCTCTGCTCCTGCTCTCATGCTGTGGAGCATCTCGGGAGGAAATCCAATGATCAGACTGACTTTTTCCACTACAAATTCATTGTCTCCTCATTCAGTTCTACCATCTTCCTAACTAAACAACTCTACTTCTCCAGTTTAACTGAATCTCATGTCCCCACAATCCCAGCAGCCTTTTCACCACCTTTGATTCACTCTTCAAACTCTCTCATCTTCTTGCCTCCACTTACCTCTCTCTACAGAGGGTCTGAACAATTTCTTTCAATAGAAAATTGACAGACCATCACTGACATTCCCCTTTTCTTCAGCTTACTTTCCCATCCCCTTTTCCCTCCCGACAACTCTTTCTTCTCCTCATCACAGATGCAGAAGTTTCTCACCTGCTCTCCTCCTCCACCCTCTTCATTTGCCACAGTGACTCCATCTCAGCTCATCTTCTGAGCTCCCTTTTGCCCACTGTCATTCTCTCCCTTACTCTGCTTCTTAAACTCTTGCTGTCCTCTGGCTCTTTCATCTCACAATACAAATGTGTTTGAGTCTCCCCCATCTTAAAAAATAACCCTGACTCCACATGCCTCTCCAGCTACTACCCCATCTCCCTTCTCCCTTTCATCTCTAAAATTCATTGAACATGCTGTCTGCAATCAATGTCTAGAACTCATCTCCTCCAATTCCATTTTAGACACCCCACTAATCCAGCTTCCTTCCCTTGCACTCCACTTAAACTGCTCTTGCCAAAGGGTCTGGCTAGGAAGAGATTATTAAAGCTCAGAACCAGCATTCCATCTTCATCCTGCTTGACCTGTCAGATGCCTTTCACATAGTTGACCATGATCTTCTTGAAATTTTGATCTCCTTTGGCTTCCATGACTCTGTCCTCTCCTAGCTCTCCTACTTTTCTAATCTCTCCTTCAGCATGTCCTTCAAGGGAGCCTTCTCACCCCCCCTCCAATTTTCTGTGGCGGTTCCACAGGGCTCTGCCCTTGATCCTCTCCTCTTGTCCCTCCATGCCTTATCTCTGGGTAATCTCATCAGCAAGCACAAATTCAACTATCATCTCTATGTGGAAAACTAAAGTCTCAGCCTGTCTCTCTGAATCTCCTTTTAGATGTCTAGCCATCAACTCAAGCTTAACATGAAAAAAAACTGAACTCTTTGTCTTTCCTCCTAAGTCCTCCCCCAACCTCATCTTTATCACTGTGTACAACATTACCATCCAGCCTGTCACATCCAGGCCTGTAATCTGGATGTCATCTTCTACTTGGACCTCTCTCTAGATCCTCACAACCAGGCTATGTCTAAATCTTGCAGATTCTTTCTCCATAATATCTCTAAAATATAGCCTTTCCTATCCATCCACAAGTTAAAAATCTCCTCCAGGCTCTCAGCATCTCACATCTCAGTTACAGCAATATCCTTTTCTCTGGCCTTGACAAATGCAACCTTGCCTCATGAATATCCAATCAGAATGCTTTTCCTAGCCCGTCGCTTTTAGTAGAAGGGAGATTTCAGCCACAGCCACCTCCCAGGGCAAACCTTCCACTGCTGGGAGCCTAAAGAATGGAAGATTACCTGGCCGCTAGAAATAAAGCCCAATATTAGAATTAAATGACATATAATAGAATTCTAGGATTTTGGGGTTCTGGAATCCCACCATAGCATGACATTAGGATAATGTAGAAAACCCAGTAATTGTCCTACTTCTCTGTTTCCAGAAGCAGTAGGATTGGGAGTTGAAGTCCATTTCACAATCAATTCTTTCCTTCCCCTTTGGAAGCATTAAAATTGTGAAGGTGAAGGCAAAGGCTTTCATTTGCCTGCTTCCAATTCCTCTGGGTAGGCTAATGGTGAGAGGCCCCTTTGAAGACAGCAAATATTTTTTAAATGACAAACCTCCTAGTCTTTGCCTAGCCTTAATGTACTCAAAAAGAACACCACAAACTCAAAGTATGTCCTCATGAATTCCATATGCATTCCAGGCAATTCCTTCTTATATGCTTTACATCTACAAGACTATGTAAACTATAATTAGGAACAATCTGCGTAACTAATGAGCAGCTGACAAGCTTGGTAAAATAATATGATGCTTTGATCATTTATTTGTCAGTATTTATAAAGTAAAAATTTATTCATTGAGCACAAGAATTACTGGATGTCAAATTCAAATGGAAATGTTGGTCAAATAATTATTGATTATTTAAAGCTAAGAAGTTGCTAGGACTGAAGTCAAGGGTCTGTTCTTTGTCCCCCTTCCCACATTGTCCAAAAGCCCTCCCTCTTCCTGTCTATTCAGCTGTTTTTCTACAACCATCAACACCACAGTATTAGAGTACCCTCTATGAGGCACAGCATTACAGAATGTGTCCATCCTCACTGGGGAATCACAGAGTGATACATCTGAGAGAGAGCACCAGCTGGCTCCGTTTCTTACACAGTCCTGCCTATTGTAGTGGCACTGCATTGAAAAGTCCTCCTTCCAGCCTTGACAGGTGCCTGCTCCAAAGTCCAGTGAATTAAAAAATAATTTAAAATATACAAAAATAAAATATCTTTTTCGTTTGTTTGTTTCTTGAAAAGGGAAAACCCTTTTTTGTAAAAATGCAGGAAACATCTCTGGGAAAACTGAATTCCAGTGGGAGGAGGAGTTGATTGACACAAAGAATCATAGAATCATAGAACTGGAAGGGAACTCGAGAGGTCATCTAGTCCAGTCCCCTGCAGTAGAGAGGGAACATGGCCAGTGTAGCTATAAGATGCACATCCCTGAACAATCTGTACTCAAGGGGCTTCTAAAAAACCCACAGTGCAGATGCCCAGCCTGGTGGAAACCCAAAGAGAATGTAGATGATCACCACACCATCTGCCCTTCATTTAGGTTAATTACCCACTTGTGTGAAGGAAGGCCATGCTACGGCACGGGGATGTAAATTATCCCCTCCCGTACCAGCCAGCTTCAATGACTCTGGCCCCCATTGTGTTTTAGGAGCCTTATACAGATGTGTCAAACTGCATGGAAAGAAAAATAATAATAATTAAATCAATATTTAGTAAATTTAAGGTAACTTTATAGACAGCACATCAAGAAAGAATATGTCTCCCTAAATAAATCTACAACGGAAAATACGCTCGGAGTAAATAAATCATCTTGAGTGCAAGTTAAAAATCCTATGGTTATGACATCAATATAACTGGCACTGAATAGACATTAAATAAAATCCCTGAACCTTGTTTGTGCTCTGTAACACTGCTTCAAGGCAATATTTTTATTTTTAAATATATTCCCTTATTTGCATAGGAAATTAAGACATGAAATCTCTGTGTCAGTATCCCTACTATTATACCAACCTACCCCCTGGCTTATTTGAAATTGGGCGGTAATTGGACAGCTATGGTTTTAACTGTATCAGCATGCCTACAGTTTCTTCAGATAAATATTCAGAAAATTTCCCAAATATGTCAGTGGCAAAAGAAAGAGTAAAGATATCCTTAAGGAAGGCTAGATTCACTATCGCACGAACATGCCATTATGTATGTCCTTTTTTGATTGTGGTTTCAATAATTTTTTCATTTGTATTCTTTCACTTTTTTTTAACAGTCTACAAACAAAGAGCAAAATGCAGCAGGTCTGTTCTTTAATACAAAGATATTTCCTTAGAAAAACTAAAATAATAGTGAAAGTGTTCCTAGTAATAGTATGCAGATTACAAACATTACTTGTTTTGAAGTATAAGTTGTAATCATCAATTCAATTGCACTTTTTAAAATTGCATATAATCATTTTAAGGAGTACGTGCGAAGTACACATTTTCACTATCTTCTCCCAGAAGCTTTAGAGCAGTACAAAGATCAACTCTCCAAAACTATATAGGTTATATATTTGGAGAGATAATGTCATACCGCTGCCTGAGAGATACCATAAAACTGCTGATTAGCATGCTTTTTTGGTAGTGCCAGGATACACAAATTCTCATCACAGCTTTTGATGCTCAGATACCATATTGATAAGCACAATATAAATGCCTAGGTAAACAGACACATTTAGATTGGAGTCTGGAAAGAAAGACTTCAGATTGTTTTATCCCCCAGCAGTGGCTCATCTGCTAGATTCTCAGATCAGTAGGTTAAAATGTGATGATATGAACCCATGCTAAGAAATGGAAGTATACTACTGGCACCATAATCTAGTACAAAATTAATGTATGATCAAGAAGTGACAGTCTCATATAATTTACCCCCTTTGATAGTACTGTAACAGGATACCCTTAGAATTCCATTGATTAAGCTACTGCATAAATGAATAATATTCTAGATACCAGAGGGAGCTGTAGGATTTTCTAATAATCTATTAGGATAATACAGTATGCAACACTTACTAATGTTGCTGAGTACTTACTCACTTAAGTCAACCAGTAAAATCAGGGAGACTATTCATGAGACTAAGCATTTAACAACATGGTAAACATTGCACAATTGACCCCAAAATTACTCATTATAATTTGTTTGTGGAGGAAACACTAATTTAATGTAACTCAGTAACCATTTGTCTTGAGCTATTCATGTTATTTCTCTCTTGACTTTTTTTCATTAACATGGAATTAAGAATTATGAAAAACACAACACATCTGAGAGTAGCCATGATCTCCTGTGCTGCATTTTGAATTTTACTTGATAAAAATAATATCTAAAACCAAATAATTTGGGACCAGATTGCCAACCCCTTATTTCCATTGCTGAGCTGTGACAAACTGACAATATTCTGTAATACCCTGAACAAACCTTATGAAATTAAGATAAAGCTTACATTAATTCAATAAAATTTATGAAATTAGGGTTAATACATTTGTGGTCCGTTGTATTAAAAATGCATTTGTGTATGTGCAACTGAGGCATTGTACGGACCTTCTCGAACATGGAAGGGGGAGAATAATGTACTTCCTCCATTATCAGCCCTTTGAATCCACTAACCTGGAGAGGTTCACATAAACTAGTCCAACAGACAAAGAGAGGTATTTTTAGATAAATAGCCGGGTTTTAAACTGACTCAGGGCTTTCTTCCTCATCCAGGAAACAGACAGGGCCCCTAATCCATGGATGGCCCCAATCCCTATAGTAGGGTTGGAAGGACTGGAACTACTGAGGTCCCATAAGCCTGGATACCTGTTCTGAGCTGAAGCTTTGATGAACTCTAACCACCAGGAATCCCCTTGGATGAGGGGGTGAAGGACTTAGCCTGCCAGAATCCCTGTTAGGGTTGAGGTAACTTTGGTAAGCTTATTAGCTTTGTGTAGATTCTTTGATTGTTTTTAATATATTTCTCTGCAATGCTTTTTACCTTCAGAATAAAGTAGGCTTGCATAGGAAGTGCTGTGTGGTCACATAACTGTGTCAATTACACCTGTTAACCGTCTCTGAAGGGAAAACAAGCAGACATCCTTGGGCAACCTGTCAAGCCCAGGATAACAGAGTAAGCAGGGAACTGTGCAACCTGGACATACCGCAGTCAGAAGGGAGGGAGACATATGTCTCCACCCAGAAAGGCAATGGCTGGGAAGATAGAAACTTGAGAGTGGGTGCCCTTGCTGGACCACTGAGGGGAAATACAGGTGCAGTGGCCCTGAACTGTGACAACTTTGAAGTCAATGGGAATTCTAGTGTAAGTAACCTGTCACCACAGGAATAAAGGTTTCACAATCTGCCTCTTGGTGAGTAAATGTTTGTGAATTATTTGTGACTTTATTGAAAATTAACTACCAAAATCACCAGAAATATGGGTTTATAGGAACCAAAAATGGCCATAATGTTAGCTGTCCATTGCTACCATTACAAGCATAACTTGTGTGAGTGCTGAAGTTGCAGTATAGTTTTTGCAGTGATTTTTTTGACTTACCCATTTGATCATCTTGCCATGGTTTCAATATAAATGAAAATGTACATGAACTACACAGATGAAAGAGATTTGCCTCCATTCAGTGATATGCAGGGAAATCAATCTGGCAACTCAGGAATTTATTTTCAGTGACCCTATCTGATGTGAGGTGCCTCAGAGTCACTTGGCTTCCTTGCATTAAGCCAAAGACCCAAGCATACTATAACTTACCATTATCTCCTTGCCAGGTAGTCAGTATCCAAGATTCTCTGAAGTTCTCTCATAATTTTGTGAATTCTTGAATGGCTGATAAGGAAGCATGGTTTTTCTATGTGCAACAAAATTCTATTATACAGTGAGAAGTGAGTTCTCACCTTTAAAAAAATAGGGAAAATTAAAAACATACAGAGGGGCTGAGTATTCATTTTGGTAGAGAAACCAGAATAAGGAACAGAAAATTAAGATGAATACCATAGAGTTTTCAAATAACTGTCCTCTCAAGATGGGATGGGGAGAGGAGTAGAGAGACCAGGAAGTAGAGTAATCATGTGAACTACAGAAACAGCAAAAGAATTTGTGTACAATTTGGTAAAAGAAACGTTGCAAAGTTTAGACATAAAGGGTGAAATCCCAGCAGGCCCCACTGAAGTCAACAATAAAATTGCCATTGACTTTAGCGGGATCAGGATTTCACCCAGAGCCTCTAGATTAGAGATGCTAAGGGATCCCCAACAGAATTCAGCCTATATCATCACTGTGTCACATATGAAAGTGCCAGTAACTTAATTACTTAATTACTTCACCACAATTACACAACACAAATCAGGGTTACAAAAGGTTATATCCCAATAGGGCCAGGTTCAGAATCCACTGACTCCAAGAGCTATTGTTACAAGTACAACAGTGTCCAATGGTTGTTACTATCTAAAGGTTGTTTGATAGCATATGTGAACTGAGTTGGTGGGCCTAATGCCGTCCTCACCGGAAAATGGCTGCATCACTAAAATCACCACTGTTGTTGGCACTTTTTGTTGTATCACAGATAGGCTAGCAGGTCAATGCTCATGGAAACTGAATTATCCTCCATACTTAAAGGTGAACCTCCAGGTCCAGGTTGGGGCAGAGCGGAAGGGCAGCATGTGCAATCCTGCACTGCTATTGCCCATGCAGTAACTGCTGTGTGAATAGAGGACTTCAGTGTCAAGAGCTCTTAATCTTATACCTTTCACAAGTACTAAATTCACACACAGAAAAGTTTTTAAAAGAAAATTATGTATTGATGTTTATGGTATGCACTCTTTGATGTTACCCATTCAGCTGAAGTAATTATAAAACAAATTGAAAGGATAAGGCAATCTCAGTATATTAAAGTGACAATTATTACAAGACCAGTTTTCATCAGGGTATGAATTAATGGACAACTGTTTCCAGTGAAGGATTTAATTTGTTTTTATGCTTGTCACATCTCTGTTTGATCAAACTATGCTGAAAACAGACTAGTAGGTGTCTGGTCCATTGAACAGTTATTGAAATGTCAACCTATTTCACTTGTTTAACTCTACAAATCATAGTCACAACAAAGTAATGATGAACACAGAGCTCTTCTCTTAGGGTAATTCTTCACATATTTTTTAAGTGTGTGACTCAGTAAGATTAAATAAATCACCTCAAAGCCACTTAAACATATTTTCCAAAGTGATCAAGAGAGGACAACAGAATTAATTGAAAATGTAACACATGCACACATTTATAACCCTTCTCAAAGCTTCAGAAGAAGGGATAAAACTTGCTCATTCTGCTGCAGCATTGTGATAGCATTAATAAAGAATTTTTAAAGGCCTGAAACACTTCAAAATCAATTAACATTGCACTACAGAAGTGGCTGCATTTCAGTGGCGTCCAAGATGGTTTTCGCATTCCTATATATTTTGTAGAAAGAGTTGCTAGTTCTCAAGATGAAACACATTGGGCTCAATCCCTAGGAGTACTGAGAATGCTGGCTTCTAAACCACATTTCCTCCTCCCCCAAACACGGAGGAGCCATGGACCAAACCAGCCCCTAGTGTAACAGCAATCTACTCTGACTTTTAATGGGACTTTAGATCCCAGATGATTCAAGAGCAGTGTGCCCCCAGCTCCTGACTCACCCACTATGCTGGAAGAGGAGTGGGTGACTGAGAGCCAGACATGCAGGTTTGAGCCAGCCTACAATTCCTCTACACCAGAGAAATCTTGAGTTGCCACTTCAGGGTAGCTTTCCAGTTGCTTTGTGCTGCCTTACAAAGGCAGAGCAAAGAAAAGTGAGGCCAAAGAGATGGACCCCTATTACTCATTTTATTTTTTCAGTAACAGCATATATCCCATTGTGACACTTCCCAGTGTACCCTGGGTTGTAAGGCACCCCGCTTTAGTGTTAGGTAGTCTTGTCTGTACTTATTATGCATCAGCTCTCTGAAAATAACCCAGTCTCTGGCAAGACAAACACTGCCTTCCAGGCCTCCACAGACCTCACTCTCTCTGTACAGGGTAACTGTAGGCACACTCCAACCTCCGAGTCCTCTGAATGTCACTCGGGAGTGCTCAGACCCCAGTCCACTGAACTCCCACAGAACTCTTAGATCTGCTATTCCCAAAGGAATAGTACCCAGCCGTTCGTAATATTCAATTCTGTATCACCACTCTGCTTAACACACAGCATACACACATACACATATATGAGCATTCATTGAAAATTATATAATACTCAATTTACATATGACCAGCCAGTGAGATAAGTGACTCTTCCCCCGGCCTGCCAGGAGTATGTGGATTACCTTTTAGAGACCTCTTAACTCACACACCTAAAGAACATATTTTTTGGTATGTATACATAACTCTTCACATATTTTCTATACATACATCTTGCAATGATTATGCTGACCAGTATGATGCAGGCTTTCATTAGAAACTTTTCATGACATTCTGTTGGAGAATTCAGGGGACCCTTGTATCCTATGTGCCCTGGTTCCTTCTGGCAGTTGGCATCAAGAGGTCTTTAAGTCATATCCATATATTGTACATAGTTTTTAAAGATACATAAATAAACCCACTTTTTTGAATGAATATTGCTACAGTATATTATCTTTTTCTTTTTACAAATAAATCCCTTCCTAGTTCCTAGTAGCCCTAACCTCTTGTACAAAATATTAAAGTTATTTCATAGTGAGTTTCACAGAAGTGGAATAGAAGTTATGGAATACCGTGTTAGCATGTCCTGGACTATAATTGTATGACAAAATTTAGTATAAAGTAAGAAATCTCTGCAGCTGTATGACTAAAGAAAAATAGAAACCAACAACTGACATAACACTTTCGTAGGAATCCTGGGCTCTGACTTAAAGCCCAGCTGAATGCTTCCAAACCTGATTTGCATGAATTTTTATTTTTATCATTTAAACGTTGGTTGGCAAGTGACAGTGCTTCACCACGATTCATTGTCTGAAAGGACATTTGAAAGAAGGTCATTTGATCTTGTGAATGTTCAGGAACTTCTCTGGTGGAAAAAACAACAACCCCACACAGCCTTCTAGGGTGTGAAAGCATTATAGGCCACATACATTGGCTGTGCAGCAAGCTCTTTTATCCAAATAAAAGACCTTTCCACTGCACGAGGCCAAAACAAAATAAAAATGAAAAGCAAATTCCTGTCTCCAAATCCCTATTTTCTGAGAGTAATAGTTCTCAGACATCATTACTATACTATCAACCCTAAAGCTGAAATAACCTGTTAATTAGTCAAGGTTTGTACCATGCCTTGAAGAATTAAAATTGTTATTAATTTCCTGACTACTGACAATGTGCTTGGCATCGTACAAGACACAAAATGGGGACTGTTCCTGACTCGAAGAGCTCACAATCTAAGGCAATGTCTACACTTAGCAGTGTCGTGTAGCGCACATACACTGCGAGACCCCCTAGCATAGGTATAAATAGCAGTATAGGTGGTGAGGCACTTCTTCTGCAAGGAAAGCCAGACCCACAGGGTATATATCCTACATAGCTCTCTACATGCCCACACAGTACCTCCCCTGTCTACACGGCTATTTTTAGCAGTGTAGTGTCCTGCTGCCAGAGCCTTTCCCTCTTGCCTTTCACCCCCATGTGTTGATACACATACACACCTCAGTGAGCATGGACACAGTCTGCTTTTCACTGTGGCATGTAGCTACACATCCCCTACACATCACCACCAGTGTAGACAAGGTGTAAGAGGAAGATTTAATGTTAAGACTTTTCCCACCCCACACTTTTTATTGGCACTGTGAAAGAAGTGAGTCTTAAAAGCCAAGTATCAGCCTTGAATGGCGCACTCCCAGCAGGAAGGATACAGACTTTACAGATTTTTAATTATTGTGCATAACGTTGTGCTTAAAATGTTGGTTCCTTTTCCCACCAATAAGTGGGGGCAGGCTGATGGGGTCTTTGGGCAGAAAGGTCTCTTCTCCTTGACATCAATAACATTTTGATCTTGGTTCAATGTTAGGTAGGCGGGCAGGCACTTGCTCCCTTTAAGATGTTTGGCATGCTCACTATATACCCAGATTGTCAAGAAATAGGTAGGGTAGACTCTGTGACTCCAGGGCTGGCTCTAGGTTTTTTGCCACCCCAAGCGCCAAGAGCACAACTGCCCAAGCAAAAAAAAAAAAAAAAAAAAAGGGTGGCCAGAATGCTGCCCCTGGAATTGGGCCGCCCCAAGCACGTGCTTGCTTTGCTGGTCCCTAGAGCTGGTCCTGTGTGACTCTACCTCTGGGAATAGGGTGGGACTGGGCAGCACATCACAGTGATCTGGAAAGGGTACTATCCCCTTGGAAAGCTGTGGGCATGGCTACACTCGAAACTCCCATGGCAGCGCTTTGAAGTGCGAGTGCAGTCGCGCGCCAGGGCTGGGAGAGAGCTCTCCCAGAGCTCCTGGTACTCCACCTCCACGAGGGGATTAGCTTAGAGCGCTGGGCGCGTGGCTCCCAGTGCTGGGGCACTGTTTACACTGGCACTTTACAGCGCTGTAACTTGCTGCGCTCAGCGGGGTGTTTTTTCCCACCCGAGCGAGAAAGTTGCAGCGCTGTAAAGTGCCAGTGTAGCCATAGCCTATGACTATGTAGGAAGGAGGCTGAGGAGTCTCCTTTAGATCAGCTCCATAGATGATTCGGTTCTTGACATGGGCCATGATTATAGCTTAAAATCTGAATTCTGACGCGAGACAGAAATGTTGACAGGTGAAGGAGACATCAATATTTCACTATGAAGCAGGGAAAGAAAATGTATGAGTACAATGAAGTCCCTAAAGCTGCTTCTGTGTTTATAATTGCAATGTAATCTTCAAAGCCATTGAATACATTTATTTCTGTGCAGTAAAAGAGCAATCTCATATTATTACTGTATTGTAGTAAAGATAAATGCATATCCTCCTCTTTTTGTAGCATTTCTGATAATATATAGAAGTATGTTCTCAATGCATGGAAAACAGTAATGAGGCAGCTAATCAAAATAAAACATATGTCAGTTCCACAGTCTGTTTACATGTAAATATGATTGCATTCCTTCTGCTATACTATTAGAAACTCCTCTCCCTGGCAATTACAGAAGGAGCTCAAGTGTTGCAATGGGTACATGTGCTATAAAAACTAAAAGAAAATTAAAGCAAAAGCAGGATGTACTTTTAACAAATACACATAAACCTTGTTCTCCCTATATAACTAATTAGATGCCTAATCATCAACAGTATGCTTCAAAATCCAGTGAAAGCACCTCAAAAGGCCCTGGAACAAAGACAAACAAGGACAAATAGTGAATTGAAGTTATTTCAGCTATTATGAGTAATCACAGCTCTCTCCCGCCGAGCGGCTACACTGCGCACCTTTTAGCGGCATGGCTGTAGCAGCACAGCGGTGTAGCTAAAAGGTGCGTAGTGTGTACACAGCCTAAAAGTCCTAGATGAGAGGTAAATTCATATAAATTTAGAGTGACTCAACAAAAATACCTTTTTATCTCTGTTTAGGCTTCCAGCATCTGGGAACAGTGTATCTCATCTGAAGACCCCTGTATTCTTATGATGAGTCCTAGAAGTTTCTACTCTGTTATGCTGCCCTCTTCTCTGCCCACACAGTTAAAAGCATCATTCAGTTCAGGCACTTATCACCCAATGTTTTTTTAGCTGTAAGTGAGCCATTATGGCTCCAGATTTAGGCACATGTTTAAATATGGGTACATAAGGAGTCTTTAGGTATGTCCCACAATTTGTTAATTGACCACATTTTAAGCTAAATTGACGTAAACCAGTTGTTACTGAATTTAAGTGTGTACACAGAGGGGTTTGCATTGGAATAACAAATAGATTTTAAAAACTGATTTTAGTTAAATCAGTGCAACTTGTGTGTAGGCTCATAGATATCATCTTTTTTATAGTCACAGTAGGCTTACCTTTAATGTAAACATTTCTATCTGCAAAATAAGTAAATGGAAATCTTCCATATGGACTGGACCCAAAGTCCATTGAAGACAGGGGAAAGTTTCCCATTGACTTCAATGGGCATAGAATCAGGCCCTCAGTGAAAGATGTATTATCTATCTGCCTGATGTAAGGTATGCTACGCCTTGACTCTCAACTCAATTAAATCCCAGTTTTCCACCAGTTCCTATTCCCCTCTCTCTGTCTGAAACAAACAATTCAAATCTTTTTTCTTAGCATTTAGAAGCTAATAGTACCTTTTTCTCCCTCTTCAGTTGTTGTGCCATATCTAACATTGTATGGTACTGAAAAATAGCTACATTTAATCCTTAAAACAAAGTTTCCTTCTTTTTCTATTATTACACAGAAAAGTATGTTGCCTGTTTGCCCTCCGATGCCATTATGAATGGATAACAAAGAAAAAATGTGCAACTTAGATTACATTACTGGGCCGGGAGCAGGCTATTCAAGTACCAATTACAGAAGACTTGCCTATTTACATATAAATAGCTAGGAAATTCCAGCTCTGAATGTACCTGAAAACACCGAATCAGTAGTTCGGTAAAACAAGAATTAAGCATAGTTCAATTTGAAGCTGATTACCACAACCATGCATCTAACAAACAACAGAAAGAAACAGAACCATTAGAAAGTCTTTATTAGAAGAAATAAAACAACGGATTTTATTAAATATACTCCCACACCAACAAGAAACTTAACATTACCAGTTCCCATTTCCCTTTACTTTTATTTAGAGTTAAAAAAATAATTCAACCATTTTGGGGCAGATTTGGTTTTAATCTGTCAATAACTCATACTTAGAGAGACAAAGTGGGTGAGATAATATCTTTTATTGGACCCACTTCTGGTGGTGAGAGAGACAAGCTTTGGAGTCACACAGAGCTCTTCTTCTTGGGACCAACATGGCTACAATTACACTGCAATAACTCATACTTGACAGAGTAGAAACACAAGTAAGAGGAAACAACTAAAAACAGAAATACTGATGCTTTAAAGACAGTATTTTAACATCTCCAACCAGAAATAATTCACCTGCAAACCAGGATTCAGTCAGCTTGATTCCTTTGGGCTAATTTAAGCCTGGTCACCACTTAAAAGTTTTGCTCGCATAGCTACATATCTCTATCCAACATGGCTATGCCAGCAAAAGCCCTAGTCTAGACAGAGTTATACGTGCAAAAGAGTCCTTTTTCTGATATAGTTTATTGTGTTTGATATAAGGAATATATGCAAAATAACTCCCTCCCAGCGGACGCCAAGCATATATCAGTAAAAGAGTTATTTATTATATAGCTATACTGGCAAACCCTTTCTATCCAAGGCCCTTTCTATAGACAAGGCCCAAACTGTATGCAAGATCAAATTGGTATTTCAAAGACTTACATGCAGGAGAAAAGAGGGGTTGTTAGATTGTATAGGAGACAATAACCATTTTATGGAGAACAGTGAGTTAGACCTCACTCTTCCCTCTCCGCTGCCTCCCCCTCACACCGCATGGTACACTTAAAAAACATATTTTAAAGGCTGATTTGATAATGATCCTTTAACATCAGAAAAGATCACAGACTATAAAGGACTGGAATGTGAGGGAGACAGGGGATACTTAAGACACCTGAAACCAGAGACTGCCCCTCTAAGATGCTTTTTGGCCATGACACTCGGAAAGGAGAAAAGACTTTCTATAAACTTAAAATGTTTAGACATTATAATTAAATCCAAAGGAGACCTATCTAGATGAGCTTGCTGAGTGTCAGACTAGATATGACATGCAGAACATTTATTTTCTTCTAATCTTGAACAGCTTCTCTGTTCTTAATACATTTTTATTTTAATTGGACCACCTGAGTCTTAGACTTCGGTATGGAGAATTTAATGCACTGTCCCAAGGAAATTAAACCTTCAATCTCTAAGAGGAAGTAATGAATGAATGGTTGTCTGGATTCTACCCCTTTGGGGATTCTCAGATTTTTTTAAAAAAGGACTATGGAGCCCTCCTCATATAAAGGTGCATCACTTGTTGGGCTGTGGTCATAAGATGCATGGGAAACTGACCACAGACCAAAGACAAGAACCAAGTTTAAAGAGAACAATGATGACATGCCTTTATAGTAAACTTGAGATAGTGTGCAATGTAGAATGTTCACTTCTTTTTTCTTTTCTCCTAATTTTAAATACACAGAGCAAAACAAGTAGTTCAATACAGATATTTAGAGTTAAGTGGCAAAGTCCCAAAATATGAAAACGTGATTGCAGAGACTAGAATTAAGTGCTGAAATTTTCTAAAGTGACTAGTGATTTTGATGGCCTCCATTTTTTTCTGTGTACAACTTGAGACACATTGAAGTGGCTTGATTTTCAGGAAGTGCTGAGCACTCACCTCTTGGTTTAGATTGATGATAGACCCAACGTCCTAATAATGGAACCATGACAAACAGCATCCTTTGAAAGTTAAAATTAATACTGTCATCCTGTAAAGACAGTACAATGGGTAAGTGTCCACCCCTTCAATAAAGAAAGGACCTGTGTGTTTTAATAGCTAAAGAGCTTTAAAAATCTCTCTTTATTTAAATATGTGTCAAAAAAATTATATGATAAAATATATAAGTAGCATTTTGCAGGAATTCTTGTGTACTGCCGTGCAATCTTTTGTAATCTTCTTTCCTGCACAAGCATACAAGGACACCACAAGGGAAAAGAATGAATCTTTATTAATGTTTGCAAATAAGTCATTGAATATGACTTTCCAAGTGTGGCACGTATAACATTAAAGAATACTTTGCCAGCTGTAATGAATTGTTATTTCTACTACGACAATAGTTACTTTCTAGTCACTCCCTGCTTTGCTAATTTTTCTGACACAAGACACTGACAGCAAGTTATGTAACTGCAAACTAATTATTAATTTTTTCTTAGTGGAGACTTTGTCTGCAAATTATACAAATTTGATATTGCAATCACCATAGAGGAGTTAGAGCTGCCATCACTATTGTATCTGCCTAATAATCATCCTCTTACAGAAACAAAATAAATATATAAACCAACACCAATGGCTAATCATAGTCTCTGTGAAATGCGTACTCCTTTCTGCATAGCTTCTTATATATTCACTACTGAATAAAGGTTAGTATGGGTGAACCCTCCCCACCCCAAAAAACCCTATCACCGTTATTCTCATTATCTCTGAGGGATCATCCCCCCCGGCCCTCCTCCATCTTTATCTTTGTAAAGGACTTGTATGTCACTAATAAACTTCTATCTTTTTCTTTTAACCCTGTGAATTTTCCCTTCGTTCTTGTTGCCTTCTCTCCTCCCCTGATATCTAAGTATGTTGCCATAGAAAAGACATAAAAGTGAAAAGGAATAAAAGACATGTCTGTAATCTAAAGCAAGGCAGGGTATAAAATGGAAAAACTCTACAATAGCTCTGTGAAAAATGAGTTTGAGAGAAAAACAAAACAAAACAAAAAATCTCACAAATATTATTCTAACAACAATTACTCTACATGTATTTTTCTCCTGAGCTGAAAATGAGCAACTGAGATAGGCTTAGCGAACCCTACTGCAGCTAAGGAATACGCTCATAAAAGCCCAAAGCACAACTTGTAAGCAGCAATTTGTTCAAAAGAAGGGAGGGAAATTCCTCTTCTCTCCCACTTCATCCAACTGATGTGGTCCCTCACTCTTGTTCAGTAGCTTCTTAGAAAGGGAAGAATGTTCTCAATTCTCATATTTTTCTGTGGTCTGTTTCACCATTTCCTAAATATTTTATGATCTGCTCTGTACAGCTCAGGTCCCAGCTATAGATCAAGAAATGACTAAGTATGAACTGAGCACCATTATTGTGTCATTGATTTTTGAGCAAATTTCATCCTTGTGTCAATGGGGGATCCACTTTAAAAATAGACTTTAAAAAATCATGGTACGTTATTGTCCTAAGTTGGAGCTGCAGAATCTGGCCCAATATTTCTTCATTCAATAAATGCACAACAGTTATGTTTGATGAGCCTTAAGTGTATTCCATAAACAAGTGTTTACATATTCTTACACATAATAATAAACTTCAATATTCAAACAATGCCACCAGTCATTTCCATTCAGGCAATGCACTTCTCTTTACACAGTGGTATTCAGACTCTTAGGACCCACAACCAGAGCTTTGAAACTCAGAGGTAAAATGTCTAATTTGAATTTATGCCATTGCAATAAATACGCAGTATCATTCCACATAAAACTGAAGAAAACTAAATTATCTTTATTTCTACCCCATGTTTGTTTTTGTTTTGGGGGCTTTTAGGTTGCTTGTGATATTGTTAATATTTGTCACATTTGTCTGACTTTTGATACCACAGAATTTAACAGAGTATTACCACACTAGACTTACGCTACAGTAACTGAGCGACTGAATGATCATTTTCTTTGTAGTCCAGAACCATTTAATGTTTCTATTTAAAAACTACTATACCTATCATTTTAAATGAATCTTAAATTGTTTTTATAATATTGGTTATGATTGTTTCTCATTTGTTTTGGAAGCTATTTGTAAATAATAATAATTATGTTATTAAACTAGATAACACCAAAGGATGAGGGCAAGGAAGAGGAAACACAGAGCACCAAGGGGAAGAAGATTAGTCTCTCTCATGGAATATTGCAGCAAACAGAAAATTGCTTAATTTGTAGTGATGGGACTAATGTCTTAAAGTGCAATACTGAGTTGGACTGTATAGCTCAGGGCAGGGTAATGGGATACTAAGCACTTTACTTCTAGGTCACTACTTGGAATCCAGCCCAGGTTAGGGTTGCCAATTTTGGTTGGACATATTCCTGGAGGTTTCATTACATGACATAGTATTTAAGTAAAGATTAATCTTTTAACTCCTGGAGACTCCTGGAGGGTTGGCAACCTTAGCCCAGGTCATTAGTACAGTATGCAATGATTCTCTGCTGCATATGTATACAGACACCCTAGTCATCGGTTAAATACAGAAGTAGGACATGGGAAACAGAATCCAAAGCATCCTTCTCTTGGAGAATTGATAACAGCATTCAGTACAAGCAAAATGGCCTCTATCATTTTTGAAAGCCAACCACTATAGAATGAGACATGTACGAACTATAAACATTCGAGCAGGTATGGTCCTATCCAGTAGAGAACAGTGATGTACATTCACCTAGGACAGTGTCAGAGAGTGATACATGTTCATCAGCTTATGTGAAGTGAGTCACTGATGCTCTTAGTGTCAGTTCCCAGAGGAGAGCTATCCACATTACAAAGGGAAAAAAAAATACTTGTGGAAACTGGAAGCTGTGTTGGTAGTTTCAGCAGAGAAGCCAAGGCCTGCGTGAGTATGGAGACTGAACTACCCTGTTGTGATAGGTTGGGTTAAACCCCATTGAAGGTGATGGGTGTAATGCCTCTCTTCATTTAAGATAGTAGGAACAGTTAAAATCCTTTATGAAATAAAAACAGATTCCTCCCAAAACAAGGGCACACCCCTCTAGGCCACTCAGAAATTTGAACTATGTGTTCAGATGTCTTTACTGGGTATTGTTTGAATATGGGGAGTGGGGAGGTGGGAAGAGAGGGTGAAAGACAAGCAAAGCAGCATGTAGAAGCCATCTCTCTTATCTCTCTAAGCAAAGAAACAGAAGCAAATGCCAGGCAGCCTGGACAAGCAAAGCCTGTGGATCTGAAAGAAGGCTTTTGAATCTGGTGCTGATTAAAAGATGTTTGGCTCTGTGAAAAAGAAAACTGTCTCCTGTTTGGTTCCTCTTATGTTCAGTACATGATTTTGTACATTGTTTGTAAATAAACAGGATTGTATCAAAGGTACCTGATGCCATCATCAGTTTCTCCTCCTAACTGGAACAACCTGCAAGACCCTGAACTTTGGCTAGCCACACAGGTCACAAGGGTTAACATTATCATACCAATAGGATATGGAAGTGGAGACGTTGTGAAGTACATAAGAGAAAAATGCATTGTCATTGCCTGTGCTGGACCACGTCAATAGACAAATGGGGGATTTCCAGGGGCAGATCCTCAGCTGGTAGAAACTGCCATAGTCCCATTGAAGGCAATGGAGCTCTGACAATTTACTTCAGCTAAATATGTTCCCCTCAGTCTTCAGTGCTGTCATTCTGAATTCTTTCAAAAGCTGCAGTCACTTTCAAACTAAAGAATAAAAATATAACCTTGATTGTAACTACAATTTAGGCACAGGTTTCAGAGTAGCAGCCGTGTTAGTCTGTATCCGCAAAAAGAAAAGGAGGACTTGTGGCACCTTAGAGACTAACCAATTTATTTGAGCATAAGCTTTCATAGATGGGTGGGATCTGAGTTACCCAGGAAAAAAATTTCTATAGTATCTGGCTGGTGAATCTTGCCCATATGCTCAGGGTTTAGCTGATCGCCACATTTGGGGTCGGGAAGGAATTATCCTCCAGGGCAGATTGGAAGAGGCCCTGGAGGTTTTTTGCCTTCCTCTGTAGCATGGGGCACGGGTCGCTTGCTGGAGGATTCTCTGCTCCTTGAAGTCTTTAAACCACGATTTGAGGACTTCAATAGCTCAGACATAGGTGAGAGATTTTTCGCAGGAGTGGGTGGGTGAAATTCTGTGGACTGCGTTATGCAGGAGGTCAGACTAGATGAAAATGGTCCCTTCTGACCTTAGTATCTATGAATCTATGAAAATAATGAAGCCACTAACCCAAAATGACTTCTATCCCTGCCACATTCTTCAAATGTGTCAAAACCAACACTTGATCAATAGTATCAAAGGCAGCTGGTAGCATAAATCTAAAAGAATCAATACGGACATGTGATGTTTCAAGATCAACAAAAGGAGACTACTGACCATGAGACCAGATCAGTCTTTGTGCCCATACCCAAGTCTGAATCCAACTGACGGAGGTCAAGGTTCTCGGAGCATGGTGCCAGAGCTGTCTCAACAATCTTCTTAATAAATAAACTTTTGAAGAAAGAATGATTAGAGATAGGATGATAATCATTGAGATTGTCAGTGTCAAAAGATGGTTATTTGAGCATGAGGCTAATAATCACTCGTTTGGGAGAGGTTTACACCTTCTCCTCCAAAAGGAACGCACTCACAGTCTCTACCAAACAGATGCATGTGCTACCACAGGAGTTTACCAATGAAAAGAAGTATGGATCCAGTACACTGATCACAGCCAGAAGGTCCTGAGCTCCTCTAGAACCTCACTGAGAAGGATTTGTCCCCACCTTCCCATAACATCTGCTGTCACAGAGGTTGTCAATCGAAACTGAATCAGAGTGACCTAAGCCATGAAACAGATTAAAACTTGATGCTGTATTGAAGCAGAGACGATTCAGTTTCCATTTCTTTGGCTTTTAGCAGATGATATATAATGGAGAAAAAGAACCATTTCCTTGTCTTCATTAAATCCACAGGCTAAGATAAGAAACAATCATTCAGATTCAGAATGCAGTTTCTACCATCAGTTCTCTAGCCTCCTTCCTTCTTGAATCCTCTGTTACACGTCACCCATATACTACATGAGGGTCGAACAAAGGGAGAGGGTGTTTCATCATACCGATATAGTCAATGACAGCAGAAAACCATAATTTTAAGTTAACCTTTGACCAAGAGGTCTACTGGCTGAGCCCTATTTCTTAACAGGGGTCTGAAATCCAAATGCTCCATTATTCTCCAAGAGCAGACTAATAAAACAGATCCTCCACCCTAACTGGAGAAAACCTAAGAAAGACAAATAAATTGCAGAGCTGAACCCACTGGACAATAACCAACCAGGTCGATGCCAGTGCTGAAATTACACAGGGCAATAAAGCTTGATGACCCTAACCTCAGAAGAAACTAGGCTCAGTCAGGAGACATGAATTGCAACCAGGCACTCCGCACAACAGGAGAATTTCCATTATAATCCAAACCGAGACATACACATTAGGTGGACCCACTACAAGGAATTCAGTTTTGGGGTAGGAGATATATATTACATATAGTCATCATTTTTCATTAACTTTGCACATGATGCTAAATTAGAGGGCATCTCTGTTCATCAGGTTAACAACAGAAACATGTCTATATACCAGCACCATGGATAATTTGTAATGGAATGCACTCACTAGAAAGTTTTAAGGAGATGCGTAAGACAATATTTAGTTGCCTTCAGAGGGTTCTCCTGCTCAAGAGGTATTTTGTAAGGCTATTTGACTGCAAACGAGAGTAGCTACGATGTTACCACAATCAGTCCCAGAATCATGATCAGACTCCTCACACTCTTTTTCCTGGCTAGGAAATTATCTAGATGTGGGTTAATGGAATGTTGCCATTAATATTGTAAAGCAAGCTCGTTTTCTAAAAAGGAACATTTTTAGCACACACTTCCACAAGTTTGATAAGCTGTGCAATAAAGATAAAAGAAGAAACTGGTGACTAATTTTGAATGTGAATAAATCCAAAGGAGCACTTAGTTGTGTACATTACTTATATTACTCCACAACAAAATTCACCATGTGGTTATTGCAATTAAAAGGGAACACTTTAATTTATAAATATTCTTTAAGTGATACAGTGCTTTGCAACAAAATAAATGTTCTCGTAAACTAAATGTCAAGGATCAATAACGAGCAGATATCTAGGTTACAGCTAATAACACTCTGTTGTCTAGGCTCAGTCAGACTGAAAATGAAAAATTTTTACAAGAAAAAATTTAATTAACATTTTGCAGTCATTATGCTGCTCTGCTGTTACCTGATTTTCTTGATCAAGCTGTTAGCTACTTTAATATTTAAAAGGCTGAGCTGTCCTTTAACTACTTACACATGGCAAAGAACATTAATTATAAGACTTATTTCTTCAAATGTGGGCAGGTGTGCTTTGTTTTGTAAATATACAATACCTCTCATGTATGTATTTCTCTTAGATTTGAAGCAAGACCAAAGGGATACATAAAATCAGAGGAGAAAGAAAAAGGGGAGAAAAGTCTACTATTGGGGAATTATAAGATGTAATTGAGGCCAAAAGCAGAAGTCATTAATTTCACAAGAGTGCCTTGGATGGTTTTAAAACCCACTTCAGATGCATTAGCTGGATATCATTTTCCGTTTCAGTCGGAGTAAGATCAAATCAAGGCGGCTTCATAGCAAATGAATCCTACAGTTATATTTCATGAAGAAGGGTCATTTTAATTTCAGGGTCTTTTATTACACAGCAAGGTAACTGATTGAACTGTGAAATAACATTTACAGCATAAATAAACTCTGGTGTCCTCTCTTCAATGCATTTAGAAACCATTCAAGTATTTTTCTTTTCTGATACTTAAGAATTATTATGATTCCTCAATTATTTTTGTCTATGTAATATTTATCTGAAAGAGTGAGTTGATAAATTATATACCATTGCTAAATGTTTAGTACCACACACTACTTGACCAATCCGGTTATTAAAAGGGAGATGACTGTTTAATGTTTAGACCTGACAGGGTGTTTGGAGCTCTTGTACAAGCATGAAGCTGTTTGCTAAAAACCCATTACCCTATTTCCTACCTTTTGGAAGTACTTTCTTAGTGCAGCAGATTTTTGTAAACGATTAAGAGCAATACATTGCAAAATAATGGACATTCCTATTATAGTAAAATTGCTTAAAATATAAAATGATAATTTCCAAAACTTCAGAAGATTGACTGTCCACAGAAAGACTAGAAAGGAATCATAGCTATTTTAGCTACTATAGCTATTTTAATATCTATAAACAATGAGGAGTCCAGAAGAACTCCAAAGTAATACACTGACCTGACTTTTTGAGGGCATACACCCTCAACGGCAGAAGGTGCTATGAATGAATGAAATATTTCACTCTTCCTGTCAGCATTAAGTTAGGCCAAAAATATGACGCTACTCAAAGTGATGAGTGGCGGGAGGAGGGGAGAACAACCAAGAAAGCTATTAAGTATATATCTATTCATAGCAGCTATCAACAATTTGGACTTGTGTATTTCCACATGCTGGTCAGTCAGGTAATCCAAAGTCTACACTGAAGAACTTAAAAGAATGTTTCGCTTTTAGCATATCTGCCCCTCCATCATTTTCCTAAAGAAGCTACCAGTTAAACTGTTCAAAGAAAAGGACTGCTTTTGTGGTACCTTAGAGACTAACAAACTTATTTGAGCATAAGCTTTCGTGAGCTACAGTTCACTTCATCGGATGCATTCAGTGGAAAATACAATGGTGAGATTTATATACATAGAGAACATGAAACAGTGGGTGTAACCATACACACTGTAACGAGAATGATCACTTAAGGTGAGCTATTACCAGCAGGAGAGTGGTGGTGGTGCGTGGGAACCTTTTGTAGTGATAATCTACCAATGTACATGGCAGAGGACCATTGCTGGCACATGATGGCATATGTCACATTGGTAGATGTGCAGGTGAACGAGCTTCTGATAGTGTGGCTGATGTGATTAGGCCCTATGATGGTGTCCCCTGAATAGATATGCGGACACAGTTGGCAACGGGCTTTGTTGAAAGGATAGGTTCCTGAGTTAGTGGTTCTGTTGTGTGGTGTGTCGTTGCTGATGAGTATTTGCTTCAGGTTGGGGGGCTGTCTGTAAGCAAGGACTGTCCTGTCTCCCAAGATCTGTGAGAGTGATGGGTCGTCCTTCAGGATAGGTTGCAGATCCTTGATGAGGCATTGGAGAGGTTTTATTTGGGGGCTGAAGGTGATGGCTAGTGGTGTTCTGTTATTTTCTTTGTTGGACCTGTCCTGTAGTAGGTGACTTCTGGGTACTGGTGATGTCTGGCTCTGTCAATCTGTTTCTTCACTTCAGCAGGTGGGTATTGTAGTTGCAAGAATGCTTGATAGAGATCTTGTAGGAGTTTGTCTCTGTCTGAGGGGTTGGAGCAAATGCAGTTGTATCGTAGAGCTTGCCTGTAGACAATGGATCGTGTGGTGTGGACCTAATCACATCAGCCACACTATCAGAGGCTGGTTCAAAGGCTCGTTCACCTGCACAACTACCAATGTGATATATACCATCATGTGCCAGCAATGCCCCTTTGCCATGTACATTGGTCAAACTGGACAGTCTCTACATAAAAGAATAAATGGACACAAATCAGACGTCAAGAATTATAACATTCAAAAACCAGTCAGAGAACACTTCAATCTCTTTCGTCACTTGATTACAGACCTAAAAGTTGCAATTCTTCAACAAAAAAACTTCAAAAACAGACTCCAACGAGAGACTGCTGAATTGGAATTAATTTGCAAACTGGATACAATTAACTTAGGCTTGAATAGAGACTGGGAGTGGATGGGTCATTACACAAAGTAAAACTATTTCCCCAGGTTTATCCCCCCCCCCCCACGTCCAACTGTTCCTCAGATGTTCTTGTCAACTGCTGGAAATGGCCCACCTTGATTATCACTACAAAAGGTTTCCCCGCCCCCCAACTCTCCTGCTGGTAATAGCTTACCTTACGTGATCACTCTCCTTACAGTGTGTATAGTAACACCCATTGTTTCATGTTCTCTGTGTACATAAAATCTCCCCACTGTATTTTCCACCGAATGCATCCAATGAAGTGAGCTGTAGCTCATGAAAGCTTATGCTCAAATAAATTGGTTAGTCTCTAAGGTGCCACAAGTACTCCTTTTCTTTTTGCGAATACAGACTAACACGGCTGCTACTCTGAAATCTGTCATTAAACTGTTCAGTGATTCAGTAGATAGAATTTGCTACTGTATTAGTAATGAAACAGACAGCTTATTCCCAACTGCGAGACGGAGTTTGTGATCACTGAGACATTCTCCATCTCTCGTCTAAAGCAGAGTCACAATTATTTCCTGTGCTACTTCTGAACCATTCCTGCAGGCCAGCAGCTCTTCTCTTTAAAACTATGAATCCTAATAGTTTGAAGCACATTTTGTCAATTTGAAGCACATTTTGTCAATTTCTGTTTGTAGCCTTCTTTACTTTTTTGTTTGTTTGAATATATGCATTTGTCATCAATATAAAGGGAAGGGGAAACACCTTTAAAATCCCTCCTGGCCAGAGGAAAAACCCTTTCATCTGTAAAGGGTTAAGAAGCTAGGATAACCTCCCTGGCACCTGACCAAAATGACCAATGAGGAGATAAGATACTTTCAAAAGCTGTGGGGAGGGAGAAACAAAGGCTCTCTC
This sequence comes from Chelonia mydas, assembly GCF_015237465.2. Lineage (NCBI taxonomy): Eukaryota > Metazoa > Chordata > Testudines > Cheloniidae > Chelonia > Chelonia mydas. The sequence continues at coordinate 297,146,903 of NC_057849.1, forward strand.
TGTCTGTGTGATGCTTTTGCCAGGAACAGAAAAGGAATGGAGTCTTAGAACTTAGTAAGTAATCTAGCTAGATATGCGTTAGATTCTGATTCCTTTAAATGGCTGAGAAAATAAGCTGTGCTGAATGGAATGTATATTCCTGTTTTTGTGTCTTTTTGTAACTTAAGGTTTTGCCTAGAGGGATTCTCTATGTTTTGAATCTGATTACCCTGTAAGGTATTTACCATCCTGATTTTACAGACGTGATTCTTTTACTTTTTCTTCAATTAAAATTCTTCTTTTAAGAACCTGATTGTTTTTTCATTGTTCTTAAGATCCAAGGGTTTGGGTCTGTGTTCACCTATGCAAATTGGGGAGGATTCTTATCAAGCTTTCCCCACGAAAGGGGGTGTAGGGTTTGGGAGGATTTGGGGGGGAAAGACGTTTCCAAGCGGGCTCTTTCCCTGTTCTATATTTGTTAGACGCTTGGTGGTGGCAGCAATAAAGTCCAAGGCCAAAAGGTAAAATAGTTTGTACCTTGGGGAAGTTTAACCTAAGCTGGTAAAAATAAGCTTCGGGGTTTTTTCATGCAGGTCCCCACATCTGTACCCTGGAGTGCAGAGTGGGGAAGAAACCTTGACAGCATTATTTGCTGAGACTCCGTGACCAATCATTTTGATGAGCAGTAAAGCTGTTAATTACAGTAAGGGCTGCCATGCTCTTTGTCATGTTGTTTCTTTAAAAAAAAAACAAAAAACCCCAAATAAACAAACAAAAAAAACCCACTACTGTTCCTACCTAATATGGTCTCACAGAAGTCTATTAATCCTTATGCTGTACAAACAACATGATTTATTTCCAGGAGGGACTGGGGCAAGAATATCAGGTTTACTTAGCAAGGCATTTTCAGATCTATTTTTGTTAATGATAAATAAATCACACCCAGGAGGCAACAGGATCAGATCTGGCTGATTATCCCTCATGTAAATGTTTCCGTTGAGTAAAATGAAAAGATCTGACCACTACAAACTCCTAATTACTTGCTGTTCCTAAAGGGGACTTGAGTTGTGACCAGCAATCACATGACAGTAAGGGCTAGGGTACAGTACAAATTTAGGTCAGCTTAACTACATTGCTCAAGGTTGCAGAGGGCTACATGTGCCATAAGATGTAGTTTCTGCTCCTGCACTCACCGAAGACAATGGCAAAATCCCAGGGCCTTCAGTGAGAGGAATACTGGGCGTATGGGTATTAAAGTATCTTTCAATTGAACCAATACCTAGATTTTTAAAATAGTTTCTAGTTAGAAATGTGTGATTCTTTTAAAATCAATAGGCAAAATCCTCAGCTGATGCAGTTCCACTGATGGAGTTCCATTGGTGGAGCTATGCTGATTTACACCAGATGAAGATTTGCCCTATTCGTAATACAATTTTAAGTAGCTGTACAAAGTGTTAACAATATTGGTATAACTAAATTATTGCACAGTGCCACTCTAAACCAACATTCGTTAAATGAAAATCTAAAGTGTGTGCCAATGATACTCTCATTCTGGCTGAATTGTGTATCACATCCTGTCTCTTTATATGAAATCTTCAGAAAGATGAGACTGCATAAGGATTTATTAGCAGCTAGGGCAGATATTTATAAACCCCCCCAAGGATAAGGAAATTGAATCATTGTTATCCTGGGGCTCATAAGTTCTTGCCTGTAAATATATCACTCATTTGTGGCTAACAGAAGAGTTTTGTTTGTAAAAAAACACTCCAAAGTTTGTCTAATAAAAAAATTAGTGTGAAAGGAAGATGTGATGATTCTGAATAATTTCGTTACTATACTGCGGTAAGATAGTGAGCCCAAACATTGGTAGTGTGTACCTTATTTCTTTGTTATAAAGACTTGTTAAAGCTTCTCTGAATGGAAAATACTCTATTGTGTTTATTTCACAGTTTTTAGCCAGCTATGTGGAATATAACCCACAAAAGAATCTGGGCTCAGGTACTATGCTGGGTGCCATCAGTTCAACATCAGTTCCAAAGTCACTTAGCAAGAAACATTGTGACAGCTTTATTTACGTGCTACCAAAAATACCTAAACGTTAAATGAAATGCAAATTTGGCATCTGTTAATTCAAACCTACCCCCATTGCAATTGTGTGTCACACAAGCTGGCTGATCTGCAGATTCTGAATCTGACGAAAGTTTTCGTTAGCTGTAGATTCATTCACACCTTCATTCTTGCTGCCAAACCACCACCGGATAAGAGACAGATTTAGGCTACCAAAGGAAGAGCATATTGTGGAAATGAGATTTGATACTTTATGTAAAGTCAGGAATACCTATACCAAAGGAACAAGCTGTACTAGTTGAAAGAGTAGAATAAGTCACCATCTTTTGAAAAAGGAAAGTATCTGGATTGCAGCAGTCAGTTGGGAAAATGTTTTCTATTCAGATGATATAATAATTCAAATGCATTGAATTAACCAGCTAACTGGAATTCCATTTTAAATTTTCTATGGTAGTACTTGGACCATTTTCAGTGGTTAAACGGTTTAAAGATAAAACAATGTTCTTTCCCTTCAGACATGAAGATTTTTGTGACACGGAGATAGCTTTATTGCATACCTGGTACCTTCATTTTGAGCATCTCTGATTAAGTTTCATGTTACTTTCGTTATCATTAACACTTTGAGGGTCAGATCTTCTGTTTACTGTGACCATTTTGGAACAAACCATGAATAAAATCTGGCGCTCAAACCTCAGATATTTATGAAAAATTGACAAACTTCAAATCCTGATTTTCATTACCTGTACTAACTACCAGACAACTCTCCTTCTTTCTCTCTTTATATACATGCAGTTATGCTCTTACTCTTCTTTGAAAACACTTAAATTATATTTTAATGCCAGCCTAAAAGTCATTTAATTCAATCTTTTTAATTCTTAAGTCTCACAGTTATTTCACTGCCTCATGTGGACTAACAATACCTTTATGGTGGTTTAAGTGTTGATATTTTAAATGGATTTTTTACTCTAGTCCATTTTAAATTTATAAGTAAACTTCCTTGCTTCATACACAAATCATTAGTAATTGAACTAAAATAAAAGTGAATATGACCAGTTATCTGTCTGTAAGAATTCAGCTGTTATCTTAAAAAAATCCTGCTCTTAGAGATCACAGAGTTCTTCTATTCTTTGTTACTTTGCCTTAAGGACTGCCAATTAATGTTTGGATACTACCATGTGATCTGGTTTATTTTCCAAAATGCTGAAATTCATTTCATTGTGCTACAGTTACAGGAAGAAAAAGAAGTTTTGAATCATGACAAAGCTTTTTTTCCCCCTATCTCTTGTTTGAGCCCAGTATAATACCAAGAAGAATTCCAATGGTGGCAAGAGCAAGAGTAGTGAGCTACATTGAAGACGAAGTTGTTTCCAGTGTAGGAGCCATTCCCTACCATGGATTGTGAGTGAAGAAAACAAAATACAGCTACTAATTGTTGTAGGTATAATCTTCAACTTCCTAAGGCCCAAGTGTGTTACCCGAAGTCTGTGGCAGATTCATAAGGAGCACTTAGGTGAGTCCAGTAAGAGACATCTGACGCTCTCATTCATGTCTGCAGTGTTGTTGTAGCTGTGTTGGTCCCAGGAGATGAGTGAGTCCCACTTTGTCTCTCTCATTCTCCTTAATCACAGCGTTTCCCCTGCTGCTTTATTTATAGAACAGAAGAAAAGATAAGGCACAGTGACTATGCTTCAGGTCCCAGGTCAGGTGCTTTTTCTTTAATCATTAAACTCTAGTAAGGGAAGAAAAGGAAACAAAAAACCAAAATCACAGACATTTGTGTTTTGTAGGCTTTCTATGATCACTCAGCAGATCCTTCTTAGGACACATTATATGCTTCCTGCAGGATTAATTGACTGGATAACTCAGACCACCTGCCAAGCAAACTCAATTGTTTAACTCTTCCTACTCTAGGATGAAATCTGCAGTAGATACACGTTCCTTTGTGGGGACCAGTTTTGGGTAGGGTGTCCTCAGCTCAGAAGGGTTCTCTCCTGAACCTTTAAGGGCTAATATATAGAAAGCTACACCAAAAATAGAGAAGAATTAAGAGTGAATTAATGGAAGGGGAACGCTTCTAGTATCCAGAGCTTCTAAAGCTTCAGTTTCAAGATTTAGTATGGCTGATGGCAATAATCTATGGTAATAAACAATAGTACAACAATAGATTTGTACCAGAGGGAAATTTAGATATATGAGTGATATAACTCTTAGAAAGATGGATGCCTTTGGGTAATGGCAAAGGCCACAACATTCAAGATTGATTGATTACATATAAGCTCCTGAATAAGAGTGGTCTGATAGTTCAGAGGTACTAATCACACACAGTTCCCAATGAAGTCACCAGAAGGTGCGCTTGCTTGGAACCTCTGAAAATGAGGCTTTAGTTAACCTAAGTTTAGGCACCCAACTTCCAACATGTTGGTCTAAGTACTATATATGGTGAACCAGAAATATACAGTTTCATACAGAATGAACTGAAATTCCAGGAAGAGTAAAAGAAAAATAAAGAAAAGGACTGAGACTGCAATAGATTAAAAGAGAGAAAATAAGGAAAATAGAGAAAAGGAGGTTTCACCATAGAACACGCTGAACTAAAGATTTTACCTCACATTGCATCCTTATGAAAGGGCTTTTTTCCAGTTTGCAGAAGTGATTCTCTGTCTTCGGTTTTATAGGACAGTTAATCAAGGATTGTCCCTTGTAAAATACCTTGTGAGATCATTCTGTATGCATTGTAATATGCAACCAAATGACCAAACCACAGTAGCGTACTGTACTTGTGTTGGCCCTGCTGTCACTCCGATTTCAGACCTATTGAGCTCTTATACCTATAACATAAGAGATAGCAAAGTCAGGAACCTACCAAAGAAACAAATAAAGGCCAAGGTTGAATTGATTTATCTGGGCAAATGAACTAGAGCAGCCATCTATGAATGCTGTAGATAATTCAGAAATCGGTCTTCTGAAACAGAAAAATAGATGTAACGTGTAAACACATTTCTGCATCTTCTCCACAAGTAAAGGGGCAAAAATTCTGTAGAGTAATGTTGGACAAATGTTGTACTATAGCAGGGATTGGAAACCTTTGGCATGCGGCCCACCAGGGTAAGCCCCCTGGTGGGCCGGGCCAGTTTGTTTACCTGCCATGTCCGCAGGTTCAGCCGATCGCAGCTCCCACTGGCCGCGGTTCGCCGCTCCAGGCCAATGGGGGCTGCAGGAAGTGGCGCAGGCCGAGGGCCAAAGGTTGCCGATCCCTGTACTATAGTTCTCCTGTGACCTTAGCCATGGCCAGTTTCCACGATACTCAAGCACATGCCTAACTTCAAGTACGTGTGTAGTTCTATTGAAGTCAATGGACTCTTGGAGTCAACTACTCGTCCAGACCATCTTTTCAAAAAGGGGCATAAGGCTGGATGTAGGAACTATGGAAATATTATGCTCTTGTTAGTCTCAGGAAAGTCTTCACATATCTGTTAATGTCTCAAATCAATAATACACTTCATGACAAAGGGAAGGCCCATATAGTCAGTGTGGCTTTAGACCTGGTTGTTTCACTGTCAACCAGATCTTTACCTTAAGACAGATTTTTGAGAAGATGACTGAATTTAATAAGTCATGCAAAGCACTTTTTATAGACTTCTGTGCATCAAGCAAGTTTGTGGGATCTGATGAGGTGACTCGGCATCCCTGAGAGGAGTGTCATTATAGAGTTCTATAATGAAATCAAAAGCTGTGTTCAAGGTGGTGGCAGATACACAGCTTGGTTTCCTATCTCTGTGGGAGTTCAGCAAGGCTTCATTCTGTAACCATCATTGCTGAATATCAGCATTGATTCATAGATTGGTTGGTGGATAAGCTTGAGGAGGCAGCTGTGGGTGGCATTGAGCTGAATACCATTCTGCTTCAAGAACTCAAATACTCAACGCCACTGTCTTATTGGCTCAGTTTGGTGATTCACTTCAGCTGATGGCCAATCTGATCAGACAAGAAGCAGAGCACACTCGTTTGGTTATTAATCTGGATAAAACTAAGCCCCTGGCCATTACCATCAAGCAGCCTCTAGCCCCAGATTAAAAATAGCTCAGTATTAACCTGTCCTGACAGGACATCAAGCAGAAGGAACTGTTAATTACTTGTGCACTGTCATAGACAGTCCTGGAGGATGTTCAAAGGATATGGATGCTCATACAGCAGCAGTTTCTGCTGCCATGTTTCAAGCCTTTCAGCAATCTCTGTCAAGATGCCATGGCATCAAGCTTGCCATAAAATGGTTTAGTTACCTTCTCATAACTGTTGATCTTCGAACTGTGTTCCATATGTCCCTTACACTGTACATGTGCGCATGCCTCATGCATCAGCACCAGAGAGTTTTCCCTAATGGTACCTGTAGGAACAACCCTGCCCACTATTGAGTTTCTTATGCTGTGTGCAAGAGTAAAAAGGGCAGAGATGTCCCAGAGATGTCCGGTTACTTGGCAGTGTAAACTTACAGCAGACTCTGATGTGTCGGGAAGGATGATGGACTGTGTAACAGATATATGCAACACATCTCAAAGAACAACAGTGACAAGAAAGGTAAGTAACCATTTTTTTCTTCAAGTGATTGCATATGTCCATTAAACGGTAGGTGACTCCCAAGCTGTTACCCTCGTAGGTGGGGCTCAGAGTTTCATCAGACCACCTTGACTACATTTGCATCTTACCTTGAGGCAGCAGACATTGCATAATGTCTGATGAAAGTATGGATTGAGGACCACATCACTGCTCTACAAATAGGAACATGTACCAGAAATGCAACCAAGGATAAATGTCCTCTGGTCGAGTGTGCCAGGAGTATATCAGGAGGTGTTACTCCCTTAGCAGTATAAGCTATTACTATGCAGCCAGAGGAATAGCACATCATTACAGTTGTTTCCATAGCTCTGGCAACAGTCCGGTGCATCCAGGAAACTCTGCAGTGCTGAATGAGCAATAAGGCAACCCTCTGCCATGAGCAATTGGAACTGCTTGACTGAATCTTTAGTGGTGACAACTTGGTGACAGAGTGTGATATGGCTTCCCAGTTGGAAAAGTCATATACAACAACAAGGTGTGATCGTTGGCTTGCTGTGGAATACATTTTTCTGCCAAAAATGTCAAGCTTTTTTGTTTTTGTCCTTGAGGGTAGTACTGATGACTTCTCTCATTCACCATGGCCATGATTAATGAGCAAGGAATGGGATGTAGACAGACCTGTTCAAACCCTGGGACAGAAGCTGGTATCTCTGTTCCATTTGTTTGGTCACCGGAGGAATGGAGGAAGGGGTCTGCCAGATCACTTTGGCTGTCTGCGTGATAATCTTGTTTATAGGCAGGCCACCTTCCCTGCCACAATGGGAAGGAGAATGTCAGTGAACTTGTGAGTGTGAGTGTATTCTCCGCTACAAATTCCATTTGAATGCACGGACAGGCTGCCGTTCTCCTGAGTAACTCCTGGTATGCTTTAATGTCATCTGGTACCAGGGATGATGCCACCGGTACCAGGGCCTCATTCAGAGAAGAGGAAAAGACGATTGAACTGGAGGCAAAATGGATGGATCTCTGTGTTAGTCTTGCAATACCTGAACAGCCTATGGTACCGGGTGACTGTTCCCGAGCCAGCAATGTTAAGTCAAGTGTACAGGAATCAATTCAGTATTGACTGCCACTTAGAGCCTCCTGGGGGATCCCTCTTGGCACATCTATGCTTACAATACAATGTGATATTGCTCTGAATGCTTGAGGCATTCCCAAAGGCAACCGGTAGGGCCATTGGGGTCAGACAGTGGGGGCCTGCTACAGTACCTGGCCCCAGCCTTGCCCAGCTCAAGTGTCCCATTCCCTGGATGGACCCTTCTCCAAGCCCTGGCAATGAGAACAATGACGAGAGTGGACTCTCGACTTTTGGTTCCAGGAAACATGAGAGTCAATTTCAAAGTCAAAAGACAACTCAGAGTTCCTGGCAAACCAGGGTTGTGTGGTGCTATGAGGGGGTCTTCGGTTATCTTGATTGGGACCTATTCCTGGAGCATGGTTCTATGGGCAGAACAGACAGCATCCTAGCTGACAGTAATACTTAGCATAGGGGATCTTGAGTTGGCCCCATGGAAGGTGATAGTATAAGCCTGAGGAAGGTGGTGCCATGGACAAGCAGCCCAGTGCCAACAATCTAGAAGGATGCGTCAGTGCCAAGCAAGAGTCTTCACCCTGAAGCAAAGGCAACAGTAGTACTGACAGGCATAATAAGCTTCTAGCCATGGCATTAACCTCTGTCATAGCTAGTACCGGGCTGCTGACCTACAGCGATCAGGAAAGACTGTTCTGTTGCCATTGGAAAGGTAGCCAGTCTTGAGAGTCCCTGAGAGGGCACGGGAATCAATGGCTCAGTCTTTCTGATTGAGACAGTACCAGGGCATGGCGGACCAAAGGGCATGCTCAACCTTCAGTACACAAAAGACACTCCATCGAAGATCCCCACACCAGGACCCAATTGCAGACTACTGCTTGTGTTTCTGAGACTGGGACTCCAATTCCCTGGGCCTCAAAGAGGATAGTTTCAGAGACCTTCTGCAGTCTCTTTCAGGTGACACAGCCAGGGGACCACTTCAGGAAGGATTTTCAAAGATCTTCCCTTAACTAATTAAGGGGACTCTGCCACCAGTCTAGGGCCAGCCTCCATGAGGATATATTGAAGGTACTCCTCCCTCATCTTCTTCATCTTAGTCTTGAAGCCACGACACATAGAGCACCTTACAACTGATGTGGACCTCACCCAAACACTTTTGGCAGAGGGAGTGAGGGCCACTAGCAGGCATGGACTTCCTGCAGCCTGCACAAGGTTTGAACCTCAGGGACCTCGGCATAGATTCCCTGGTACAGGTGGGATTCAGAGACCCACCAGACTGGAAAACCCCAAATGATGGACTAAATCAAATGAAATCAACTTAAAATTATTTTTTTAAAACCTTAAAAGAAAAGCAAAAGTCCACAGACTTTCTGAGTATCACTAGGTACATTGAGTAGTTAGTTGTTCTCAGGGAACACCAATGCTTCAACCACCGATAATGAGAAGGAACTGGAGGAGGGGCCAAGCTTCTGCACCCTTCATACCATCGATCACAGCATGAGGAGGTCAGCGGTGGGTGTATATACTAGTTTCAACTGTTTTAAACTAGTTTTAAACTGTCTGGCACCAGTACACAAGGCGCACACACCTACAGTGTAATGAATGTATGCAAGCAGTCAACAAAGAAGCTGTGGATCTCCAGAACTACAGTTATACCAACTCTATTGTACACAACTGAAATGTGGGTGCTGAACAAGGCTAAGGACATGATGTTTTCAAGTCTCCTCGTCTTTGTCAGCTGCTCCATATTAAATGGCAAGACAAGATCAAAAATAAGGATATTCAAAGTCGAACTCAGCAACTACCCGCATCCGCACCGGTTTCATTTTGGTGGTTTTCTTAGTATGGACATATTATTAGAATGAAAGACCAATGAATTCTGAAGCATGTTTACCAAGGAATGCCACTTCACAGCCAGTGATCTTGTGGGATCCTAAAGTTCGATGGCACAATAAGATTGCTAGTGATGATCTGAATATCCAATGAGACTACCTTACGGACCTAGCCGATACCAGAGAAATTCCCCATACTCCATTTTGTATTCTTGACCTCCATTTTGAATAAGCAAGATCACTCCACCATGAGAAGCTGCAGATCACATACAATTGGAAGATGTAGGGAACATGATATTTCTAAGCAGCCAGTAGATCATAACTTTGAAGTAAACAGTGAGTATGAATGAATGTGTAGTATAGCAGATTGTGAATGAATGTGTAAAGTAAGCTGAAAGTTCAGCAGATTGAAAGTTCAGCAAGTCAAAAGTTCAGCTGGAGAAAATATATATATATATATTGGCAGACAGCCGAACAGGTGCAGCACAACTCTGTGGTAAACAACTGAGTGATAAGAATGAGCAGTAAGGGGCTAATAGCTAACAGAACTGTATAAAAGTAGACGATCAGAGCAGAGGAAGTCAGTCAGGAGACGAGTGGACAAGGAGGTGAGAAGCTGCCAAAGAAGGAAAAGACAATGAAGCAGAACCAGGCAGAGCAGAACCTGAGAGCTGACTGAAGCTGACAGTGGCGGAGAAAGCAGCAGCAGCAGCCACAAGCAATGCAGCATAGTCCACAGATAGAAGAAGCTCGCTAGGTTTTTATTATAGTTTAATATAGGATTAGAGTTAGAATGGGTGTGTTTGAAATGTATGTGTGTGTTAATTGTATTTTTCTATTTTTCCTATGTAAAAATTAAAGTACATTTTAAGAACTGCTGTCAGCGATCTGTAATGGACTGGCCATCCAGCATACAGAGTGCAATGCTTAGAATCGTTTAAACTGTACACTATTGCAGTTTAGATGCTCTTTAACTTGCAATAAGGGATTTGTGTCTGGTTTTCAATTTAGGATAAATTGTAGTAGGAATTATTAGTTACATTAATAAAAAAAATTATTTCAGGAAAATAATACTGCCTGTGTCAATCGTTTTAGCAGAAGGTTACATTTGTGTCCTTTCAGTGTTTCCTTAACTACCCCAGAAACCCTTACCTCGGGAAGACCAGATGAAGGGGGCGATAGGCAGGTTATTCTAGGGATGCCCCCAAATCCATTTTTTGGGGTAACATAGCCAGAGATTGATCCAGGTTGTGCTCAGTTTGCAAGGAGACTACTTCCCTTTGCAGTTTACCATAATGACGATAAAATTAGGCCCGTCCATTTGCCTGTTAATGTAGGATTGTTCTCTATGGTATATTTTCTAGTATTTTGTCAGTGAAGTTTTGAAGGTGATGTACAATGGGATCTTTTGCCAAATCTTTCAGGAGATCATCTCACTGTTTGATACATCTAATTCTGAGGAAGCTTTTCCCAGTACTCAGCCTAAATTTTCCCTGGCTTAACTTCAATCAATTACATCACTGGCGCCAGCTTTCTCCGGGCCCCAGAGGTGCTCAAATCCCCACTCCGTCCCAGGCCCCGACCCCTATTGGACCCCTTCTCTGAAGCCCCTTGCCCCACCTCGTTCTGCCCCCCACTACTTCTGCGTCCTGTCTATTCCTTCCCTGTTCTGTAGGCCTGAGACCTGCTCAATACCCTCCCCCCTCCATCCCATATTAAACCAGCCTCGGGTGAAACTCAGGGAGTTCATCACTAAAATTGAAAAAAGGAATTTTCTGCTGCTGATAAATGTCCCCAATGAGAGTTATAACCACCACGGTTGTAAAGACACTGGGAAATTAGGGAGGATACAGAAAGAGATTCATCAAATGGTAAAATAAGCTCTGACCAGCATTTTATGCTGACCAAATAGAGAAGGTCACAATTAAGTTACAATTTTGGCATGAAAGATAAAATGTAAAGAACTTGGGCAGAAAGGAGGACACCTAGATGCCAGTGCGTAATTGGTTAATTTTTTTGTTATTCAGGAGTGTGGGATAATGTGATAGGTTTAGTACATTTGAAGGAAGGAGCTAGTTTTACCTATATAATGTAAATGAAAAACAATGCTCTTTGGGAACCACTTCCAGACTGCAGTTCAACATCAAGCTGCTGGAACTCTGACCCCTATGCACAACTGTGACGTGCAGAGAACCCCCAGATGAATGAATCCTGACTGGCCATCGGGTGAAATTTGTCTGTATATTGGGATTGGGAAGCATAAGAGATTTGCTTGGTATGTCTGTGTTGCTAATAAATAGATGTTTAGAGCACAACTGTGTAAGGCTCTTTCACTGGGAAAAGGTTCCGCAGACCCATAAAGCCCTGAGCCCAGGGGGAAAGAGCAGGTACTTAAATTGACCAGGTTTCTTCCTAAGCCCCATGGGTAAGGATAAGTGCCTTACACACTGAGCCCTTGGAAGGGAAAGGGTAGGGGTGCCTAAATTGATTGGGTCATGCCTTGAGCCCTCAGTAAGAACATAAAAAAGGCCATACTGGGTCAGACCAAAGGTCCATGCAGCCCAGTATCCTGTCTACCGACAGTGGCGAATGCCACGTTCCCCAGAGGGAGTGATCTAGTAATCTTTGTCCTGCCATCCAGCTCCACCCTCTGAAAAACAGAGGCTAGGGACACCATTCCTTACTCATCCTGGCTAATAGCCATTAATGGACTTAACCTCCATGAATTTATCCAGTTCTCTTTCAAACCCTGTTATAGTCCTAGCCTTCACAACCTCCTCAGGCAAGGAGTTCCACAGGTTGACTGTGTGCTGAGTGAAGAAGAACTTCCTTTTATTCGTTTTAAACCTGCTACTCATTAATTTCATTTGGTGGCCCCTAGTTCTTATATTATGGGAACAAGTAAATAACTTTTCCTTATTCACTTTCTCCACACCACTCCTGATTTTATATACCTCTATCATATCCCCCCTTAGTTTCCTCTTCTACAAGCTGAAAAGTCCTAGCCTTTTTAATCTCTCCTCATATGGGACTCGTTCCAAACCCCTAATCATTTTAGTTGCCCTTTTCTGAACCTTTTCTAATGCCAGTATATCTTTTTTTGAGATGAGGGGACCACATCTGTACGCAGTATTCAAGATGTGGGTGTACCATGGATTTAGATAAAGGCAATAAGATATTCTCCGTCTTATTCTCGATCCCTTTTTTAATGATTCCTAACATCCCTTTTGCTTTTTTGACTACCGCTGCACACTGGGTGGACGTCTTCAGAGAACTATCCGCGATGACTCCAAGATCTTTCTCCTGATTAGTTGTAGCTAAATTAGCCCCCACCATATTGTATGTATAGTTGGGGTTATTTTTTCCAATGTGCATTACTTTACATTTATCCACAGGGTATAGATGGGGTGCCCTCAATTGAGTGGGTAACAGTTCCACCCCCTCCCCAAGCATGCCTCATTCCCCTCCCTCCCAGAGCCTCCTGCATGCCACAAAACAGCTGATTGTTGCCAGTGGGAGGCACTGGGAGGGAGGGAGGGGGGAGCTGGCTGCCAGTGGGTGCTAAGCACCCACTGATTTTTTTCCATGGGTGCTCCAGGGCTGGAGCACCCACGGAGTTGGCACCTATGAATTACAACTAATTACTGCTGCCCTGTTAACATCTTAAATAATTCCTCTCCATCGTTGGTGTTTATATCCACCTACTATTTCTAGATTTATCTTCCTCAATCCTCTACCCAATTAGCAATCTTTTAGCCAAATTATAAAAATATCTTTTCAGGAGCACAGTGGCCAGACCTGAAAACAATAACCCAAGTGATGTCACAGTAGAATGACATGGAGAGGAATTATTACCTTCCTGTTTAATGATGCCTTTACACATACAGCCTGTGACAGGGTGCTGGGCAAAGTGTTGCTGATTCAGCCCTCTGTCACGCCAGCTCCCATTTAGGGGGATAAATTAGAGCCGGCTGGAGATAACCTGGCCCTAATTGCAGAAGCAGAGACAGCTGTCACCTAATTAGCCGGATGCTGTATAAAAGCCTCAGGGGAAGGAAGCCAGAGGGAGCAGAAAGAAAGGGGAAAGGCAGGGAGTGGAAGCAGAGAGATAGCTCTTCTCTCCTGCCTGCAGACAGTGAAGGGCCAACTGTACATGGTAAAACGGTGGCGGGAAAAAGCCTGTGAATAAACTGTACCAGTGGTGACTAGCCCTAGGGTCTCAAAGTGACTTTGTGGACCTAGCAGAGGCAGGAGCTGGGGGGGTCCTGCTGTGCTCTGCTACACAGCCGAAAATTACATTAACTAATTTTGCAGCCATATAACATTGCAAACTTGCATCTAATATATCTGCATAATAATATATGTTAAAAAGAAAAGAGTTTAAGAGGCATCCAGAATATTAAAATATAAGAGTTCTTTACAGTACTAAGTACACTTTCAAGAGCCTGGACTCATAAGTGTTTACCATGTTTTGCCACTAGAGGCAACTTCTGTTACATTAATGGAAGAAATTTCATTCTTGCTGTGGAATACTAACAGCAGTATGGGAAAGTGTTATGACTTCTTTACACTTGATTAGCCAACTACAACTGTAGGAATTAGTCTGAAACCTTGAAAGAGTTGATGATTCAGTTTGGATAGATATCAAACTATGTATACTTATCTAAACTTCATCTAGTCTCCTGTGATATGGAAACAAGGATGAACATTTCACAAGAATAGATACTTGAGAGATTTCATGGCAACACTTGTTTTGGAAGATCATAAAAACAGTCTCTATTGTGTGGTTTCTTGGTCACTCCAATTCCCAGCTGGAATCTGAAAGTGCAGAAGCATACATAATAAATAAATAATCTTAGAAAATTAAAAAAAATAACTTTTTTTTCTGACCTAAGAAAGAGTAATATCCAGTTCAGTTCGGCCAGAATTGAAATATTTTTATTTTTCCTTTTCTCCATCTTAGTCTAAATCTCAAAAAGTTGTCATTTCACAGTGCTGCTTTGGCCCAGATTTAGAAAGGGACTCAGACAGGTGCCTAAGCTCACTAGATGTCTTGCCTGTGGGTCCCAATCCAGTAGGCATATTCAGAGACTGCCTAATTCCACAAAAAATAGGAGGAACTCTCCCTTTAGGCCAGTGATCAAGGAACTCAGCAAGGATGCAGGAGACTGGTTCAATTCCTCCTCCCCCAGGATGAGGAGAAGCCATTTAAACAGGATGTTTTCTCACCTCTGAGGTCAGTGCCCTAGTCACTGGACAATGGATATTCTGATGTTGGTCTCTCAATCTCTTCTGTTGAAGCTGTTCCACTTTTCATAAATAATAAATATGCATTGGGCCACTGAGTGAGAATGACTCTATAGGCCAGTGGTTGGGGCACCACCTGAGGGGTGGGAAACCCCTGTTCAAAACCCTTGTTCTCCTCTCAGCTTTGAAACACTGATGGACTGCACCCTTGTATTCATACCCTACATGCTAATGTAATAATCTTTGTCTAAAATATGCCTTGTGATGTATCATTTGAAAAAAAGGTATAACTCACTGGTAAATAATATGCTGAAATGGGTGTAGCAACATTAAATGTAAAGTTCAAGCATAAGTGGAAATCATGACTGAAGTGTGTTTACCGAACAAGTCTGGGGAGTGAGTAAACCTGTTTCTCAAAGATAATGGACAAGCTGATGCCTCTGGAAGGTGTCATCAAAGTTGATGGGCCATCACCTATCAAATGGCCATTCTTTGGGAAGAAAGTGTGGGGCAGGAACAAAGAGATTTGCATCTTAGCAAACAACAGAATGCAACCTCTTTCACCACCAGACTCTTTGTCTCCATACTCACAGATGAAAGGAACTTTATCTCGGAGTAACCCTCAAGAGAAAATGAAGAGCAAAAGCACTCCAGGTATTTTCCTTATCAGTCTCTCTCCCTTTCACCCAAAAAGACAAAAGAAACAGCCTTTGGACTTGGGGAGCAGATCCTGGCCTGAGAATTTGGTCAGCAATGTTACTGGGAACATGTGGTAAGGGACTTCACCTTGAACTAAGTCTAGTTGATTAAGTTTTAGCACTAGTTTTAGTCTCTTGTAACCATTTCTGACTTTAATGCTGTGATGGACTCACCTCTCATGAGCACCTCATTGGCTGGGTGAAATAATGCACTCTTTCCTTTCTCTGTTCCTGGTGCCCCACATTGGCTGTTGCCCTCATCAGGCGAGCTTTTAGTGGCTCAGCCCTTCCAGGGTAACAAAGGTCCAACAAGGCCTATCACTGTGTCCTTGTGATTATGTGCAACCCTGTCTCTGGTTTCAGTTCTCACCCCCTTCTGGGCCAGCTTTTAAGTCTGTTGCTGCACTGCTTTAGAGCACTGTCCCCACAGCTTTGTCCCTGGAGACTCTTTGTCCTCAGTGGTTCTCTGATGTCCCTTTAGGTCCTCTCATTCAGTTGGGGTTCTAAGCAAGCCTTATCCCCTCCTCAAGGCTCAGGCCACTTCCCCAGTGATGGGACCCCAACCTGCCCACTACTCTGGGTCCCAACACAGGGACCCTATAAACAGCAGCTACATACTGTTTCCCTTTAATAGTTGCTGCCTTCCCCGGGCTGCTTCCCACTCAGTCCCATCACCTTTTGGGTTCTCTGTCTTTTTGCTGCTTGAACAAGGTATCTCCCAGGCCTCCTTGCCTGGAGAGTTTCTCTGTGATCCAGTCCTTCTTCCCCCTTCTGGTCCCAGCCAGCAAGTGACCTGCTTAGGCCCTGTAGCTCCTCTTAACTGAGCCAGCTGCATTCTGATTGACTACTTCCCTGCAGCCTTTCTAAGCAGGCCTGGAGGACCCATCTTCACTGCTCCTTTCCTGAGGCAGGTGGTGGTAGGACATCAAGGTCTCCAGCTGGAGGCCTCAAAGGGCCTGGTACACCCCATCATAAATGCCTTATAATTGTACTCACTTAAAACCTGTAGTTAAATAAACTTGTTTTATCTTCTAATCAAAACTAATTCAGTGTTGTGAACTATGTGGGTAAATCCATATAGGGTAGCACACTGTCGTATACTGAGCCCCTTAGAGGGGCAAAGGACCTAGTATATCTGAACTGTCCAGGGGACGGCAATGCAGAACACACAATTTTGAGGGGAAAATTGGGACTGGGAGTGGACTGGGGTCATTCTGCATGTAGTAACCAAGGCTGCTGGAAGCCAGAGTGTGGCTGGTGTTTACTCAAGACTGCTGGGGTCCGAGTTGCTGGACCAGGGCTGTGGCTATACATAGACACTCCGAGTGTAACCTGAATGCTGTTTTGCTCTTTGTGAGGGGCCCAGGTTGGGAGCTACAGCAGCAGAGCATTTTGAGGCACCCCAGGGAAAGGGTGACATAGCCCCTCAGTGGTCTGGACTGCACCACAGAATGCCATAAACACCTAAGTCCCTTTGTGGACTAGCTAAAAGTTACTATCACACATATTCCAATCCCAGAGAGAATCCTAGTGACTTGTCATTCCACGCAGGGGTAAGAATATGCACAATAACAGCTATTTATAGAATCAGACCTGAGTAGTAACCCAGCAGACGATCATACAATTGAGAAGCTAAGAAGATAGGAACTGCAGCACTACCTTTCAAAGACACAGAACAGCCAGTCAAGTAACCTCTGCGGGATTCTAGATTCTATGGGTCACCATGTGATTGACATGAAATCTAGCATCAAAAAATCCTTGATAACTTCTGGGCTTTAGAAAAGAAGGAAAAAAGAGCAAACACATTATAAAACATCACTTATTGATGGAGTCTTGAAACCTTAAAAGTTAAACAAATTAACTTTACATTTAGCATCTTTTAAAAAAAAATAGTTAAGGTCTTTACAGCTGCTGAGGAAAAGTGACCCAGAAAAGGCATCTCATTTTTAAAGTGAAATTAGATGGATCTATAGTATCAGGAACAATCGCTGAAGTGCTAATTTGCAGTAATAGGCAAAAGCTCAAATGGCACACCTGGGAAAGAAGCAGCTCTGTGGACTAAAATCTTTCAAGTCCTTTACACTCAGCACAGCCATCTTTATTCCAGCCAAGCACATACTAAGCCAAGCTCTCTCACTCTGTTAATGTTTCAACATGTAATAAAGTTAACGTTCCTACACATATTGATTTTTCACTTCATAAAAACATAAACTCTGTGGAAGAGAGATTTTTCCCATTATGTTTTATTATTTTATTTATTTATTTTCTTGGTTTTAGCCTATTTCAACTGGCAGCCGATGTTCCCCAATTCAAATGCTGTCTCCCGGTTGCACTGGCAGAATGATAGCTCCTTCTGTCCAGTTAAAGTAACACATTGCAAGTGTCAAGTTATTGGTATATGTAAAATCCCTGGGAAATATTTTGTTCTCAGTGACATGCAGTCAGTAGGAATGCACATGTCTAAGAGAATACAAAATATAGCTTAATTAGTGTACATGAAAGCAGTTTTAAATGAGGGATTCTCCACTTTCTGGGCTTGATTATACTCTCACACCAGGATTACTTTGAAACACTATTCATTGAAATAGAATTGATCCTAATGTACACTGTATGAGAGGTAAATCACATCACCCTTTCTGTCCCTTGCCAAAACTATTATTAATGTATATATACTTGAGAATTTTGGAATGACAAATGTTGCAAAAAAGTGACAAAACAGAGTATTTTGATCTGCACATCTGTAAATGCCTGCACGCAGTACCAAGGATATCAAACATCCACATCAATGATATTCAAGTAAAAAAATGCTGCCTTGAGATGAATGACATCATGGCATCAAGCTGAGAAGGGTTTCTACAACTACAATCTCAGTCTTAGAAGAGATGCATTATGGGGATGGTACTTCTGGGAACAACATAAAATATGTTGGCCGCAACCACTGTTTCTAAGAGACCTGGGAAACAATGTATTGATCCCATTCCAGGACCTTCAAACACAGCCAAATTCAGAGGAACTGAATGTCCTTTAACAGGTCTGATCTTTCTCAAGTTTATATTCACTGCATAAAGTACAGAGAGGATTTTATTAATACATTAGTTTAGTTCATCAGTGTCTATATTCTGTATCAATTGGTCCTGAACTTCATTGCCTCTTCAAGACTCATTTAAATTTCTTAGCTACTTACAGTGTAGTGACAGGTAAATCTCAGTGGATTTCATTTGGCTGAGCATCATGCTTTTTGAATCAGATATAAATGCCTCTATATCTAATGATCTATATCTAATCCTGTAAGTGACTCTAAGGATACCTTTGTGCGTCACTTTTCCTACATACTTTCAGATTCCACACTCCCCCGGCCCCTGCATTAGTTTGCATGTTTATCCCAATCTCTATTATATAGAACTCTTCACAATAAAAAAAAAATCACCATTTTAATGGTGTGGTACAAGTTAATTTACTGGTTGAACAAGAAATATTGGAAGCATTGCTAAAATAACAGGCCAACGTCCCCACTGAGGCAAACTCAATTACCTTAGTGAAGGGGTTCCCAAACTTGGTTCGCGGCTTGTTCAGGGTAAGTGCCTGGCGGGCCGCGAGATACTTTGTTTACTTGAGCATCTGCAGGTACAGCCGCTTGCAGCTCCCAGTGGCCACAGTTCGCCATTTCTGGCCAATGGGAGCTGCGGGAAGCAGCGCGGGCCGGGCCACCGCTTCCCAAAGCTCCCATTGGCCAGGAACGGTGAACCACGGCCAAGTGCAACTCAATGCGATTACAAAAAATGTAACTGCAAGAATAGAATCTGCTCAAACATACTGGGACTCCTCATAATAAGAACTAGGGGTCACAAAATGAAATTAATAGTCAGAAGATTGAAAAAAAACAAAAGGAAGTATTTTTTCACACAATGGCAGTCAACCTGTGGAACTCCTTGCCAGAGGATGTTGTGAAGGCCAAGACTATAACAGCATTCGTAAAAGAACTAGATAAGTTCATGGAGGATAGGTCCATCAATGGCTATTAGCCAGGATGGACAGGGATGGTGTCCCCTAGCCTCTATTTGCCAGAAGCTGAAAATGGGCGACGGGGGATGGATCACTTGATGATTACTTGTTCTGTTAATTTCCTCTGGGGCACCTGGCATTGGCCACTGTCTGAAGACAGGATACTGGGCTAGATGGACCTTTGGTCTGACCCAGTACTGCTGTTCTTATGACACTTTCTGGGAGCACCCAGGATTGTGAATCACCTCATTACCCTCTTGCCTCAGCAAGCTGGTGATAAACTGATGTCAGGTCCCTGTCACGCCAATCTGCTAGCCACCCAAACGATCTACTCAGAAGCTCTACCAGTCTTTACTTCCCCTTGCAGGTTAATTTTAGGTGCACCCAAATCACCAGCCACCTTGAAAAGCATTCCCCTGTAGTATCCAGCCCCAGTCAGTCACAGAAATTACAAAGTTTTCTGTCTTCAGAGAGACAGTGAGCATACCAGCCTGTTTGGTTCAGGGAAGAATTCACACTTTACTTTAATATTACAACACTGAGGTGACTATATAATAAGTTTATTAATAAAGAACAGAGATGCTAAGTGATGCTAAGGACAGTGAAAACAGAATTGGGTATAACACACTTCTAAGAGATGAAACATAACTTTAGCAGGCTACGATCCTTTGGCTAAAGCAGTTTTCTCACCCAGAAAATCTGTTTATAGAGCTTGCTGGTTTTCAATCAAAACCAGGATCCAAGAGTTTTCCTCAGTGCAATGGATAACAAAATGTCTTTTTGCTTCTGCTTATATGTCCCCCAAAATCATTGTTTTTGACCCCAGAGATAAGACAAACCCATGTGGTTTTAGTCTCCAGTGTCTTCCCATGCTAATTTCACATCCCCCCGTCAACCTGGCTTTTCCTGTTGCCTGACATGCAAATGTCTCTCCCATTGGTGTTTTGGATTTATACTGCTTGATTTACATCAGAGACCGAGGCAGACAGGTAAATCAAGTTTCCTTTGTCTAAGGGTATGTCTTCACTACCCGCCAGATCGGTGGGCAGTGATCGATCCAGCGGGAATAAATCGATCTCCGAGCACTCTCCCGTCGACTCCTGTACTCCAGCGCCACGATAGGTGCAGGCAGAGTTGACAGGGGAGCATCAGCAGTCGACTCACCGTGGTGAAGACACCACAGTAAGTCGATCTAAGTATGTCGACTTCAGCTACGTTATTCACGTAGCTGAAGTTGCGTAACTTAGATCGATCCCCACCATTACCCCAGTGTAGACCAGGGCTAAGACAAATTTGTTTATCAACCCTGCCTTGTTACCTGGTTTAAACCCATTATTATTACAAACATACATACAATTATCACCCATACATACATCACACAACCCTTATGATGACTAGAATAATATAAGCTTTCATTAGATACCTTACACAAACTTCTTTACAGACACATACTATGGCAACAATGTGTTAGAAGTAGTGAGTTTGTCAGGTTTGCTATTACAGGACAATGAACCCTTTGTCAGTTGACACTGAGGAGCTTTGAGGGTCACAGTTTGTCAGCTTGTAACTCTGCAGCTGCAAGGTTCTCAGTTTTCAATGAGAGACACAGAATTTTATGATGATTTCAGATGCTTCATTTCATCCTCCGTATTACCTTTTCAATAGGGTTTGCATGAACATTATTTCTGTAGAGATTCACAATATTTTCAGTGTCACTATTTTTGGTAGCCGAAATTTGGGTTGTTCAAAGTTGATTGAGGTTGTATGGGGTTTAATTTGGGATTTTTTTCATTTGAAGCTTAACAACAGACAAACTTTAGAATTAATTTAACATTTTGCATTTTATTCACCTACCAATTTATAACTATGTTTATGATTTTTAAATTATCAAAACATTGATTTTGTATGTGCATGAGTATAATGTCCATTTACCATTGATGCTGATCTTTGAGAACATTCATGTTATTAACAAAAGCTAAACAGTTACAATAAAATTAGAAACATTTACAATTACACATGCTTTACTATGTATATTCTCACCTGTATTATATCCAATTATGCAAAAAAGCTACATTAATGTTATCCACAGAATTAATGTCAATATTTGACAGTACAGTAATTCAATTTGTTTTCTTTCTATGATCACCATTTAAACATTATCAGCCAATGACCAAACACAACAAAGTACTTCCCATCTAGAGAAAAGATAAAATAATTACAAGCCTGATGAACGCTTCACTAAATGTAATAAAATACAATTTTAGAAGAAAAAAAGAAAGAAATTCAATGTATGAGCATGCTTGTTGTGCTACAGATTATAAAGAAAAGGTCCAGTTAAGTAGCTTCCCTTCATTAGGACAAGCATAGTAACTTACACACACAGGGTATGTCTTCACTACCCACCGGATCAGTGGGCAGCGTTCAACCCAGCGGGGATCGATTTATCATGTCTAGGCTAGATGCGATAAAGCGACCCCCGAGCGCTCTCCCATCGAGTCCTGTACTCCAGTGCTGCGAGAGGCGCAGGCAGAGTCAACGGGGGAGCGGCAGCAGTCGACTCACCGCGGTGGAGACACCACCTTAAGTCGATCTAAGTATGTCGACTTCAGTTACGTTATTCACGTAGCTGAAGTTGCATAACTTAGATCAATCCCCCCACTCTGATGTAGACCAGGACACAAGGACAATTTGTCTTACTGCAACACCTTAGAAATTCAGCCTTGGTGTAAGCAGGCACAACTTCATTGACTTCAAGACAGTTGTGCCCTTTTACACTTGGGATCAAATGGCCCTGTATATTCAGAGTTCTATATAGAATTACATTTCTCTTTGGTGATACAACTGAGGATTTCTAACCTCATAAATACATCATAGGATGTGCCTACACTAGCCATTTTTTCCTGAAAAACCTCCGACCGTTGCTGACACGCTAACAGGTACATCAGTGATAAAAACAACAGGCACACCAGTGCAGCCGGGGCACCAGGCACCGGCTGGTATTTTAGCAGAAAGTCACCTAAACCTGCTCAAAAGAGGTCTGTACAATATGGTGGAAAAAAGACCAGTAGCTGCCATGCCTTGTCTACAGCACTTCTACCATTTTACCACAGATGGAGGTCTATCCAAGGGTTAAAATAGGTTGAAACAGGAGGCGGAGCTCTCACTGCACCAACCAGGGAGAAGAGCTTCTCTTATTCTGTTAGCAGCTACACACAGTGAGAAGGGGGAGCTTTTCCTCTGGGTCCAGGAAGGGAGTGGAAGCTATGCTTCTCACTAGTTCCTTTCTACTCGCCAGTTTTATCAACCATGAGAAATTTTTCAGAAAAGAACCTAGTGTAGACAAGGCTTTCATGTTTTATTGTCATGGTAATGCAGCACAGCATTTTGCAGTTCAATTACTGATCAGCACTTGAAGTAATATCCTTCTTTCTACAGTCAGTGTGAAATCAGTTTGTCAGATGATTTTACTCCTCAGCGTTTTGTCTCATTGCTTTGTCTTTGAAATCCAGAGGGTTCATATTTCTTGAAACTGTTTGTTTTGGTAGGCCCCAAATTATTACAACAGGCATGAACAAGACTACCATAATTTCCTTCCCTGGAAAAGCAGAACTGACTGTGGCTTAACACTGTCATCTGTAGAATTTACATAAACACATTAATTAGCTTTCCTTTGTTTCTCTCCAAAGCCATATTAAAATAACACACTGCTGTCTCAATGAGAAATTAAAGCCATGTCCTTTCTAATTCATGGTGTCACCCTAGTCAAAGGCAATTTCCAGTCATCTTGGTTTCAAAAGAAAGACAACTAATGAAAACATTACTATAAATTGTACACATACAAGTTTTACAGACATTCTACAACAACATTAATATCCATTTGAGAGTTTTTTCTCATACCGCTGCGTAGAGATATGTCGGCCAGCATGCCTGAAGCTAATTCAAACTTCAGTTCTAATAGAACAGGCTGCTAGTATGAAAGAGAAAGCTAAAAGCTTTGGCCATTTTTTCCCCCACTAGGACATTATATTCTTCCATTCATTTGGTACATAAACTTATTTGACATAGAACATGATTTAAAGATGAGACAAATCTACTATTTTTGGATTGTCCAGCTATACCGAAAGAAGGACAACAGACATTTGACATGGGCTTAATCAGGCCGCAACTTTATTTTTAGATGTCTGGGACTAACTGGCAGATAAACGTGTACAGTGCAGGTAACCCCGCTTATTCCATAATTACCCAGGGGCTTCCACCAGCTCCCCTTCTTTTTCCATCCAGCCAATCTATTGCTCGGACCTTACCATCCACCCCGCCCCCTTGTAGAAGGATTAAGGTGAGCTATAAGAAAGAGGAGTTGGCTCCCTGCCACACCAATCATAGAAACCCTCCCATCCCCATTCCCTTCCTTTAACGAACACCGCCTTTTTAAGTCAGTTTCCACTCCATTTCTCCGGTCTCTGTATATCTTCCCTATGGAGTCCCTGCACTGTACATCTGCCACATACTTATAGAATGAGTTGTGACATACAGTCTACCACCCTTCCTGCCACTCATGAACAGAGCCCTTCCTGAACCTACTATGAGGAAGGCGAAAAAAACCAGACTTCACCTCAGCCAATCTGGTGGTAAGGGAAAAATTCCTTCCCAGCCCCCATAGTAGGTCTTGACCAATGCCCACAGCAGGTTTTGACCAAACCTGGTATTTTTACACCTAAAGGGGAGGGTGGGTCCTGCCCCAGCCTGCTCCATGAAAAAGGGAGGCTTCAGACATAGGGCTGCCCTTTTTAAACCCTTCATTCCCAGGGGATGGATCAGCGATCACGCGGACCCATTCTTTTTTTTTGCAGCAGTTTTCCTCTTCCCCCTCTCCCCCCGGCATAACGCACTGTTCCCTTCATTCGGCCAGGCAGACAAATCTCCCCCTCGCCCCCAAAGGTGTGGTGCAATCATTCTTCTGAATACCAAATAATGACCACTGATATTGGCTGAACAGTTAACACAAATACAAACCTTCATCATGGAAGGAGATGGGGTAGCGAGAGGTAACAGGTCAGTCTGAGGAGAAGGGGATTACTGGTTCTGTTATTCTCATCATTCATCATTTACAAAGCACTCAAAAGTGTGCTAGCTGCCCTACAGATCAAAGGCAAAGGAATGGTCCTTGACCTAAAGAGTTTACACAATGACTTTAGATCTATCATCATGAATGAGACAAACAGGAAAGAGGAGACTGATATGAGGACAGACAAGAATCACAGTAATAAGATCACATGATTTCTAATTATGATGTGCATGCCATAGAGAAGAAGTGGAGTGAGAAAAAGGTCTGGGCAGTGAGAGGGTTGCTTGTCTGGAGCTGGGGATAGGATTAACAAAGGAGTGCCGGTGCGGAGGGGTACGCAGCAGCAAGCGGGAGCAGCAGACTAATCATAGCATGTCTAAAATGTGCTATGATAAGCACATGTGATGCCAGTAATCTTACCTAGTCAAGACTTGGGTTGTTGGTATTTGATAAATATAGCCTATCTAAATCAGTTCTCATTTGACTCTCATCAGCATAATATCTGAGCACCCATAATCATTAAAGCATGTATCCTTATGACAATGCTGTGAATTAGGGGCATACTATATCAATTTTACAGATGGTGAACTGAGGTTCACAGTACATTTCTCAAGGTCACACAGGAAGCCTGTGAATGAGCCAGCGACTGAAGTCAAGACTCTTGAGTCCCAATTAACTGCCCTATCTGCTAGCCCATCCTTCCTACTTTGAATGCGATTTATCCCTTCCCTAATGTAATTTAATCATAGTGACCATATAACTTCCTGTGAGAATTAAGTACTCCTGAGGGAATTCTGTCCCCCCAAAAAATAAACATTCTGCACACAATATTTTAAAATTCTGCAAGTTTTATTTGTCAATAAATAAATGTAGTGGCTCCAACATGGCAGTAGGGAGCACAGGCCACTGGCTGCACAGAGGTGGAAGATCACCCTGCAGCTCCCACCACCGGGACATGCACTCAGAGGTGAGGCTGCACTTGACCCTGACAGTGCAAGGGCTTGGCCTGCCACAGAAATACCCCAGGGCCCTGCTCCTCTGTGTCAGGTGAGGGCAGGCAGGCTCAACAAGGCAAGATCCAAGTTTGGAGGGGGTCAGTGTGGGGGGATCCAGGTGTGGGGTGGGACAATTTGGGTGCAGGTAGCTCGGTGGAGGGTCCAGGTGTGTGTGGGGGATATCTGGATGAACATAGGCTTGTTGGGGCGTTCTCAGTGCAGGGGTAATGGGACTCTGCAAGGAGTTCCAGGTGAAGGGGGGTGGGTCTCAGCAGGAGGGGGTCTGGGTGTGGAGGACTCAGCGGGGGGGGGGGGTCTGGGTGCTGGGGGAGTGGGGCTTGATGTGGCTGGGTCTGGGAGCAGCTAGCTGGGTCTCAGTGGGGTAGTGGGGTGGAGATCTGGGTATGGGGGTGATCATCATGGTGGTCAGATGCAGGAAGGTGGGGCTCATCAGTGTGGGGATTCGCATGCAGGGGGCTCAGTGGGGTGTAGGGGTGGGGGTCTAGAGGCAGGGGCCTGGGTACAGGGGGGCTCTTGATGCAGGGGTTGAGGTTCAGCAGGGTGGATTTTGGGTGGGAGGGCTGTGGGAGGGGGGTATGGGTGTACAAGGTGAGGCTTGAATTCTGTGAACATGCAGTGGCACAGAATTTGCCCAGGAGTAAATTTAGGTATAAGAACAGAAAGAGCTCAGAGACCATAGATTCCAGTTAGAGAATTTATGGAACAAACCCTTTGGTGAGCCTTTCAGACCTCACCTGCTCCGCTCCCCAGCCTATGGGGGAAAAAACATTTTAAAGAGACACAAACATCAGGATACTCGCAAGACAAAGACAATATAAAAGTAAGTTATAACTAATAAATACTAATTACTTTGCAATTCTTTAATGCAATACATTTCTTGCCTTTCATCCAGCCATGTAAAACACTTTACGATCAATAATGAAGGGGCCAGATCCTGAAAGCACTTACTAAGGCATTTATATAAGCACTAAGCAATATTAACTCAGCCCATAATGAGTGTCTGTAAGATTGGGTCTTAAGTCCCTGTCCATAGAGAGTCATAGTTGCACTTTAAATCTTCAAAATGCATACCCCCAAGGGTATTATGCTGTACATAAAAATTCTAGTCAAGATTATCTCTCATTTTTACTATGGAATTCTGAATTAGTCCTCTCTTTCTGAATGTATCCTACCTCTCTCTCTAATCTCCAGAGACACAATATTGGCAGGCTTTGATGTTTAATTAAACAATCACCTCAGAGGGTTGGAATACTAATCATAAACTAGTGCTAAATAACTTTACCGTATAGCTCAAAATACATATTAAGTACAAAAAGGAAGTGTTAATGCACCATTAAGTTTAGAAATTTAAATGCAGCAAAGCCAGGGAATGAAAAAAATAAGATTCTCATGGTCACAAGAGCGCAGCGACACACACACTTCTGGGATATACCAACCATTTACAGATTTAATCATAAAGGAGAATTTTCAGAAAATTATGAAAATTGGAAAACTAAGGATTATAATGGAAGCATGAACACTAATCTCTCCACTGGCCAAAGACATAGTTACCAGTTTAAGCTTTATTTTCTATTCCTGTACCTTATTTTAGTTGAGATTCCAACTCCACACCATTTACTTTTTTAAATAGCTTACTTCAGTAAATGCAGCATCACGACAGAGTTTTTGTATACGCAACTTACGGTACCTACACGCAGGCTAACACGTACTTGTGGTGAAGGATTATTCTTGCCAAAATCTAAATTCTGTACAAGTGGCCAACATCACCTCATTATTTAAGCTATTGGAAAAGTTGCCAACATCTCTTTCACCAATGAAAAACCAAAGTCTATAACATATCACACTTGCTGATTTATTTTTTGCATACAGAGGAGTAATAAACTTCAACCAGGCCAACAAATCAAAGGTTGTTTAAGATAAATATGCACTTGTTTCCAAGATGAATATAACCCAAACTTATTACTGACAATTCAGAGTAAACAAATTGTTTGATTATCTGTCTCGTGTATGTAGGTGCTGCAAGCTACAGAACACACTCAATTTTTCAAGCTAATGTATATGTACTGATAAAATGTGATCTTTGCAAACAGCTGTAAGTATATATAGGTTTGAAAAACTGACCCCTATGTACACAGTGAGACAGATAAGCATGAGAGATTACCATGACTTCATGCAGCAAAAAGGTCAGACTAAAAGACTATATGTAGTATATCGTATAATGGGTATATAAAAATATAACTTCCCTTCTCAATCAATTTCTTGATATCTGTGATGTCATAAACCTTGTTTATGTAGTTCTTTAGATGTCTCTAGAAAGAGTAAATCAGTCCTGTATTTCTAATGATAAAAACAAGCAAATATTTGTTTGTTTGGGAAAAAAAATTTTTTACTCTCCTCACCCATGGCTGGAGCAACCGTCTGATCAGCCCTTCCTGATCAGCCTAAAGCCATAAGCTAGAAAATAAACTCCCCCGCCCAGAAATAGTTCCGACCTGTTTTGTGCCAAAGAAAAGCAAAAATCAAGGCAGAAACCCTTTTCGTTTTCTTTTATAGGTCATCTTTAATATTATTATCCTTTGGTCTGAGTGGTTAGTCAATATTCAGGACCTTGCTGAGTTGTTTCCATTAGGAGGAGAAATTGCTGATGGTTGGGCGTTTCTTCAGTGCAATTCTGTTTATTTGCAAAGGATGTACACAAAGTCCTGTTTCCTTGAACAGAGTAGGAACAAGCAGCAGGAGGCAGCTTTTCTTCTTCAGAAATCCAAGCCTGCTTTCCAGTCAGTACTCTGTCCGTAAGGAGCTCTCTCTCTCTGCTTCCTCTGAGGGCCACATTCACACATCTTCTCTGAGTTCTGATCTTGTCTGATTCTGACACACAGCTACACGGGCAATGTGCTTTAGTGAAGATGCTCCTACACTGAGGGGAGAGCTGCTCCCATTGGCATAGTTAATCCACCTCTCTGAGAGGCAGTTATGTCAGTATAACTACGCTGCTCAGGGATGTAGTGTAGACCTGGCCCTATTCTCTGTCAGTTAGTTCTTGTTCCCACCTTACCATGTGGTGCAGTGCCTTGGGCAATGGCTTCTGTTGTTTCAGCTATCTCTATTCAAAAGGTCTTTAAATTGCTCTGTCATTTAGCCTGAAGGATAGGTGGCTAGCACACCTATTAGCTTCAGCAAGGTGAAGCTGGCTGTCCATAGTAAAGACATGCTTGCTGGCAGCCATCAACACCCTCCCACATGACACTATTGTTGCTTACCTGATTTATCAATACCACTTTAGAAATACTGTAGTTTGAGCCTACACTATTTGAAAGGCAGAGTATGGTAAGATTTGTACACTGAAAAGTGCTAATTTAAGAATGATTTCCCCCTTCCTCCATTTTTGCTTCATTGTTATGGCAAGTTATATACTGGGTTAAAGTTGCATGGTAAATAAAAATGTGTTCAATTCAACTCCGGTGATACTGGAACTACCTACATTGTATATTTTACTCCACTGCAATGCAGTTCTCTTTATTTTGTATTTCTTTTCCTTTCACACTTCCCTTTTTATCATTAAAGGTTTTAGCACTTGGTAATAGCAAAATAATTAGCAAAGTATTCAGTGATTGTATTTGAATTGCTGACTATAAACCAAATAAAATACTATGCAGTGTAAAATGCAGTATTGTGGTTTAGAATTTTAGTGTTTGAAATGCATTTACCAAGAAGGAAATTCACAAGTTAAGCATTCAGGAAATTCAAAACTTTACTTCACCCACATTGCATGACAAGGATAGTGTGGCATTTTGGGTTAACTAGTTAAAGTACTTAAACATATGCCATAAAACATAGGAGCGCAACCCCCAGGGAGCCTACGAACAGGTCATGAGGAGTCTTTATCACTCTCTCTTTCTTTATGACTAGATGGGAAGCAGGTTCCAGAACTAGGGGAGAAGAAATCTAGAACATTTTTCTGTTGTAATATAGGGTTAATGGTTGAGAATCACTGCCTTAAAGCATAGCATGGACACCGTGCTGCTAACACAACTGCAGAGTTTTGCGCAGCATTATGTGGGATAGCTTATACAAATTATTTATGAGCTAATTTACATATTTGCATAGAGAAGAACTTCAGCTTAAAAAATTGTCCAACATTAGCAATGTTAAAAGGCATCAGAATGATAACCCTGGTAAATGACATCATATGTTTATCTATAGCAGGGATTCTCAAACTTCATTGCACCTTGACAACAAAAATTACTTCAGCACCCCAGGACGGGGGACTGAAGCCTGAGCCCACCTGAGCCCCAGCGCTCCAGGCGGGGGGCTAAAGCTGAAGCTCAAGGGCTTCACCCCCAGGCAGGGGGCCAGTAACCTGAGCCCCGCTGCCCAGGGCTGAAGCCCTCGGGCTTTGGCTTCGGCCCTGGGCAGTCGGGCTGGGGCTTCAGCTCCGGGACCCAGCAAGTCTAAGCCAGCCCTGGCAATCCCGTTCAAATGGGGTTGCGACCCACTTTAGAGTCCCGACCCACAGTTTAAGAACCACTGATCTATAGGGTATCAGCAGGGAAAGCTTTTTCACACCTACTGCACAGCTATGAGGTGGAGAAAGTGGTTGACAACTCCACTCCACAGGCTCAAGGTAACTTTTCACCAGACAGGTAAAGCTCATCTATGCAGGAGACAGAACGCTCTTGGCAGCTGGTCTGAGACTACAGAATGAACTCCCACAGGCACTGAGGACCTTCACAAGTTTCACCACCGTCCGCTCAAAGTGTAAGGCACACTTCTTCAGCCTTGCCATTTATAACACAAACACATAGCAGTGGGTACTTTTTATTATTATTTTTTTTTAAAGAGACCCACAAAAACAAAACACGACCCTGCACACACTATTCTTCCCCTGGGGAAATGATGAGAGAAAGAACAAACCACAGATACCAAATCTTAATGCTGACTGGAAGACACTCAGATATCATGGTGACGAGGGCATATAACAACTTATTTATAATAAACAGAAAGATATACCCTGCCAGCATGGCTCAACCCTGATTTGACCATTCCTGTACAGAGACCCACCAAATTCCTCTTATATAAGGACCATCACATATCCCTTAGATGAGAACAGTATTTTTCTTACTGATTTAACACTACCATTCTATATTTGTGAAATATACAATAGAATGCATTGGCATAGATTATTGTGTAAGTTCAGTCAGTAAAGAAACTTGTGTTTTTCCTCAACAATTTAACAAATTGGTTATTGTGTCAATTTGAATTTACAAAATAAATGTTATTGCAACTCAGATGTAAGTTACATTACAAAGATGTTTTCACCTCATGCCCACCTCACTTAAAAACAGGGGAATCAACAAAACAAGAAAACTCATATTGGGGAGGAGGACAAAACAGGCAAAGTTTCAGATCAAATTTTGAGAAAGTAACAACTACCTGAAAACAGAACAGGAGTACTTGTGGCACCTTAGAGACTAACAAATTTATTTAGAGACTAACCAATAAATTTGTTATTCTCTAAGGTGGCACAAGTACTCCTGTTCTTTTTGCGCATACAGACTAACACGGCTGCTACTCTGATACCTAAACACAGTAGTCAATCATGAATCATCGCACCCAGCACCATCAACACATCTTAAAGTTCTGAGTTCATACTATTTTATGTGCTACTGAATGGCACATTCCAAACTTTTACTTTCCCTATCTCAACACTTGCTTTATTTATTCTCAGCAGTGTCATCCTTGTCACTAGATTACTTGCCTACATTTCAGTCATGAACCATTATCAGGCTCTGAAAAAAGAAAAATGTCCTACCCACTTTTTCTTACTAGGAAAATCAGAATAAGTGTAAAGTTATTTTCTTATATATAATACAGCAAAAACAAAATCATTCTCTAGTACTGAGAATGTTCCTTGTTTTGACCCTGGGCACAGAAGATTTGTTTTGTATTAATATACTTTATTAGTTTTAGGGGTTTTAGCCACGCAGTTGTCATAATGCACTTCAATCTTCAACTTTGTTTTAATAGAGATTTTGCAGGTCACATGGTAAGAATGCTGACATGAACGCTGGTAGTAAGTAATCTTGCTGGTATCCAAAATATTTTCCGAAGACTTTACTTTTTGTAGTTTTTGATTGGCTTTTCCATGTTTTCTGTAAATAATTAGGGGCCTATTTCATAACCCAATTCACGTATGATCCTGTCACCATCCATTATTTAAATTTAAGTTAAACCATTCTATAAAGCCAATTATTAATGAAGCCTTGAAAAATGTAGCAGGAAAAGTAAGTTCATTTCAGTGCTCTACTGAGGGCCAGCTCTACCTTTTCTGCCGCCCCAAGCAGCAAAGCAAAAAGAAAAAAAAAGAAAGAAAAGCAGCCGCCAAAGAAGAAAAATAAACCAAAGTGCCGCCGAGGAAGGAGTGGTGCCCCAAGAACGGCCAAAGTGCCGCCCCTTCTGATTTGCCGCCCCAGGCACCAGCTCCCTTAGCTGGTGCCTAGAGCCGGCCCTGCCTCTACTATAGCTCCTACGCTTTCACATTCCACTAATGCTTCCATCATTGAAAACAAAGGAATTTCAGGATTTAAATACCTGGTATGTTCAACAAATAGTTCATAAAAAATAGTATGAAAGTGAAATAATAAAGTGATACGAATGACAAAACCAGAAATAGCAGAACAAAGGCTGTGACAAAGAATGTGCACTACCTTATAAAAATATTGTACCACAGTATTCTCCAGTTATGGTCCAAATCATTATAAGTTACAAAAGTGCTACTGCAGTATTATAGAAAATATTACAAAATATTGCTTTTCTCATATATAAGAATCTATTTATCAATCTTATGTTTTGTATAGGACCCATTACAAGAGGATCTAAGCTCTTCATAATGAGAATGAATTACATAAATTCCTTCACGATATCACTGGAAGCTAGAGTTATTCCTAAGTAAGTTTAGCAAAAAATAATGATTTTATTTTCTGCACAAAGTTTTGTCATGGTTAGAAAAAATAAGGTTATTGTTATGTTTTATGTATAGAACTACAATAAAAATTCTCACTGGAAAAGAGCATCCACAGAGAAATAAAGAGCCTAAGATACAGGCCTGCGATAATATAGTATCAAATTTGATCAGAAAGAAGGTGAACCGTAAGAAGAAACATATAAGAACCGTTCCATATAAAATATTAGTGGCTCCATTAGTCAATGTAGATTCTTTGATTATACTAAAAACAATAGAGAGATCTAACTGCAAGCCTGGCAAAGTATTTCCAGAAATCACTCACTCTGAATAGACCCTTCCACACTTGAAGAACAGCCTCATCACAGCACTGAGTGAAGCATCTCATACTTTGTTTGACAGGGGAGAAAAGTTAGCAATGGAATGATAGCTAGAACATATAGCCACCAAAACTGAAAACTTTCGAAAGAATTGCTTTTTATTTTGAAAGAAAATTCATAAATGCAAAGGGGAAAGCCATAGTTGCTTGAAGAGATCTATTAAGAATAACATGAAAGATTAAATAAACTGCATGTAAATGAAACAAGCTAAATTGACATTTTAAAAATATATATTTTCCAAAAGCAGATATAAAACTCATTTTATCGTTGTTAGCTAACAATATAAGTACATAGCAAGGATGGCTTAATCCTCTAGTCCAATGTTACATATTTATGAGGCAACTTTTTAAAAATTCAAAAATTCAAGAGAATTAACTGTACATTATGAAAAATAATGCTGCTTCCCTTTTTTATCCTTTGCAAACGCCCTGACACAAGTACTTGTGCCCTTCTAGAGGCCTTGGGTATACCTATGCCTCTGAATTTTTGAACTACAGAGGTGGTGGATGGTCAGCAGAACTAAACATTTTGAAAACTAATCATTTTTTGGTTGTTGTATTCAAAGGGGAGGTAGGTCCATGCAACTTCAGTGCTTAAATTCCAAGGTGGCATGTGCCTTAGAAATATTTAAACTAATGGTATGACTAGATGTACTTAGATAGATAGGAGGATCTAAACACTTTGTTGAATGATAAAGTTCCAGAATAACTGGAGAAAGCATGATATAGAAACAAAGTATACAATTGGAGAGGCAGAGAAAAAGCAAAACTCTCGCTCACAGACTTAAAGAGCCAAATTTTCAAAGTGGGCTAAAACCAGAGAGTGAAATCCTGGTCCCGCTCAAGTCAATAACAAAATTACCATT
This sequence comes from Chelonia mydas, assembly GCF_015237465.2. NCBI lineage: Eukaryota > Metazoa > Chordata > Testudines > Cheloniidae > Chelonia > Chelonia mydas. Next base: position 297,180,659 of record NC_057849.1, read on the forward strand.
GACTTCAATGAAGCCAGGACTTCAAAGGCTTTCAACTTGATTCATAGGTATCGCACATACAAAACTCACAATTGTGTATCTAGTAGGTGAAAAATTAGATGATCCCAACCAGCAAATATCTCTGTGTGCTCTGGCAAATTTATTGGAAATACAATACAAAAAAAGAAAGAAAAAAAAAAAGCATGCCAGAGGCGAATGTAAACTGTGTGAAATCAAAATCTACCCACATACAGATGGAGCAAATAAACCCACGAGCTACATTTTTCAAAACCAATCTCTCTTCCTGTTTAGGATCCCTCAGGAAATGGACTTCAAACTTCCTCAGATTGTCACAGTACTGCTTATGCCAAAATTACAGATGAAATTCTGACCACATTGAAATCTATGGCTAAACTTCCATTGACTTCAATTGAGCTAGGATTTTACTCAGAGTTTACATTTACCTGTGTTTCTCACTATTATTTATTATATCACATAGTACGTTTGTTTTCCAAATGCATAAAAATAACAAGCACCGTGCCTCACAGAGTTTACAATCTGATTTGGGAACTGGCAGGATGACACAAGGAGAAACAACTTAAACACAAGCCACCATTTCTCACTTTTCATGATGTCATTGGACCTCATCCTTAAATCCTCACTCAGGCAAAAGCAGATTATTACTGATTATCTCCATGTATGAACGCTTTTATTCCAGAATGAGAGTGCTTTATTTCTTTGCATTTTTTCTGGGAGGGAGGAGAAACAGACGGGATTATGCTAATTTGGGATAGAGCACTTTTATTCTGGAATAAAAGCATCCACATATGGAGTTAATCAAGAACAGTTAATCAAGCATAGCTATTTCAGAATAACTTCCAATGTAGACAAGCCCTAAGGAATGCCATATTGCTGCTATTGCTAGCATCTTCTCATCAGGAAACTAAATGCTTAATTTCCATAAGACCACTCTTTAGCAGAGCCAAATGTACTCAAAGCCTAATTCCACTGAGCTCCCAGTGTGACACTGGCCAAAAGAACTAATGAGATCCTAGGATGCATTAGCAGGGGAACCTCAGATAGGAGTAGAGAGGTTATTTTACTGCTGTATTTGGCACTGGTGTGACTGCTGCGGGAATACTGTGTCCACTTCTGGTGCCCACAATTCAAGAAGGATGCTGATAAACTGGAGAGTTCAGAGAAAAGCCACGAGAATGATTAAAGGATTAGAAAACACGCCTTACAGTAGTAGATTCAAAGAGCTCAATCTATTGATCTTAACAAAGAGAAGGTTAGGGGGCATCTTGATTACAGTCTATAAATATCTACATGGGGAACAAAAAATTAATAATGGTCTTTTCAATCTAGCAGAAAATGGTATAACAATCCAATGGCTGGAAGTTGAAGCTAGACGAATTCAGGCTGGAAATCTGGTGTACTTTTTTAATGGTGAGAGTAATTAGCCATTAGGATAATTTACAAAGGGTTATGGTGGATTCTCTCTCACTGTCAATTTTTAAATCAAGTATAGATGTTTTTCTAAAAGATATGTTCTAGGCATTATTTTTGGGAAATTCTATCACCTGTCTCATACAGGAGACCAGAGTAGATCATGGAAGTCCTTTCTGGCCTTGGCATCTACGAATCAAGCCACTGAGCCTTGGTCTACATTACAGAGTTAGGTCAATGCAAGGCAACTTAGATCAATCTAACTATGTAAGTGTCTACACTAAAACTTCGCTCCTGCTGATTTAAATGCCTTGTTACGCCGACATAATAACTCCGCCTCCACAAGAGGCATAGAGTCAATGTTGATGTAGTTAGGCTGATGCATTGTCAGTGTAGACACTGCATTGCTTACATTGACTGTTACTGGCTTTCAGAAGCCATACAACAATGCCCAACACTCACAGTACAACTGATGCAAGTGCTCCTGGTGAGGACATGCTCTGCTGACACAAGGAGCAAAGTGTACACACACACACAAGCGATGTAATTACTGCAGTGGCTGTATGCTGATGTAAATTAGGTTGACTTAATTTTGCAGTGTCAACATCTGAAACAGATGTTGTGCAGCATTTAAAAGCAAGGTGTCTGCATAACCATCATAGAGAATGTCTTCAGACAATTACAAACTAACTTTCGATTGCCAAAAAATCTTTCTATTTCTTGAACCTCTTGACGAAGTTTATGAAGATTTTAATAATGACACGATTCAGATGATGCTAAAATAAGAGAGGTTTGGTGGTTGTAACAAAAAGTATTACTGAGCCTTCTTACCCTAGATCTCTTTTCAAAGGATTTATTTATCACATTGTTTAATGATCATGACACTTTTACATTCAGCTAACACAAGAAGAGTTAGTAATTCACAGTTACTAATAGGTGTAAGAAATTGCATGCTTGATAGGATACTTGATTTTAATACCTTGACCTTTTTTGCACCCTGTCCAGTTGCTTTGTGTTGAGGCAGGTTGATTACTGCACTTAACTCTTTAGTGATTTGTGTTTGAGGACAAAGGTTTCATTTGTTGTTTGAGTACTTTCAGTATTGAAAAAAAACATTTGTTACTTAGGATGGCTTGGGAAAGCAATAAAAACTATCTAGAATAACGGATAACACTTGTGCCTTGCCTTAGCCAAGATCATAAAATTTTGAACTCAGTTTAACAGAAGCCTTCTACAGAGCATTTTTTAAACACAAAAATAAGAATGGAAAGTAAGTAAGTAAATATACTGAGGTTCTCCATATAATTTATAAAGAAATGATGACAACGTTTTGGAGTACTTATTGAACACTTTGTAGTATCTTAATTTATTCAAGGCACTGAGCAGTTCAAAACTTATACAGACATAGGGCATTTAGATAGTTGGTATCATCAACTTCAGAATCATGAGACGTAGACCCACTGGAACTGGTGAAGAAAAAAAAATATAACAATAGTAGGCAGGTAGGGTGACAAGTAATAACCTCCTCCACCAGTTAACTGGGACATCCCAAGAGTATAGTGTGAGCAGCAAGATTGGCCTTAGCATTATTTTGCTATTCCTGAAAAACATTTTACCACCACTGAGGCACACCCCTGTCCCAGCCCCCCTTACACCTTCAAAAAATCCTTCACTGCAAACTTAGGTGGCCAGTCACAATTTAACCTGTCCATGTTTATCTGATCTCCAGACAGACTGTCTCTCTTTATAAGTTACCAGAAACCTTTCTCCCAAACTCAAGGGTCAGCAATCTACTGTTAACGGTGTCTCAAGTTCAACAGCACCTATCACCAAATAATACTGTGCTAGCTGTATCTGAAGTGGCTGTTAACCTTTTCTATGGGTTTCCATCTCAGATATTTTAAGTTATTAGTTTCATCTCCTTTGCCACAATACTGGTGGAAGTCATGGGCTAAGTCCCTATGCATTGTCTTGGAAATGCAGGGATTAGCTTGTAATGGCAATTATCAGTGTTACCATACACTCAGGCCTGGTCTACACTTAAAAAATCAGATTGACCTGTCTATGTCACTCATGAGTGTGAATAATTTTCCAACCTGAGCTCTGTAGGTAGGTAAATCTTAACTCTTGGTATAGACACTCCTACATTGATAGAAGGATTCTTCCATCAACCTAGTTATCGCCTCTCAAAGTGGGAGATAACCTCCTTTGATGGAAAAATCCCCTCCATCAACGTAGGAAGTGTCCACACTACAGCAGCACAGCTGCAGCGCCATTGTTGTGCTGGGGTAGTGGCTATAGAACAGGAGTATCCTGAGGAGTACCCTTAGAATAGGAGTGCCCTTATTTCTTGCTGCAAGCAGAAATATAATGATAATGAATATCGGTGTTTTTAGTGTCCCAGGAGACACGTTCTGAATCCACACAACAAGAAAACAGAAAACAAACATAACCAGTCTAGGAGTAAACCAACAAATATACCCTAGAATGTTAAAAATTGATATTTCTTAGAAGATACAATACAGCTCTGTGTCATTTAAAGTCGTCTACTTTATATCACCCAGAAATATTCAACTGAGTCAGCCCAAGGACATTTTATCTTCACCACAGCTGTCATTCTTCCTCTCTTCCACAAGTCAGGGAGTTAAAAGAAAATTTATATGGGACCATTTGCTTATTAATTGTGGGGAAAGAAAAGCCAGTTACTCTATATATACTCGCTTCAGAACAATTCTCTTGTCAGCAACAATGTCACCTGAACTACTAAATATATACTTAGAGTAAATACTCTGTGGACACATCAGACGCCCCCAACAGCTGGCAGCTTTAGGCTTCTCATTTCAAAATAAATTAAACAGTCATCACCTCCACCAGAAAAAAAATTAGCATTAGTAGCGCATGTTTGTATTTTCAGAGGAAATCAGCTTCTGTAGACAAACCTAGCACCATCTTTGATGTTATATGATTCCATGAAGTCATGTAAAAGTCCGAGGACAATACTGAAGGATTTAAGTAATGTGATATCTTTTTCTGTCTGTGTCTTCAGTCTTATGTAATGTTTGCTAAGCTAATTCAGGCACTGACTTTGGAAAAGCTGAATAAGAACATTTATTTGTCAAGATGCACATGCTAAGATTTCCCCACTACTCACCTCATGTAGGGAAGGGGGAAAGAAGGAAGTAAACCCATTTGCACTATTCTTTGATTACATGCTTCCTACTTTAGTTCATGAACACTCATTATCTTTGAGTGTACATAGCAGAATATGTCTTAAGAGTCAATGCCTTCAGATTCAAATGCCTACGTTTGAGCATATTAACTGAGCACTATGCAGTCAATAATAGGGGGACATTTGAATTGAATTTTAAGATGGGGTTTGATTCAGAGTCATTGGCCAACATTTCTGGGACCTGGATGAACCTTTTGGGCATCTGGAAGCTTGGCTTACCCTGATGGAATGTAAATGTATTTATGTGTGTATTGGCAGTTACCCTTACCAGTGGATTGGGCACTGTTGCCAAAAACATTCAGACACTCATCTCCGAGAGAATGTGCGATCAGCTGTGGAATCCACAGACAGCATGATAACCACAATTTTGCCCTTGTTATTACAGCAGCACCTTCTTTTATTTCACACTGGTATCACATTTCGTTTCAGAGAGTACAGGTATGTCTACACGGCCGGGGGCAGCTTGCCTCCCAACCCAGAAGACAGATATGCACTAGCTCCGCTCTAGCTAGATCATTACACATAGGCGTGTGGACTTTGCAGCACAGGTGGCAGCCCGGTTAACTACCGGAGTAAGGCTCCAGGGAGTCCGGTAGGCTTGTTCCTGGGGAGCTAGTCCATGCTGCCACCTGTGCAGCAACCATCCACACTGCTGTTTTTTGCACGCAAGCTCACAGAATGTGTCTGTCCACTCGGGCCGGAAGACATGATACCAGCTGGAGTGCAGTCATACCCCAAATCATTCACGGTCCATATTTGGAGCCACACAAGTTGCATGTTGAATTTCTCAGCGGTGTCATAGCAAGGGAGAAAAGGAGTATAGGTCAAAAAGTCTGCTTTACCTATTTTGTTTACTAACACATGGTCAGGCAAAGCCTTCAATTTTTAAAGGATCTGTGAAATATTGTGTACGCACACATCCAGCCACACACACCCTACCTCTTGCACAATATTGTTAGATTGCATTCGTTAAAGTTGTGGTATTTTAAGCTTCTTTTGTTTTCCCCATTTCTTTCTCAGGGCCATAATGCAATCCTCATGGTTTGAGCACCAGACTTCAAATGAGAGTTCTATTCAAAGCATGTACAGACAAAATAAGTGGTTTCCTTAGTAATGGGAACTGTGTGAAAGCCTTTGAAACAGCCCTCTCCCAGTAAGTCCCTCCCCTGCCCAGTTTATTAGTGCACAGATAGGCTCACAGAAAACATCATGCAGCTTGTGAGAATCCCTAAAGTCTGTGATGGCAAAATTATAGAGGGTGGGGGGATATGTATTGCTTTGCTAATTAAACATATGTCCTTCTTCAAAATACAAGTGTAATATATTTGTGTCCTTTTAAAAAAAAATCATTTGCTAGATCTGTGGATTGAAAACCCAAAATTATGTACCATAATTACTAGTCAATTCATTTCAACATTCATTACATTTATATATATTAAACTGTACTTGATCTAATCTAGTAGTCTGAGCTAACCATACTCTCAACATGTGCTGCACTCATCCTGCCTGTTCCTTGTTTTGCCTTGTTCATGCCATAACAATTATCCATGAAGTAAGTTTGAGTTTATGCTATTGATAAGGGAAAAATCATTATTTTACTCTTTTTGAGCTTAGAAGTAAAAGTAAATACAATCATAAGGATATCATCTCTACAATATCTAGAATGTGGTCCTGTTTATACAGGTTTCCAAGGCAGCAATATAGCTCCCATAAAGACAGCTGCAAATTGTAAATAATCTAGAATTGCTATTATCTCCCTACATAACATTGCAGCGAGAATACTACGATAAAATAGCGTTAATCTGATTTTAGCCAAAAAAGCTAGGAAAATCACATCTGAAATTCTGTCCTTAGGAGTGACAACCAACACAGACAGGTACACAACAAATAAGCTTAATATTGCAGAGGAAAATGTCCCATAAAAACTCAATCAATACTCCAGAATAAAGACTGTGACAGAGTTAAATTACATCTACATTTCTGGATTACCTACCAACAAAAAAAATAAGTATACACACTTAGTTTATAACTGAGGTGAGAATATCCTAGCATGTCACCTGTTTGCATTCCTGATCTATTCAAAAATTTAACTACATTGCTAAAATCTGGGAAAGATGTGAACCCTCACAACTACGCCCAGAAAATCATCTTCTCCTATTTCATCCAGAACTCAGTGCAAACTCTCATTCCTCTCCCCTACATCAGTAAAAGATCTGTAGCAGATTCCCTTGATGGGTTTCTGCTGGTCCCATTAATCTCCTCCTTCAAAGCTGGTGTACATTGCATTCAAGAGCACATCAACGCTGAATGTGTAGATGCTAAAACTCAAAAAAGACACAGGTGAATTCTGCAAAATATCATTCAAATTTGTGTCATGCATAAGTGGGCTTCAGGGGGATGAGAGGAAGGTGTCCTCAAGGCCTGCAGGGGAAGGCGGCTGACCATTTTATTGGGATGAAGTTGGATGGGTCAGCAAACCAGCACAGGGGGAGAAAACTAAGAGGTGGGATAATTATTGGATGCTGGCAGAAGGGAAGATGAAGGAAGGGAGTCTGGAAAATAATTGAGGTCCCTCTGATTTCTCCTTAACCAAACTATCATTTAGGCAAATAGGTTTGAGTCGGTTCTTCTGGTGACCCATCCTTACTTCTCAGGTTATTCAACGAAAAGAACTTTACATCCTCACATTGATTCACCTCATTAATGGTGTGGGAAAAGCAATGGGAAGATACAAGTTACCATCAATAAGATGACCTTCTGATAAATGCCACCTCCTCAAATGGCATATGTCCTCAAAGAGCACAGTTTCATAATGAACCTGAAGAAAAACTTCCTAATCCCCTCTCAAGCCATAGTTCACATCAGAGCATACCTCAAAATGCCACTGGGGGTAGTAATTAACCTTGCAGAGAAATTCTTGATGATAAGACTCCACCTTGGTTTCTTGTTGCTGCAGGTTTTATCCTTTTGGGTCTTTTCACATGAATCCCCAAAGATATACCACAACAGCATCAGGCTGAATCTCAAGGACTTGAGGTTCCTGTCTCTTTTAAAGGCCTCTAAACCTGTCATCACATCCTCATACATTAAAGGGTAGTTGAACTGTCAAACATACTGGCTGAGCCACTGAGAACTGTTTGCTGGGGAACAGTGGTTTCTCTCTGAAGTGACTTAGATCAAAAGAAACATTCCAACCTTCTACTCCCAACACAGGCACCAAAAGGCCAAGAAGATTGAGGCTTTCTCCTTTCCTTGATCAGACCTTCCCTCCACTTTTACTGCTCTGACACAGCTCGTGAGCATGAAAGATATGCAGCACTGCAGTCAGGAGTGTACCAAAACTGAAGGTGGAGGGTTGATCATCAACTTCTGAATACCCCACGGATAGATGATAGGCAAAATGGCACAGCCACAAATTGATATGGTCTATCTGTGATGAAGAACTCTAGGATAATGAGAGGGATGAATGGGGCAATGAAGATATGCTTTTTTCAGAAGGATGGCGCATGTGACAATTTACGCCACCTGACAACCTGCCCCTAAGAATACTGAATAGAACAACAAGGCCCTCTCTGGAGGAGAAACCTGGAAAATGGTCTCTATGTCTAGTACATTTCAGCTCTATAATCACTATTATATACTTTGTCAGACTGATAGGCAAACTGATGAAAAGTGAGTGTGTGTGTGTGTAAGAAAAGTCAATTTTGGAGAAGGAAGAGAACTTGCTGGCTTTGTTCTGTTGAATCTAATACAGTATGACTGAGGCTGTTGAGAGAACCTTTACATTCTGGATGGGTCCTATTCCAAATCCAATAATTTTGTCCGAGGAAAAAGCATTCTTGTGTTTCATTTTCAGCTGAACTGCCTTTGTCTCGAGAGAACTAAAATCCTTCAGTGTCCAGTGCTTATAAATTATACATTCATTAATATTATTAATATATTATGAGCCAAACATCTCAGTTATATCCCTGTGAAGTGGCTGAGAAGATCTTTCTGTCTTCAAAGATCTAATGTCAAACACAGCTGAGGCAAAATCAGTTTTAAAGTGTAATAAGGAGTACACTGTGCTTGAAAACATAAGAACCTCTGGTTCTTAAATTCCGATATGTTCTGGCTGCTTTGCACCACTGTAGCTCCTTCTGGATTCCCCTTGAATAAGGGAATTCCAAGGTGACACAGAGAAGCGGTGCAGTCTCTATTCCACTCCCTCTCAGCCCCAATTAAGGGACATGTTCTAAGGAAAGGGAATATGGATGGATCCCCCACTTAGGGCTGGGGTATTTGGCCATAAATTAAAGTAGCTCTGATATTTTTCCAAGCTGCTCCAGGAACCAGACCAGTTCCAGTGCAGAACACATTCAGACAGATGCCTTCATGTCAACCTTGCAGACAACTTGCCCTGTCTGCGCTCTGTAGACTGCAGTTCTGGCATAACCCAGGAGTTTGCCCTAAGTCTTTATTTTGAATTCCAACATATGAAGCACAGTTGCCATTTGATTAAGAACTTGAGCACACCTGGAAACATGCAAAACTCTCATGGTTATCAAGTTAAGCAACAGATCATTAACTAAATCCATATTCAACCTCACTTAAGTCACCTTCAGATTTAAACATATCTTATATGAAATTTAAACATATATGAAATTTGCCCTTATTGTGCTGCTCACTAAGGCCCAGCTCTTACAAAGACATATATTTGGGTGGGCTCTTACACCCACACAGAGTCCCACTGAAGTTAATGAGTCCTTACATGGATGTAATGGTAAGTCCATAGGGGATCCCTTTTACAGGACTGTGGACTAAATTTCTTGCGTCCTTCTGCTTAATTGCCACCCTTTTAGGATCAGTAACCCTTAGTACTTGCCAAAGAAGGAGGTGGTGGCAACACCCATATTTAGGTTGCCTAACTCTTTCCATATAAAAGATTCTAGCAAGCATTTTTAGAAGCTCTAATACCAGCAACACTTTGAAATTCAGAAAAAGCTTTGGGGCTAGAAACATGGCTTTTTTTTTTTCTTCACTTAAAAATCTGTTCATGTTTGGCTGAAATATAAACTATTAAAAATCGCCATTCCCCTTCCCTCACTTGTGTTCCTCAGGAAAATTTTGCCAAAGTGCCACAATAATTTGTGAACATTAACATTCTAAGTCTGGGCCCGTGCCACCACACAAACAGCAGCACACCCGCTGTACTGGAAACTCCTGTGAGCTGCTGAATCAACTGTAGAGAAAGACTGAGGAGTGGGCCAGGCAAAGCTGTCATTATTCCTCACCACAACCCTCCCTGAATACAGTACTTGGCCCCAGTGGCCACCCTTCCATCTGGGACACCCCATATGACAGGAGAGCCTTCAACTCTTGGGGGAGGATGGAGACAGAAAGAGCTGGGCATAGTTTCCCCAACCAGACTCAGCACATAGCCCCAGTGGCCCATTTCCCCCTTCCCCACCAAAGATAACAGGCTTCTCCTGTGGTCAGCTACAGTTAGTTTTGTAGATCAAGCTGTACTGAAGATTCAGGTTTCAAACCCTGCTGGTGATGCATATAGTTGTAAAAAGTAGAATTTATTTCTATCTTTTTCCTTTAAACAACTAAACACCTAGAAAATTATATACATAACCTACATTAAAAGAATGTTGCTTAGATTGCAAAAGCACTCAAAAGTTATGAAATGTCAGATTTACAGTTGCCCATGCAACCTCAGTTCAACCCCCTTGTGTGTCTGCATTATTCTGCATTACTTACACAATCACAAACTATGTTTTCCACAGAACCGCTGCCTCATGCAGTTCACAAGTTGGATGCAAAAGGAGGCAGAATCAAGGTTGCATGGAAACCTTAAATCTGGCATTTCCTAACTTTCAAGTGTTTGACTTTGCAACCTAAAAAACAGTCTTTTAACATATTTTTTTAGTATGTAATTTCCATTAAGCTTTCTAAGCACTTCTGCTTATCTCTTCAACACAGTTCTGTGTGCATTCAGAGAGCTAATTTCCAAATAATGGCAGTAATAAAAGTTCTGTCACCATCAACTCTCTTAACAACTATAAACATACAACACATTAATAGTCTAGTAAAGTGGTTCTCAACCTTTTCCATACTATGACTATGTGTTACAACAACAAAAAATTTTCAACCTCCCTCCCTCACTATAGAGAAGAGTGGTTACAACTCCCAGATTAATTACCCTTGGTCTACTGCATCAAACTAACTCTCCATTTCAACCAATAATTATTGGGTTTGTTCTGATGTCTCACTCATCTAGTATGCAAAACCCAGTGAAAACAAACTCCATTTTAGTGTTTGCACATCTTATTTTCTCCCTCACTCTGCCCCTCAACTCACAGTCTGATGAAAAAAATTGCAGAGTGAAAGCTAATAAACTATATATAAATCTGGTGAAATAAATTACGTTGCTATTTTAAAACTACCAAACATGTTGGTGAAATCAGCAGGAAAAGAGCTTCTAATGAACCTTAATCATCATAATTGTATCAGTTATAAAAAGTAGTTTACGTTGCAAGCATTTTGAAAACATCTTTAAAAAAATCTTTGGTATTAGCTGAAATGAAAATTAAATTATTTCTCTTCTTTGATATAAATAAAAGTATATTCTTATATAAATATCAGTTAAATTGTAGTTTCATATACATGTCAATCAAGGAGGTATTTTAATTACATATCAAAACTTACTTTCCTTATGCAAGTGCACTCTAATTGATTTAATTATTTAGCCCTCCAATTATATAGCCCATATCAATCAACCAAAATGAAACACTTATGTAGTAAAAATATAATCTGAATTTCATATATCAAATCATTGCATCAGTTTTTGCATGATTCTTACACACTATATGTTACTTAGAAAACTGAAGTGTACAGCTCCTTAGTATTCTTGAATGATTCATTGAAATTGTGTGCGCACACACGTGCATGTATATAAAAGTAAGAAGAGACCTGCACATACCTTTAAACAACTTGTAAAAGATGTTTTCATCATTAAAAATAAATTAGCATTGACATATTTTTGAAAAATCAAGATGTGTGTGTCATTATATCTACTACTAATGTAAGTATCAGCAAGCAATGTGTGGGTTTTGCACCTATTTGCTCTTAACATGTTATTCCAAAGTGACTTTTATTCCAAGTATTTAGCACTATTTTTAAATCACATGTTATAAAATAAGCAACTTTATAAAGCATAAAACCAATTCCTCGGGGAATTAATAAAGCCTATGATCTAAGATTCAATGTGATACTTAGTGCTCACAAAACAATAACTATTATTTTAATAGTACTGTGGCATTTTGTTGCTGTTTCATTTAGGAAACAAATATTGATCCCTCATGCAATTAGACATGACTGTCAATCTTTCTTCAAACAAAGCTGAAGAAAATGAAATGAAAACCACATTTCATTTTATTCCACTAGAGGGTGGTCTATCTCAGTCAGGGTTATAGTAGGAGATTTATGCAAGATTTATCTTTTCTAGTTTTGACCTGTTGATAAACAGGTCTTTATATTCCACTATTCTTTGTCCCCCGTTACAAAGTCATTTCTTTACATGATACAGTATTCGTAACGAGGAGGTTTTTTTCTAAACAAGATCCACCTAATTGTTGTTGTTTGGGAAATAAAGTGGTAATAAATTTTCAGAAAACGAACATTTTCTGAACTGTTCTGTAACCTCAGAAGCCTGCACAGATGCATACTATAGTTTGCCTGCCTTTTGTTTACAGAGATACGGACAAACACAGTGTCTGTGCCTCTGCAATAGTCCCCAAAGTACTAAAGAAAATATTATAAGGAGGAAAAAAAAGAAAATTCTGTGCAGTCAATTGCTTCACTTTACTAAATGGCCATACAATAACCAGTGAACTGGACAGGAGGGGGAAAAAAAACCCAATGATTTTTTTAAACAAATCTGTTCATTTATTAATACTACATTTTACATGTGTAAAATTGATTTTTAGCCAACCAATTCACATAAAAAACTTTAATATTCTATCTTTAAAAAAGGGGGGAAGAGAGATTGGTAAATTATCTATACTGTCCAAAATTAAAACAGCAAAAGATACAGGAAAAAGAAAACGCTTTACCAAATGACTTCAATCTGTACGTGGTGTCTTTTGAACTAAAGCAACCTGGGTAGAAGTTTAGTGATCTCTGATCAGTTGCTTTGAGCATAGATACCCTCCTTCTATCTCTTAAAGATTAAATTAAATATCCTACATTGTCCCACAAAAATATGAAAGCACTGCTCCATACCCCTCCCGAATCAGAAGAGATACCCAGAAACATATAAAGACTTGTTCCCTTTATTCGTACCCTAAGCAGCAATGTCATATAACAGACAGGATTTTTCAGCCAACCAGACTGGAGCAGCTGCGAGTGCTACATCTTGGCACTCTGAAGCTATTGGCTCCTCTCTGGGGAGTGGAGGATGTTCAGTTATTAATGACCGCTGAGCAGGCAGCACCATGTCAGTGTGACAACTGATCGGGTGAACGATGCAGCTCTAACCACCATGGAAACAAGGAGAAATAAGAAGAGCTAGCAGGCATCTTTCTCTTCACTGGATTGTGAGCCTCAGCCAGCCGGCAACAGAGCTCTGGCAAATGTAAGGGATCTCAGCTGGCAGCACAGAGATTCTCTCTTTTTGTAGGATATCTATAGATAAATGTATCCTATGCTATATATACATGCAACTCTTCACACCCTGGCATTAACACAAGTATGTGGTTACCTGCACTAAGGAATCCAAATATACAGATGCAGAAGTCCTCCAGCACTGAAATTACTCTTGCAGGGTAAGTTTGTTTATATATATATAATGTGATGTGTTCTACAGTTTATATTTTCATTTACACAATCACTGCTTTCTTGTTTTCTTCAACTTATTCTATTAGACTCTTTCCAAATTTTAGTTTACGTTCAGAATACAAATGCAACCACCTTTTGGCTCACAGATGATCTAAATGTGTTTGCAGGTCTCTGAGATGTGTGCATTTGTTAGCTTGAAAGAACATCAAAGGATTTAAAAAAACAAAACAAAACATTTTCCCCAGTCCTTGCAACGCAAAATCAAATTACACAATTGCCCTGTGTTTTGAAACCAATAAAACAAGATACAGGACAGCTATTCTTTCCTCTCTCTCTCCAATGGTTGGATTAAGGCAAATGCCATTGTCTGTCAGGACCTAAAGCCACTGAGCACCAAAGCTGAATGAGCATATCACAAACAGTTATTGAATTTCTGCCAGGTTACATCTTAGGGATTGTGGCAAATGACTTCCCCTAAAAAATATATCCCTTTTTAACAGTCAGAAGGGACAGTGTGAAGCTCTGATTGCTACTGTAGCTGGAACTGACACATACTAGGTAAAAAGAATAACATTAAACAAAAGAGTTCTAATTTTCTTTGGTAATTAACAAGACCACAGCAGGCTGGCTCTAAAGTACATTTTTCATTTGAGAAGAGTGTTGTTCAAATCAATTGCTATATTTCCCCTAGCCTGTTTTTCTACAAGAAGGCTTTTCAGTTTATTTGTAAGAAAATGTCTTTGTTTTCATATGTCTAGTTTTTGCCCAGCGTTGCTGATCAGAATGAGAAGAGCCTCGCACAGGGGATGTTTGGGGAGGGGGGAGAGAGACAGGGAGAGGAACAGATTGGGGAATAAGAGCTAAAAATTCTCTATATAATCAATATGAAATATCATGCTTGCTTTGGTGTTGCTTAGTATGTGTACTTGTGTGTCATACCTTTCACCCAATATAAGCAAAGCCTTTAGTATAACTCCCTTAAGATGAAAACATGTTCAGTAAAGTCCATCAGCATACATGGATCAGTGACTTAGGCAGCTGCGAAAGCTAGGTTAAGAGATTTTACTTCACAGCCATGCAAAGGGGAGGTTGGCTGTCTAATGTATGCTTCCAAAGCTTTCTACATAGCTTTTCTGTTTTATGGAATAACATGTAGGTATTAAAGCAGTTCACCCCGTTCACCCTACAAAAACACCAACAGGAATCTGCTCCTCTGTAGCAACGTAATTATTTGCTTGTACAATTGCAACTTCAGAGTTATTGTTTGTTTCTCAAATTACAGTGAAGACAAACATGAAAAGACAGTCAACTGCTGCATACCTGTCACCTTCTCATAAATATATCAGAAAAGGGGTAGTGTAACAATATGTACAGGAAGATGTCAATTAATTCAGATGACCCTTGTAAATGATGACAGTAAAGCAGCTCTGACAATATGCCACAGCATTTTATTTTTCCTCTGGAAAATATACGAGCTTAATAAAAGGTTTCTTTTCAGAGTGCAAAATGAAAGGTACTGAAGCATAGCTCCTGTTATGGGCAAACTTGCTTTATGAATGGAAGACTGTTTAGAACATATACAGGTTTATCATACAACATAACTTCTCCTTTTATTACTTAAATCTACCTTTTCAGCCATACTGCATGGGGTTTTTTAGTTGTTTAAAGGAGAACTGCAACCCTGTGTTTTATACTGGTACAATATGTGGCAGTGCAATGAGGAAAGAACTCGTATTGTTTCTTCTTGTTACATGGAGAGCACTATTGCATGAAAACTTTTTCTGAATTATATGTCACAGTCCAGAGTTCTGAATCTTTACTTGCATTCACATTTTCCATAATCAATACCATTAAAAGTTAACCCTGATAACTTTAAACCTAAGATCCACTGTTCTTTTTTGCCACATATACTATTTCACATACTGTTACACTATTTACAAAGATACTCCAGCTTTTGAAACATGCATTCATTGCACTCATGAGTACAGAGGAAACACAGATGTCCTGATAAACAACTAAGACATTCTTACCCATTAACCCAGCCAAACTGTATGGTGACCCTATATTATGGTTAATACTCCCTAAAGCCTCCCTAAAGTATAATATCACAGTGTGAGACACAATGACTGGCTGATATTGTTATCGCAACCCTCGAAGTACCCCCTTTCAGAGATGGTCGATTTGGGAATTACATCACAATTCTTGTTTGGAGTACCCAGGAGCATGTGGGTATTTTTGGTTTGTACCATATTAGACCAGACCATCTGTAACATGCTGCCACCTGCAATGCATATAATAAAGTATCATGCATAATCCTTATTAATAGGTTTAGCATAAGAAGCTTTATAAAAATATTAATGTACTGCAACCACCTTGTGATTAACAGGGGACAGAGGAGGACAAAACTCAGACCTTGTGTAAATCAGAATAATTCAAATTAATGCAGTTGCACCTACTTTCTCTGAATTTGACCTAATCTGAATAATTTTTATATGGATTCCAGGAACAAACATAATTCTGTTTTGCTGGTCAAAAAGAACTACTATCACTTTAAATAGCTGCCAGTTAGAGAGCTCGTTCAATAGCTAAGTTTTTGTAGAAGCTAATGTAATAGAATAAGATAAGCAGTAAAAAACAAACAGTCTGGTGTCAGATAAGCACTATCTTGCTTCAATAAGGAAAGCCTCCAGATAGAGACAATTAAACATAATTTGATTTCTTGCATTGTATTAAGACATTTTTAGCAGGTTATGGGGCATCAGAAATATAGTTCAATGACTCCAGTAACTCATGTATCCCTCTTCTACCCAATAACGTATTAAGGTAAAGAAAAGCATAAAAATCAGAAGGCATAGTTAATATCTCTAGATTATTATCAGAGACACTTGTAAACTATTCTACCTTGTACTCTGAAAATACTACTAAAGACAAACTACAAAATGGGATAATGGAAAATTGATTTGACATAAATCACTCATAAAATTGTTTTTTGTTTTTTGTATTTTTTGAAGTAAAAGATTTCTCAAAAGAAGGTCACCTTTTAAAATATACCTATACAATTCTTCCTGTATAATACACTCAAGCCAAACTGTTATTTAAAAAAAAATGTAAATTTCCTTTTAATAAGAGGGCTGTGGTTACATATATAGATTTGGGAAGAAATTTCAGTAAGCAATTAAAATGTTTTACTTTACTGAGTGGAAATGCCATTGGAACATAAGAAGAAACAGTGCAGCAGATGTCATTAGGTGCATCAGTATGAGAAAGAAATCAATATTGTTCATTGTAAGTCTTTGTAAGTGGGAAAATGCAGTACATGCTATTTATTTATTCAACTGAGCAGTTTGTAAACAGCTGAATGCTATTATTGTAAGTCATCTATAGGTCACAATGAGCATTCCTCAATGTTTTTGGTACCAAAAACGCTTTTTAGACATCCACAGTCTAGATCAGCAATTCTCAACCCACGGCCCACCACTGGCCAAATTAGCATACAGTTGCGGCCTATCTGTGTGCTAAAAAAAATTCAAAATTTGTGCTTTGATTTGGCTGGGGGCAGGGCTGGTTGAGGGGAGACAGCATGTGGCAGCCTGCGGGAGCACTCCTGCCAGCAGGGGGCTGGTGAATGCCACAGTGGGGCAGGGTGCAGGAGAGTGAGGCTCTGGGCAGGTTTGGGGGAGAGGGTGCTCTGGGCAATGTGTGTGTGGGGTCTCTGGAAATGAGGGGTTTGCAGGGATGTTGCAGCACCACGTGGTTTTAGGTTGGGCTCTGCTCCTGGCCCTGGGCAGCTGGGACTCAGGTCCTGGCTGCCTGTCCTAGCACCCAGGGCCTGCCTGGCCCCGCTCTGTGGAGGTGTCTCTGGGCAGGGGGCACTGAACATAGGGGGCTGGGGTTTTTTTGGGAGGGGCGCTGTGCTTCTCAACCTGCAGCCCACATAACAGGCATATGCGGCCCACAATGATAAATAGGTTGAGAACCACTGGTCTAGATGAACTGTAAGGTTACAAAGACACAATTTGAAAGTAATAGACATGCTAGATATCACTGATATCAACCTCCCTAATATAGGGCCATTTCCTCCAGTGGGATAAACTGGCACACACTGAGCAATTTCGATTTGTATCAGTTGAGGATCCCTCCTGGATCTCAACTGGATTATTCCCACTTTAGGCTTTAGGTAAAGTAGCTGGGGTCCTAACTGGTGAGGAAGAACAATATGGTGAGAGTGAAATACACAGTAACTGCAATTTTCTCAAAAGGCTTGTTAACTTTAACCTCTCCAGATAGGACTCCAGTTTGTACTAGTTGAGAGCTATGTTGAAAGATTCAAAAAGTGAAATAATAATAAAATTTTATTTATATACACATAAAATGTGGCACTATATAGTAAAACACCTAAAATCCAGTATAAAGTGAACAACAAAGAAAAACCATAGACTCCAGTTACTTGCTGTTGGAGGAGCAATCCTTTTCCATTATTCAAAGACATTTTCAAAGGCATCACTTGATAAACATGATTACATTTATTAGGCTGTTTTCCCTTCAACTATATGCTTAGTCTTAAATTATGAAACATTTGGAAACTGGCTTATTCTTGCATCTCGCTCATTCTTCCCACTCCCAGTTCTACTTATCGGTTTGCCTTGAAAGCAATTCACGCTTATAAATACATTCAAATGACCCAATTTTGAATGGAAATATAAATAAAAGCACACGATTTTACATTAAAAAATTAAATTTTGGTATAGTGCAATATGGAGACATTTCTTCTTGATCTAACATTTTTATTCATTAACATATTTTCTTTTGGACAGCACATTTTCTGTAGCTGCTATGCCATGGGTCATAAAGCTATGATCTAATGTAAACTGGTCCAAAACCAAAGGCTGTGGGCTTCACATTATTTTTGTTACTACTATTTATGGCATTAAATGCAATCTTTGGGCCAAATTCTCTGGTGGTGTAACTCCAATGACTTCAGAATTATGCCAGAAGAGAATCTGCCCCCTTCTACTTAAATCAAGCTGAGAAACAGCTTTCAACAACATTAGTACAAAATAAATACTTAATCTCCCTTACTCCTTAAGCTTCTGTCTTTGGAGGTAAAGTCCGCAAATCTGAGTAAAAAAGTTGACAAAAAAAATCTTTCAAAATGCCTACGGTTTATTAGCATTATCCCAGGAGTCTTTTACTGGAGGCTTCTTCTCATGTGAATAACAACTACTCTGCCAGGAAATACATGAAAGTCTCTAAAGAAGTCTTCCAAGAAAAAAATTGAAATATCAGCTTTAAGTTCAACTATATCAAGAATCCCCTGGACATCCAGCTACCTGCATTAAGAAAAAAATGACTGTTTATACAATATTCTTATCTATGAGGCTGCCAATTTCTGCAAAGGCTTGCTGAATAAATTAGAGACTAACAACAACATGCACCATAATAGATACACAGAGAGAGACAGAGACACAAATATACACAAACACCAGAAAATCATCTACTGGGACATGCTTTACTGAGCCTCTTAGGACCGAAAACCACAAGAGAGTGGACAGTGTCACTGAAAAGAAAACAGAAATCTCCTTGTGGGAAATTCCTCATGCAGGGAATGTGGTGCTATTAACACCAAGTTCAGCAAATTAGTGGGCTGTTAGCATGATTTTATACAATTAGAGGAAATTGCAAATGACAATAAGGTTGGTTAGCTTCATCACTATGGCCATAGTACAGGAAAGCACCCAAGCATTCTCTTGAGTAAGGATAACTTAAGCATATACATGTGCTTTCCTGAATCAAGACCTATGGTTCAGTTTCACAGCTGTGACATAACTTTGCTGTGAATAGAACAAAATATTGCATTGTACATTAGGTCTGAGTTTCTCTTTCCTTCATATGCCATGTAAATTTGCATTGTGCTTAAAATCAGTGTGAAATTTGTCACCTGCGTAAATTTTTTTAAAATGTAAAGAGAAGTTTTCTCAATCCTTGCAAAATTATAAGGTTAGTTCTAAATTTAAAAGGATTTTATATATATTTTCCTCTCCCTTGTCCCATTCCTGTTCCCTTATTTCCTAATGAAGTGCTTCTCTACCTTCCCTGGCTCTCCTATCAACCCCTGAAAGGGGCTTCCTCCAGAGCAGGCATAGAATATCAGGGTTGGATGGGACCTCAGGAGGTCACCTAAGTTCAACCCCCTGCCCAAAGCAGGACCAATCCCCAATTTTTGGCCCAGATCCCTAAATGACCCCCACAAGGATTGAACTCACAATGCAGGGGTTAGCAGGCCAATGCTCAACCCACTGAGCTATCTTTTCCCCCATCATTATCCCTAGCCTTCCCTGTGCTGACACTCGCCTAATCACACACATTTCCAGCAGCAGTGTGCTGAATCCTCTTCACCATCTGCCTGATGGCCCAATGCAAACACTCTCCTCCTTCATGGTTCTGTCCTGGTGGAGAGGTCAGGAGCAGGCAGTGCAGGGAAGTAGAACATTTAGGAAGGAAGAGGGACCAGTCAGGACCTGTTCTAGACAAGAATCCCAACGTGGCCCAGACTCCCAGAAACCTTCCCTCTACCCAAAACAGCAAACTCTAGCTGCTCTCATAACCCTCACAAAACAGCAGTCTTCTAGGTGTTCATCATGGAAAATAGCCAGACTCCTAAAAGTTGTTCCCCCCACTCCCAATTTTAAAGCTTAGAAAACAATTAAATGGGTCAAATTTTCATTTATTTTTCTTGCAAAGCTCTAAACAAAAATCTATTAATATGAAAAATAAAATATTGCAGACAGGCAGAGTTCCATTTCCAGCATTGTGGGAGTCAGATTAGATTCATAACTCCCATTAATGCCAGTTAACAATAAATAGGAGTGGTGTGACTAATTCTCTATGCCTGGTGCTGAGAGTTTATCCCAGATACTTTTACTGGACTAAGCCCTTTAGAGTATATTTTTTCCCACATGGCCAGGTATTAAGTTGAAAAACAACTGCTGAGCTTGTACAATAGTTATTTTTATGACACGTGCGCAATAAGGTGATTTCATTATTCACTCTAATTCCCTTTAACAGAATTTGCTAGCATGGTTATTACTTGATAAAGTGTGGAGAGATCACGCTGCCTTAAGAAAGGCAAAATGATGAATGATAGTAATGCTACTTTATGGGGACAATGCTGAGATGTGAGGACAGACAAAAATGATGTACCTGCAAATATAGGGCTAAGCAGATTCACCTGGCACACACTGCTCAGATTATGCATCCTCCTGACTGTTCCTTTGGTGTAGTTTATTCAGACATTTTTTTTATATATGGTATCACATATATCTGAAGTGTCAGAAGGATATGTATACATACACACACACACACACATACCAGCTTCTGACACTTCAGTTGCTTGTCACGTGTATTACAATAAGGGAAACATTTTGTACTTACCATATAGCCCAATTAAAGGCTGTGCACTGCAGATATTCATGGGGAAAAGGATCCTGTCCCGAAGAGTGTCAGCAAAGTCACAGTATCCCACATCCATGAGCGGCAGAGAGAATAGCTAGCAGATCCATGTAATTACAGATCCATTGGCCATACTTCCTCCCTTCCAGAGACCCAATAATTCTCTGAATGTTTGGACCTGGAGATCCCTACCAAATTCCCTAAGCCCAGCCCCTTCTGTGCAGCTATACTGTAACATTGGGCACTAACTATCCTAAGTGCATAAGGCAATTAAGGCACTGTGTGAACTCTTCAGCTTTTCTATAAAATATTAATCTTCACACCTGACCATGCATTTTGTTTTAAGAGTTACATTTTCAGAATGTGTACTATCTTTTCCGAGCAAAATGTGTGCCAACATTTTGTCACACCTCACCATCCCTTCCAATTCAATAGCAAGTTCAAATCCAGTAGGAAGAGGAGCAAGTAAGTCACATTTGTATCCACTTTGTAGCTGGCACTAACATACAGACACAACATGCACCCACCAGTGAGGAAGTTGGGCTTCCACCCACTGGAAAACATACCCTTAAATATGATTATCAGATTCTGTAACATGTACATTTTTCTTTCTACAATACAAATTACATTATATTACTAAATACAACTCACAAAATGGAAAGAAATGAAAAGGGAGTAATAAAACAATACTAGTAGGGGTATAAGCCAAGGAAATTTTGCTTAACAACTCATGTTGATGTTCGTAATTCTTCCTCATTAGCAACAGATACTACAGCACAAATGGCCCTCTATCATGTTGTCTCTAAAGTGGGCAATTTCGTATACTCCGGGTGATTTTGGTTTATGTTCAAGTATCCCAGTACAACTGAGCTGGATAAAAAACATCATCGGAAGCCTTAACTGAAATTGCTCTCTTTTATTCATACTTGTTTTTCACTAATTGTGTTGGTTTCTGTTTCCCCTTAGCAACATTTTAACTGAGTTCTGTGTAAAGCTAATTATAAGAGAATGTTATGCTAAAAAACCAACAAAATGAAACTATTAACATTAAAACGTCTATAACAAGCAGAGCAATTTAAAATCCTTTCACAGATGGTCCTAAGAATTGCCACCACTGGGCCCAATCCTACTTCCATTGTAATAAATGACAAAAGTCCGAATGATATCAATAGAAGCAAGAGTGGGGCATTAAGAGCCTTTTCTTTTCACCTGTTGGTGTTTTCATCATTTTTCCATCTAAGAAAGCAGAACTCATCATGCTGCTTCATTTGAACTCATACAGGAAGGTAGCAGACACAAAAGAATAACACAAAGAAGTCTCTTTTTTCATTGTTTGGAAAAATCCTAGTCATTTCACACATTTTAGTGCAATCCTATTTCTCCGTAGGTCTAGAGGACATCCAAAGCCTTCAGATAAACAGGATTTCAGATGAAGGGAGGGAGGTGTCAAGCCAGCCAGCTTTAAAAGGCCTGCCTTCGGGAACTCCATCCCCAGAATCCAGAGAAGAGTCCACCATCTGGTTTTTCAGATGCTGTGCTCTGAGAGATCCTGGGAACATAACCAGCCTTCAGTTAATCAGTTTTTGGTTAATTGGAGTTTGATTACTTTGGGTTGCCTGTTGCGCATTTTACTTCACATGTGTGAGGGAAACAGTTGTGCAGGAAGGCAGCCAATAGAACATCCGACTGTTACTAAAGTATTACATTCTCAATGAGGAAGACCAAACCTCCTCAATATTTAATATGTGTCTAGCCTTGAAAAAATAATTCATGAGGAATGAAACACAAATTTCAAAAATGAGCATATATGAGTCCAGTACTGTAACATCACTATCAGTACAGCTTTCACACTTTAGCATTACACTAAAGGAGCACTTTTCATTAATTTTATATTGCATATTTCAATGCACTGTAGTTAAACATATTTCAGTGAAGCACTTCATTATTTCCACAGCCAACAGAATATCTGGGTGAGGTGGGGAGGGGCACTCATGGATATTTCAGTTTTTGAAAGCTACAATAATTCACCATAAAAAGGAAGAACCAACTTTTACGTCACATTTGTGTGGCCAGGTGCCTAATATGAGACAAAGTTTTGTGCTCCAGCAGTATATTGAAATGTAGTTATAGAAAGTATACAAAGGATTTACCCTTATACTTCCGTTCGTAGTAATGAGAGTTATAAACTTGATTCCCCTGCATACTGAAAGCAGGGTTATGCCAAAAGCCTGCAATGAAACTTCGCCTCTATTTACTCTACACTCAGGTTTACTCTGAATCTTTTGGCAAACCTGGCCTGAACCAAGCCCTCTCATCTCCCCATCAGCCTGAATTCTCCTCTCTGGTAACAGTTTATGTCCTTTGGGAAGAGGAAGAGGGATTGAAGTAGCACTCAAACCCCTTCAGCTCTTCATGTATCAGATCACAAACCCCTTCTCATTGGTCTTTCAAAAAGATGTTATTACAATACTGAAACAAATACTACACAAAGGACTTAATTCTGCATCATTCACTCTTGTGTAAGTCAGCCATAATTCCACTGGAGTTACACTGGTGCAAAACTGATTCTAGTAACCTGAGAATCAGGCCCAAACTCTATAAAGAAACAATTCTCATAAGATCTGATTCTGCTACTTTTACTTACATTGTGCCACAAGTAAGACACTACCTAGCATGAGTAAAGGTGACTGAAGTGAGCTCAGATGCTTAGTAAATGTGACAAGAACACTGTATAGTAGATTATATCGAAGATATACGCAAACTCTAGGGTATATTTTTACAGGATATTTGCAGGGGTGATCAGAGTAACATCAGATTGCTTATCCTTGATCTTTGTGCCATTGCTGATATCATGTCTATTATTACCTATTCCGAGACAGCATTAGGTTCTGTATTTCCTGCTGATTTCATTGTTCAGTCTAAACTGGACACCTACATAAATCCATAGTGTACACATATGTAATAAGAGGTATCTTTTCTCAGCTGGATTCCTATTACTATTGCCTCCTGAAAGCAGTTGTAAGATGCTTTAAAAAGAATAGAAAGGCTTACATTATGCACCAGTAAAAACATGATTTTATCGCAGAACTTGACAGAAATAGAATAACTTTATTTTACAATAATTTCCTTAAAATCATGTATTTGCCACAAGCCAAAGTTTTCAGACCTGGGTGTCTAAATTTAGGCTCCCAATTTATATTTAGGCATCTAAATAAGAGATTTGCATCTAAATAAAAGAGATTTGCATCTGAAGTTTCAACTGATTTCAGTGGGATTTTTGGTGCTCACTCCTTCTGAAAATTACTTTTATTTGGACATATAACTATGGATTTAGGAGTATAATGACATCCAGTTTTGAAAATGTTGGCCTTAATGAGTAGCATTCAATAGTAAGCCATATTATACAAAGCACTGTAATAAATGTGGGTGTACTTTTAAAAAATTATTGGTTGAACTATAAAATTATCCATATGTTTTCCAAACTTTCAAGTGCTTTTAGGGCTCTGGCCCAGATCCTCCATCGAATTCAACGAAGCTGTACCAATTTCCACTAACCAGGGATCTGGCTCTCTACTTCTGAATAAAAGTTCTTTTACTATTGCATTGATTGGAGAAATCACAATGTTACTGAGGGAGTGTTCTTTATATTTCAGTTTCTGGTTTTTAAGAGCTCTTCTGCATCATTACTCTGACACTCTCTGGGCCTGATCCATAGGCCAATGAAGTCAATGGGAATCTTTACACTGACTTCCATGGGATTTGGATCAGCCCCTAAGAATCTTTAATTTGCTTTTTATTGTTTTTTCCAAATAACAAAATCGCAGTAATTATTTCACCCCAATAATATTAAATAAGGTATATGACATTACAGTTAAGAAAAAAAATCAACTGATATTATATGTAAACAAAAAACATAAATATTCAACACAAATATGACAGAGAAATGTTTATAATTGGGTCAGGATACAAGACTACTTGATAAGAGCTAGGAAATCATAAGTGTACAAGCTACAGAATAAGCCTTGGACACCATTTTTAACCTCTCTTGCAGAGGCTAACCATAAACTTTCAAAGGGCTGACCAAATTTCATAGATGACATCAACCCTGTCACTGCATTGAAATGTATTTCTTTCAGGAGCAGCAATATGCCACTGACCAATATTCATGATTGAGGAAAATGTTAACTCCTGTAAAATCAATCTTGTTCGCAGAAAGACTGCTCATAAAACAAACTTTTTGATAGACAGATAATATACTTTATTGCATCCATATGACCCAAAACGAACAGGGGATTTTCTGAGAATCCCAGTATTAAGGATCAGATCAAGTCAGTTTAGTATTTCATAAGCTAAGGCCTTGGAATTATAGTAATTCTATAATGTATGTGCTTGTATGCCTCCGATCGAGTACATAAATCCTACACAGCAGAACCCCAAAGCTAAAGTCCTTTCCTTCCATGGGGTAAGTGAAGAGCATTTGTTTCATCCCGCAAATTTGATTCAGCTGTCAGGCAACAGAGACTGATTGGGTATCCCAGCACGGCAGGAATCCGATGGGAGCCATAATATACTTGGAACAGGTGAAAGCAATGTTTCTGATCCTTCTCCTTGGGGCTTGCTACATAATTCAGGTCTCAGATTCAAAGAGGCAGCACTGAATAATCTGAGAACAGAGACAATTTAGCCCAAACACACAAAGGGACTTAGGCTTTGCAAAAGGGTTCTCACCAGGGAGGAGAGAAACTCAAGTTCAAATTCCTTCTCTTCTGGCAGCAGGGGGAATTGAATCAGGGTCCCCGACATCCCAGGTGAAGCCACTAATGAGAAGGCTAAAGGTTAAGAGTTTCACTTCTGCCTCTTCCTCCCCTCACCCCACTGGCCATTTTGTGTGGGTCTAAGCATGCTCTGAGCATGCCTACTGGCTCAGGCCTCACAGGCAAGATAGTCAGGAATACAACTAGTTACATCTGGCTTAAGGATCCCATTGCAGCTTAAGTGTGAAATAGGGACTGGGCACCGAGACTGAGGCAACAGTGCGCATGCCCAGAGGCAGAAACTTGGGTGCCTCTGGGACTTTAACAATGGAACTTTAGTTGTCGAGGGGTTTTAGCCACCTCTAGGGTTTGGCAGCAACCAAGTGGGGCTTTGAGGATCTCAGTGAAGCCTAAAGTTTAGATATAGGCAGCACCTCAAGTGGGAGTTAGGCACCTGAGTCCTGTGGCTCTGGGTTTCTGCTCCTATGTTTGTGACGAAATTGACACCTGTTTATTCACAAGAAGAGAATTTTTTGTATTTCCCATTCTAGAGAGGGGTAACCTGTCACTGTAAGCTTCTTCTCCACCTCCCACAATGTTGTACAATAACTTGTTTGAATGCCTTTCTACACTGACATTTTTAAAAGCCTGGACATGAATGTACTGTTTTTATTCAGAGAGCAGGCACTGACCATTTTCTGAAACAGTCTGACTCCTGAAGAAAGAAAAGGAGTACTTGTGGCACCTTAGAGACTAACAAATTTATTTGAACATCAACTTTCGTGAGCTGTGACTTTGCCTTTAGTAACAATCTTCACCATTCTACTATGTATTCAGCCTGTTCCAATAATTTTTGGCTGGATCAACTTCTGTTTTACACATAAGGCTGAGATTGTGGCATTAGCATAAGTATAATTCCATACTGTTGGACTGATATTCATATTAAGGTCTAAACTCCATGCCAGCCTGTGGTTTTCTACATTCGTGTTTTAACTAATCCAGTCAACAGATCGAAGCCACTTTGCACTTTACATGACCCAAGGCTACAATGAGCTGTTTGTTGGGTGTGTCAGATAAAAAATCTTGCCAACACAGACTTATTAGTGCCAACTGGGTTTCTCAATTGAAGTCATCTCCAATATCAAGATTCATCCAGTATATATACTTCTACTAGGGTTATTTAAAAGATATGAACAATACAATTAGAGTTACCTAATTTTAGATTTCAGAGTGGTAGCCGTGTTAGTCTGTATCAGCAAAAACAACAAGGAGTCCTTGTGGCACCTTAGAGACTAACACATTTATTTGGGCATAAGCTTTTGTGGGCTAAAACCCACTTCATCAGATGCATGAAGTGAAAAATACAGTAAGCAGTATATATATCACAGCACATGAAAAGATGGGAGTTGCCTTACCAAGTGGAGTGGGGGGGGGGGTCAATTCCATTAAGGTGGAAGTGGCCTATTCTCAACAGTTGACAAGAAGGGGTAAATATCAAGAGAGAGAAAATTACTTTTGTAGTGCTAATGAGCCAATACAATCAAGGTAGACATCGCCCATTTCCAACAGTTGACAAGAAGGTGTTAGTATCACCAGAAGGAAAATTACTTTTTGCAGTGACCCATCCACTCCCAGTCTTTATTCAGGCCTAATTTGATGGTATCCAGTTTGCAAATTAATTCCAGTTCTGCAGTTTCTCATTGAAGTCTGTTTTTGAAGTTTGCATTGGCCTCGTTAGTACTACAAAAGTAATTTTCCCTCTCTTGATATTCACCCCTTCTTGTCAACTGTTGAGAATAGGCCACTTCCAACTTAATTGCATTGGCCTCGTTAGCACTGACCCCCCCCCACCCCCACTTGGAAAGGCAACTCCCATCTTTTAATGTGCTGTGATATATATACTGCTTACTGTATTTTTCACTCCATGCATCTGAGGAAGAGGGTTTTAGCCCACGAAATAAATAAATTTAGCCCAAATAAATTTGTTAGTCTCTAAGGTACCACAAGGACTCCTTGTTGTTTTTTCTATGTTTTAGAGTATCCATATGTAGACAATCAATATCTTTTTATTCCCAACATTAAAAAAAAAGGGACAAGATTTTACTTTACACAAAGGATTTCAAATTATGATCTGATTTATAGTACAGTACTTGTAACCCCACTGTGTATGTAACGCCGTATGGAGTGTAAATCAGGGGAGAAATTAGTCCCAAACATTAAATTCCAGAATTCTCAATAATGGTATCCATACTGTAAGACAAGTTTCATTTCCATTTTAAGATATATCTCACTGTAATGAGTTGTACTTAGCACTAATTTTAGGGGGAACAGTCTTGAAGTATTCTTCTATTAGTGACTACTTTGGGAGTAGGGAATGGAGAGGGAGCTTTTCATGCTATTTTTTTTAAATATTTTGAGACATTAATTATTTGCCCAATAATTTTATTTGATTATTTATATATATTCCTACATTAAGCAAGTCTGTTGTCAGTATTACTAAAATAAGGGCACTGTGTGCACCATGAGTATATGGAGACATGGCTCCTCCTAGTCCACGCACCTCTCTGCTTTGCTCTCATAGAGGTGATAATAGAAGCACAACCTCCTGATCTCATCTCTGTATCCAGACCTATGATCTGGGTAGGTCCTGTGTAACTGCGCAGGGGACTTTTACTCCCCTTTACTGATCAGGACAAGGGCACAACCGAGCCCTTAATGTTTTGGTCCCTAATCACGAACAAATGAAATGTTCTATAGAATACTTTTCTGAACAATTATTTCCTGAAAGAAATTATTCAACTAATAATCTTTACATGTGATTGGGGCTTAGATAGCAAGGTGAGAGAGGGCATAGAAATACCTGAAGATAAAATGATAAAATGAGCATAAAAAGATCTCCCCAATTATGCAACATGGGAATGGGTGGTGCAAAAAAAGGGCAGAATATGAGAAAGAGCAATCATTTGCATATTGAGATGTATATACTATATAGGTATTTTAATAGAAAACAAATTGACAAAACAAGAGTACATATGTTACTGTCTTCCAGAACAGCAGTAGCTCATTGTCAATTTACATGTGTTTTACTCTTAGACTTACTCCGTGAATCACAAAAATTGGTTACCCTAGCAACTGCCACAGATTACTCAGCTTGTCTGTGAGACAGAGCAGTGTCTAAAAAAAAAAAATATTGCCATGTACTTTTATCAGAATCTCTCTATGCTGCAAAGATATGAGGATTAAGTGACACATGTACACATATTTCCCAAGAGTTTTAATGATAAGCATGTTCAAGAAAGGCTAGTTTTATATCAGTGTTTTGTATTTCAAAACGTTTCAAAATTTCATTATGTCTAATAATGTATATGACACTCAGAGAAAATAATAAAGAGTGTTGAATGGGGAGGGACAGTGTATTTGTCCAATCTCATAGTTGTTTTCTGCATTCCCTTTTTGTTACTGCTCTATTATAATGTTACATCGGTACCAGACATTGATGTGTTAAAATTTTCAAAAATCCCTAAGTGGCTTCAAAGCTTTTGACAGCTTTCCCTATACACTCAAACCTATTGGCAAAAAGAAAAGGAGGACTTGTGGCACCATAGAGACTAACCAATTTATTTGAGCATGAGCTTTCGTGAGCTACAGCTCACTTCATCGGATGCATACTGTGGAAATCGCAGAAGACATTATTTACACAGACACCATGAAACAATACCTCCTCCCACCCCACTCTCCTGCTGGTAATAGCTTATCTAAAGCGATCATCAAGTTGGGCCATTTCCAGCACAAATCCAGGTTTTCTCACCCTCCGCCCTCCCACAAACAAACTCACTCTCTTGCTGGTAATAGCCCATCCAAAGTGACCACTGTCTTCACAATGCGTATGATAATCAAGGTGGGCCATTTCCTGCAGAAATCCAGGTTCTCTCACCCCCCCTCCAAAAACCACACACACAAACTCACTCTCCTGCTGGTAATAGCCTATCCAAAGTGACCACTCTCCTTACAACCTGCATGAAAATCAAAGTGGGCCATTTCCAGCACAAATCCAGGTTTTCTCACTCCCCCACCCCCATACTCACACAAACTCACTCTCCTGCTGGTAATAGCTCATCCGAAGTGACCACTCCCCCTACAATGTGCATGATAATCAAGGTGGGCCATTTCCAGCACAAATCCAGGTTCTCTCCCCCCCCCCCTCCCCCCGCCCCACACACAAACTCACTCTCCTGCTGGCAATAGCTCATCCAAACTGACCACTCTCCCCACACTGTGCATGACAATCAAGGTGGGCCACTTCCAGCATAGATCCAAATTTAACCAGAACGTCTGGGGGGGGGTAGGAAAAAACAAGGGGAAATAGGCTACCTTGCATAATGACTTAGCCACTCCCAGTCTCTATTTAAGCCTAAATTAATAGTATCCAATTTGCAAATGAATTCCAATTCAGCAGTTTCTCGCTGGACTCTGGCTGCGGAAGTGAAGAAACAGATTGATAGAGCCAGAAGAGTTCCCAGAAGTCACCTACTACAGGACAGGCCTAACAAAGAAAATAACAGAACGCCACTAGCCGTCACCTTCAGCCCCCAACTAAAACCCCTCCAACGCATTATTAAGGATCTACAACCTATCCTGAAGGATGACCCAACACTCTCACAAATCTTGGGAGAAAGGCCAGTCCTTGCCTACAGACAGCCCCCCAACCTGAAGCGAATACTCACCAACAACCACATACCACACAACAGAACCACTAGCCCAGGAACCTATCCTTGCAACAAAGCCCGTTGCCAACTGTGCCCACATATCTATTCAGGGGACACCATCACAGGGCCTAATAACATCAGCCACACTATCAGAGGCTCGTTCACCTGCACATCCACCAATGTGATATATGCCATCATGTGCCAGCAATGCCCCTCTGCCATGTACATTGGTCAAACTGGACAGTCTCTACGTAAAAGAATAAATGGACACAAATCAGATGTCAAGAATTATAACATTCATAAACCAGTCGGAGAACACTTCAATCTCTCTGGTCACGCAATCAGAGACATGAAGGTCGCTATCTTACAACAAAAAAACTTCAAATCCAGACTCCAGCGAGAAACTGCTGAATTGGAATTCATTTGCAAATTGGATACTATTAATTTAGGCTTAAATAGAGACTGGGAGTGGCTAAGTCATTATGCAAGGTAGCCTATTTCCCCTTGTTTTTTCCTACCCCCCCCCCCCCCAGACGTTCTGGTTAAATTTGGATTTATGCTGGAAGTGGCCCACCTTGATTGGCATGCACAGTGTGGGGAGAGTGGTCAGTTTGGATGAGCTATTGCCAGCAGGAGAGTGAGTTTGTGTGTGTGTGGGGGGGGGGGTGAGAGAACCTGGATTTGTGCTGGAAATGGCCCACCTTGATTATCATGCACATTGTAGGGGGAGTGGTCACTTCAGATGAGCTATTACCAGCAGGAGAGTGAGTTTGTGTGAGTATGGGGGTGGGGGAGTGAGAAAACCTGGATTTGTGCTGGAAATGGCCCACTTTGATTTTCATGCAGGTTGTAAGGAGAGTGGTCACTTTGGATAGGCTATTACCAGCAGGAGAGTGAGTTTGTGTGTGTGGTTTTGTGAGGGGGTGAGAGAACCTGGATTTCTGCAGGAAATGGCCCACCTTGATTATCATACGCATTGTGAAGACAGTGGTCACTTTGGATGGGCTATTACCAGCAAGAGAGTGAGTTTGTTTGTGGGAGGGCGGAGGGTGAGAAAACCTGGATTTGTGCTGGAAATGGCCCAACCTGATGATCACTTTAGATAAGCTATTACCAGCAGGAGAGTGGGGTGGGAGGAGGTATTGTTTCATGGTGTCTGTGTAAATAATGTCTTCTGCGATTTCCACAGTATGCATCCGATGAAGTGAGCTGTAGCTCACGAAAGCTCATGCTCAAATAAATTGGTTAGTCTCTAAGGTGCCACAAGTCCTCCTTTTCTTTTTGCGAATACAGACTAACACGGCTGTTACTCTGAAACCTGTCAAACCTATTGGAAATTAAAAGGGGATATTTACCAAAAATGGTCATATTGGTAAAATCATGATTCAGGGGCTTAAGGAGCAGGTTTTCAAAGGCCCAAATTGCAGTTGGGTGCCTGCTATTGACTTGCAAGGAATTAGGTGCCAAACTGCTATTTAGGCCTTTGAAAATCTATCCCTACATTTCATTTTCAAAAGTGACATAGGCAGTTGTACTCCTAAATCCCACTGACTTGCAGTGAGACTCAAGCTCCTAAGAGACTACATTACTTTGAAAATGAGACTTGGGTGCTTTTGAAAATTTGACCCACCATGACCAATTACTGAAAGGCAAATGTTTTTATTAATTTCTCAAAGTCTTCATGCAGAGACCATGCACAGACATATTTTGTTGAACCTGGGTCTACATCATGCTGTGGAAGATATATTTTGGTTTTGTGAATTTCAGGCTCATGAAAGATGCCAGACTGCTAGTCATTTGAGAGGGAAGTCTTTTTAGCCAGAGGAGAGATACAAGAAAGGAAGCCTAACTGCCAACATGTAAACATTTCTTCATAATACTCCAAATAACCTTGGGGTCTAGGAACTGACAGGTCCCCAGACACCAGAAGGTTGTGTGTCCATTCAGGTGATTTTTAAGTAAATTTTAAATAACTTTATATATTATATTTTAAATATATACTTTAAAATTTTAGGACCAGGATGTAAAAGCTGTGGGTTTAGATAAACATCTAGAAGTAAAGGATACTTATCTGAACCTTTGAAATCTTTCATAAGATGTGTCTGCCCAAGGCCACCTCAGATTGGGGCGGGGCATGTGTTTGCTAGGGGAGAAGCGTATGCTCGCTCTTCCCCTACTTATGTACGTGGACTTCAGCATCTTTAAAAGGAGGTCAGGAGTCATATTCTCTCCTCTAGTATCTTCAGGAAGTATCTTCCTGTTTCTCTTTTTCTGGGAGATGGGGAGGCATGTGGCTTTCTCACACACTCCCTCTCTCTTTCAGCACAGGAAGCCTCAGGTCTTCTCTCCTCTTTTAAGGAGAGGGGCATTGCTTCTCCTCTAAGCTTCCCCATAGAGGAAGTAGTTTCAGGCTTCTTCATCTCTGCTTCCAAACTAGCACCTCACTGTATCCCTTTTCTATCCCCATCTTGTTCCCCCATCCATCTCTCATATATGTTTACTGCCTATCTTCCTATAATCCCTTTGCTTTTGTCTGTGCCCCTTTCATGCTGAAATGAGAAGAGGGAAAAATAATCAGTCCCCCCTGAATCTTCCCCATTCCCCATTTTCTGCAGCATTAGGGGCAAGAAGATGAGCAAATACAGCTGTTCTGGCTACTTTCCTTGCCTCTGCTGATTTCTGCTATGTCCTCAGAGACTCTGGGCCAGAGGAATGAGTCTAGTGGCTGAGGCATGTAGATGGGGGAGCAAAGTTCAGAAACAGGTCTTCTGCATCTATCCATAGCAACCCCTAGGGGAGAAAGGACTTTTAAAAAACTTAACCAACTGCCGTTTATTTGGGCCAGGAAGTCAACATGCGCCACGTTCAGAAAGGCCAACTGTCGCACAGAAAAAAAGCTGGATGGTGCGCATTCAATGACATCAAGGACATCTTCCAAGGAAAGATCAGCAAAACAACTTGTGCGAATCTTTTTAATTTGACCATGCTTCCAGTGATGTTATATGGCAGTGAAACATGGTCGCTGACAAAGATTGAAGAACATCAACTGTCTGTCACACACGGCGATGGAACGAACATTTTTGGGCATTTCGTGCCGCGATCACATCCCCAGTGAAATAATTAGGCAGCAGTCTGGAGTGCAAGACGTTGTTGTTGAAAGCAGGCTGAGCAAAATGCGGTGGGCGGGACACATGGCCCGACTCAGCGACAACAGATGGATGGCAGCTATATCCGAGTCGTGTCTGTGAGAACAGAAACGGCCATGTGGTCGGCCTCCAAAGAGGTGGGATGATTTCCTAAGAAGGAGATATGGACAAGCATGGTGAAGGATGGCCAGAGCGAGAGAAGATTGGAAGACGTGTTGTGATCGGCTCAGTCTCAACTGATGAAGGACCAACAGTCTACGCAGCCTGCGCAGCCAACTGCCTGGAATTTGCATAAAATACAAACACCCAAGACTGAATTAAAAAAAACCACAACACATATGGCATTCCTGGCAAGAATACAAACATACTTCTTTATGCTGCTCTGCGAATGTGCCTCAACCATGTTGTGGTAGGCTCACCTCTCGGAGTGAGAGGACAGTCTTTTCCATGCCTGTTCCACACTTGGTCTCTCTCAAGACAATTTGCCAATTAGCACAAAACTGTAGTGATGGTTTATTTGATGTGGAAATCTGTCCAGGAACTGGACTAAGACGAAGTTCATTTCATAAGGACCACAAATAGCCATCTGATGATGGCAGCATGCAGTGGCTACCACACTTGCTGGATTCAAACTTGTAGTCTAAAGGTGAAAGGCGCATGCCTTTATTTCCACACAAACAGAATATGTAAGTCCATGCTGCCGACAAATAAGCAATAAACATAATTAAGAAATGCAGATTCAATGTCTTAGAATGTGCCTGTCTAGAAAACAGAGAACCATAAAAAGTCATTAGACTCTTGAAAAACATACTAATTCACCTTCAGAAGTGTATAATAAAATGAATTTTTTTGATGTTTAATTTAATCAAACTAAAGAAACAGAATAGTAAAATACATACAAATGGACTTTTTGCATTCCCTTGGGCCACAATATAGAGAAATCAATTGTAAAATAATTGGGGAAAATTTGTGTTTTGTTCAGAAGAGAGGTAAAGCATTCATTAATTCAGCAATTCCATGTAGAATCATTTGCTTAATGGCATTTCTAATATGCTATGCATTTATTCAACCTACTTCTCTATATATTAAGATGCAAAACAATTACTGATGGTTATAAATCCTAGTAAAATATAATCAAAGTTTCTATTGAAAAGAGTGAAACCAAAGTCAAACTACTATATCATTTGAAATTTCTACCAAATAGTACATACAGTACTTGTTAGAGCAAAACATATCACTCATCAGCTAAATGAGGTTTTAAGGCCTAATTCAAAATTTAGTCACATATATAGAATAGACATATAAAGCCAAACATGCACCCATTTCAACTTAGTGTGTGTGTTAATACTACAAAAGTACGGTTAATGTAGATCCATTTTCAGGCCATCCTGTGAGTACCAAAAAAACCCTACACAACTTCCCACGGAGATCACATATAATCAGGTGCATGATTAATCTCAGTAGACGAGTGGGGTTGGGGGTACTCAGTGAATTAGGATCTAACACTTTCCATGGTTCCCAGAGGACTTGCAGAGTGCAAACTATATGGATTTTGTGGGAGGGTATAAAGATTGCATCTTGTGGTTCCCCGCATGCTTTTTAGGTACTTCTAAGCCTGAATCTGACCCATAGCCTAGAGCTATCTATATGTAATCATTCAAGAACAGTAACCCTATGCACAGCCAGTGCTAGGTCTATAGCACATTCCTTCTTCTAGTCCTTATATAATGCCACTTCAGTAGGACTATCTGCTCTCCTTAAATTTCAGTAGAAAGTTAATCTTATTTCCTTTTGAAACTGTGTAAAGTTATAGCTGTCCAGTCTCTAGCATTTGCTTCCTTTGTTACTCACACAAAATTCTGAAAAATGCCTTGTACTTATGATAAAATATTGTTATATTGTATTTTACAAATAAAGTGACCAAATAAGTATATCCAAGAGAAATCACTAGCATATGAGGTGATGAGTGGGAAGTCTGTACAAAAACAACAAGCATTGCGCATTTTTCTGGCTTTCAAGAAAAAAAATTACATTAATTGGTAAGTTACTGAAATAATAATCCTGAATATGAGATTCAATAAATGCCATTCTTGCTCTGATTAAATGTCAAGGTCATAGACTTGTTATTTCAAAGCTAGCGAACAATAATTTGGTAGGTAAAATGAACCCTCTAAAGGATTTATCTCTGGAATCCTATTCCATCCATATCAAGGAGCCTTCATGGCCCACAGTTTTACACATTGTATTTTCTTTCTGCTGCTATGTTTGTGCTTAGTGTAATTAGGCTTTATTTCACAATGGTAGCAAGCAAAAACAAGTCTACAGTGATTTAAGGCCAGATTGTGCCTGGCCCTTATGTGTCTGCACATAAAGAAATCAAGGGTTGTAGTATTGGCTTCTGTGCCCATGTGGGCTCCAGAAGGCATTCTATATCCATATCCTCAACCTGGAGAAGTGAAGCTCAGCACCACCCTCACTGTGGGCTATACATGATCACACACAATCGAGCCCTTTGGTATTAGTGTACTGTTTTGGACTGGGTGAAGAACATCTCTCAAGGCAGAAGAATCACTGTGCAATTGTCCATTCTGTTATGGTTTATTTCATGACAAAATTCTAGGAATAATTTCCAAATGTTTCTAGATACACTGGTGTAGGGCAGGAGCTCAGAGCTGGGTGAATAGTTGGGACAAAGTATTTGCAAACATTTTTAAGAATCTCCTGAATCACAGTGAAATTCAGCAGCTTTTACCATCTTATTTGCATTTCACAATTGTTTGTACGATCAAAGTTTTGTTCACACAAATGGTTAAATAAAGTGAATTTTGGGGCTGTAGCTGAAATTGTTCAATCAAGAAAGAAAGTTATTTTGTTACTAAACAAAATTTGTTTTGTATGGGAAGTAGTTTATGAAGAATGGGTCCTTCATTTAGATAATAACTCAAATAGAAATTATTGTTACACAGCTTAAATAGCAAATTATGAACATAAAAAAAAATCAAATGAATAATTGCTATTAATCACTCACATAATCCAGAAAGAAATTAGTTCCTGTTTTTAGTTGCTGCTGCCTATAGTGTTTTGGAGCAACAAAGTTTAATTTACCAATATTTCATCTGTTTTATGCTGCAGTGCTCACACTTCTATAGTCAACAATAATGAAATACACTCATACTCATCTCTTATAACACTGCTGCTTTTCTAGAAAGCCAAGCAGCAGCTGAGATGCATGCATCATCCACTATCACATCAGACCAAATTTTAAAACAAACAAAAAACTCACAGGAGTTGGGTTGGGGAGAAGAGTGACTAACTCTTCTTAACCCTGCAGCTGACAATGGACAAAGAATATGGACACCCCACCCAGGAACATGAAGTGCTGCTGGCGGGGCAGGGGGAGGACAGATCTTCTGTCTTGGCATCTGGCTGGTAAATTGTTCAGTAAAATTTCAAAAGTTGGAATAAAATTACATCACTCTTAACCTTGTCTGGAGTCAAGTGCCCTAAAGGACTCCATCTGAATGCTCTTTACCTATTGCCTGAGCCATCCAGTCTCCCCAAATTTTATTTTTAATTTTGCTGACAAAGTTTATTTTACGAGACAGCTATGACATTACTATAAGAGTCAGTGTCCCTCTTAGCTCCATCACAGCAGATAGAAGTCACTGAAATCCAAAGGTAGTGATTTTGTGCACAACAACCCATATTTAGTATAGACTTATTATAATAATTATTATTGTGAAAGGATGTTCTCAAGGTTGATAGAGCCAAATAATTACCTACTTTTTTTCATGTAGCTATTTGCTAAATCCATCTAATCCTGAAATACTCTTTCTATGACAAAGGAGGCCAGAAGCCCAGCACTTACGAGCAACCTTACAAAAACAAACCAGTATGAGGTACCAGTGGAGTAAAAGGATTTTTTTTAATGAAACCATTTTCAGCTTCATGCTTCCAAGTTATTATTAAAAAGAGAGATAACACAATTAAAAGTAATTATGAAAAATACCTTGACAGTGAATTTTCTACTGAAAGTATGATTGGTGCAATGGTGGTAAGCTAGCAATGGGGCTGTTGCAAATCTATGTGCCTAAACTAATTACCAAATTAATTAATGTTAGTAATGTCAAACCTTAATAACAGTCTGAAAAAAGCAGCTAGTTTGTTGATTAAGCTGTGTTAGAGAAAGAGAGATTTTTCATTAGAATGTGCACACATTCTTACTGTAATTGGATTAAAAGGATTACGTTTATACATCATCAATGTTTATACATTGGATCCACCAAGGCCAAAAAACAACTGCAAGACTGATGGGCCAGTGAGGTTCTGGGGCTCTGTGTGTTCCCTAGCTGTATTCAGAGAGGAGAAACATCCCTGCTCCTCGCATGCATAATGCCACACCTCTCCTTCACAATTCCGGAGTCTGATTATGCACTTGGTACTCAAGTTCTTGGGGCCAGCACTGGGAGACGCCAATGAGCATACTCACAGGCATGCCTGCTGCTTTGACACAGGATCAATGTCTTTCCTGCCTGGCTGACAACCAAGAGGAAAGCTTCAAGCAGTGCCTGAAGGAATTAAGTTCTCCCTGTCTAAGGTCTCTTTTTAAAGAAGACATCCAGGAAGGTTAAGAAAGGGAATACAGGAGAAGCAAACCTACTGCCCCTCATCCAGAAGAAGCTACGCCTACACTACAAGCCAGGAGTGTGATTTCCCTGCTCGTGTACATATACTTGTTTTAGCTCTCATCAAGCTAGCATGAGTCTAAACAGCAACATAGCCCAAGTGGGTATGTACTCAGCATAGCTAAGCCATGCCTTCACTAGTGCTACGGTGGCTACACTGCTATTTATACTTGTGCTAGCTCGATGAGAGCTAGCACAAGTATAAGTACATGCGGGGGGGGGGGGGGGGAGAAATCACACCCCTAACTCATAGTGTAGCTGTAGCTTAAGTATTCCTAAATGAGGGAGACCGCCTAGCTGCACTTTGGCAAGGACAGCCAAACAACAAGCTACTCTGGGCACTTTTAGCTGAATCTAGTTCATAGAATGGACCTAGATGCCATTTATCCTTTTAACAGTGCCCGTGAAGTGGAATGACATACAGTATCAAAAGAGTTCTTCGGTCCTGACAGTGTATTATCTAATCAGGTAATGCCAGCATGGATGACAGTGTTGCGGGAGCTGAGTTGGGAGATCCCAGCACTCAAGTGCTGGAGGTACCTTTCACAAGCTCTGTTACTCCACAGCAGCTTCATAACATAAGAAAGGGGTTTCTAAGGCAGACCAGCCTATCCTTTGAATAGCTCAGCCTGCTGTGAAGCCAGTGTTTGCAACCTTCCAGGGCTTGCACAGAACATAACGCTGCCAATATTTTCAGCTGGAGAGCCAGCCTTATTGCAACCTTATCAGTATGTAGAAATAATCTTCTGGTTTGATTTCTTACATGTAAGCATGGGATTTATGTAACTGAAAAAACTCAGTAATATATTTTGAGACCTTAGTTAAAAAACTTGTTTAACAACCATTAGTAATGACCTCTTGTGTGATGTAACAGGGTACTCTTAACTAAGGCAGAACATAAAAATGATCTGTTTTAAACACTGACCTTTATAAGAAGTATCAGAGCTAACAAAGCAAGGATTCATCCTAAGATGGGCAATGAGAAGCTTTACAGTGCAAAGTGGATGGAACCACATTCTATCAGCTCATTCTCTGCTGAAACCCTTTTTTACTATGAATCCAGCATTCTGAACAGGCCACACAGACATTTATCTTCTTTTTCACAAAATGTTCCATGTTTGAGATCTGCAACACAAATGGACTGCAGCAGAAATATTAATAGAAAGGATATGATTTTTTTATTTAATTTGCACATGCTAGACAGTAGAAAATGTGGAAGAAAAATATTAATAAAATGGATGAATTCTGATACTGCATATGGCAAGTTATTTGTATAACTAGGGCCGCATTTATTTTTATATTGCCAATACCGGTTGGATGTATTCCTGGAGATTTCATCACATGACCATCTTTAATTAAAGATTAATCTTTAATTCCTGGAGACTCCAGGCCAATTCTGGAGGGTTGGCAACATTAGCACAAACCAGTCCCCAGTCTGATCCAATGCACTTGATGGACTGTGCAGAGAATCTTCTATGACTTTAGGGGATAAAATACACAAAAGTAGTGACAGGTTTCAGAGTAACAGCCGTGTTAGTCTGTATTCGTAAAAAGAAAAGGAGTACTTGTGGCACCTTAGAGACTAACCAGTTTATTTGAGCATGAGCTTTCGTGAGCTACAGCTCACTTCATCGGATGCATAGCATATCGTGGAAACTGCAGAAGACATTATATACACACAGAGACCATGAAAGTTTTGTTTCATGGTCTCTGTGTGTATACAATGTCTTCTGCAGTTTCCACGATATGCTATGCATCCGATGAAGTGAGCTGTAGCTCACGAAAGCTCATGCTCAAATAAACTGGTTAGTCTCTAAGGTGCCACAAGTACTCCTTTTCTTTTTACAAAAGTAGTGGGAGTTTGAAAATTTAAGTGCAGCTGGACCAAAATAGTAAACTAATTCATTTTAAAAGGTCTACTGTAAGGATAAGGCCCATCTTG
The DNA here is from genome assembly GCF_015237465.2 of Chelonia mydas. NCBI lineage: Eukaryota > Metazoa > Chordata > Testudines > Cheloniidae > Chelonia > Chelonia mydas. Next base: position 297,220,821 of record NC_057849.1, read on the forward strand.
ATCTTTAAAATTCCCTTTTTTTTACCCCATATCATTGTTTACTAATTCTCTCCCATATCTTCCTAGGAACCAAGTGAAGCCCTGCCTCTTCACTGTGACACCACAGATAATCCTCAGGTTCTTTTCCCCATCAGCAGTAACTAAGTGTCTGCTTCTCACGAGTATGAGAAAGTAGTTCTGAGGGATCAGAAAGACCCTTCTGCCTCCAAGAATATTTTGCTCACCCCAGAGTAGATTGGGTCATGGGTAGGATAAAGAGAAGCAACACCGTAAGCAGACAGTTTAATTTCATGTCAAGGTAGTGTAGATGAGACTGGAAAGTTCCCAAATTTTCCACAATCCTGCCAGCATTATATCAGCTCCACAGTCATTCACACACTGAGTGACTACAAGGAAATGACAGATTCCCTCCCACCACCAGACAACTTCCAGCACTACCAGTAGGGCAAGCTGCCACCTGTAACCCTATGCAAGGGTGAGAAAGAGCTACTGTTGGCTTCCCAATTTCCCCATAAAGGACCTGCTGCTTGTTAGCTATCACACTTCAGGGAGATGGGAAAAAGGGAAGAGGGAACAAGCTGGCCTCCATCACAATTCTGCACCGGCAGAAGCACAGCTAATACTCTGAAAGCCCTATTGTGGGAGCAGTTCACCTGGATAAAAACACTACAAATGCAGATAGTTCATAATCCTTAACTACAACTGTTTAATTTCTGGAGTGTTTCTTTGATAATATTCAATTTTAGACTAACCTTTATCAATGATATTCAGAGTATTTTTCATATTGTTAACATCACATTTATTAACCGTGATTTAATTGATCAAGTCAATAACCCTGAAAATCCTGGAATGCTGAAGGCCCAGATTCTTATAGGCCTTACCCACATGGCTTTTTATCCCTGAGCACTATCTTCAGATTTATAATGTCTGAAAGGGTCAAGTAGATCATTTCTTGTTCTACTGACAGCTGAAATAACTTTCAAGCTCTACTTGATATTTCTTTCGCTCTTTCTTTATCTCATGTTGTCTCTCATGAAGGATGGGAGTTTGAAAAGCAGAAGATCCTATCACTTTTAAGAAATGAGTTAACATACTTTCCATGTTCCCAGTCATTCAGCTGTAGAATTTCACCCAATTGACTACTGCTGAATAGTCCAGGAATGCCATGTCAAACACACGGGCTGTGCTTCTGAGTGTACTGCATCAGCAACATTCTGCCATTTCATTGATTGCAATGGAATCTTGATGAGCAAGGCCAATACAGAAAGGGCAGTGAAGGAGGGTCAAAGAGGTTAATTGTCACTGCTTCCCATTACACAGAAAAAATTTCATCTGATTTGTCACAGCATGAAAACATACATGTTAGGAAGCTTAAGCAGCTCTGTACATTAAGTTATGTTCCACATTATCAATTTTAACTATGGAGATACTTTCAAAACTTGCTTTTTCTAGGAGATATAGTATACCAGGATAGGGAAGTCAGAAATATAATGGTAAGAGATTAACAACAGAAAAGCTAAATGTACCAGTTTACTTGCTTCAACTTCAGCTTTGAGAATTACTGTATATTTGCTGGCATTGCTGGGCTAGCTACTGTATTTAATACCTAGCTTTCCATCAAGTAATGCTATTTTTTAAACATTCATAATTCACTTAGGCCTACTATTTTAGGCGCTATTCCCCATTATTGCAAGAGACTGAACCCACTTAGGCTCCATGTGCAGAGGAATCATCTCTCCAAAAGGATCTCCTCTTCCTGGATGAAAGGGTGGGCGGGAGAAGGTGCGGGATCAGCTACCTCTGAGACACCATTTTCCTGCTCCCCAAGACTGATGTGTAGGAAGAGGAAGGCCTAAGAGGGCTGAGCATTGTCACTCTCCAAATTTCACAGGTAGTGCACTAGAAAGTTATGATACTTCATTGGCTTGGCTTGCAGACACTCTTCCCTTATGTAAAGGGTGGAAAGTCCATGACAACATTGCTCATTGGGGCCAGGCTGCGTGAGAGCAGAAGCTGGTGCACAAGACAGAGGGCCTCTACGTGGAGAGCCTTATGCCTTTAAAAGATCTTGGGAGTATGTGGGATTTGGGATCCATACCACTGCTTTTTCCACAGGAAATAATAGAGGCAAATGTCAACATCCCAAGGAAATTGTGGGACATCTCTGTGAAGGGAAACTCGTGGAAATTTCCTGCTCCCAGGATCCCCTCCCAAAGGAGGGATTCATCTAGCTTATTATGTGTAGCTAAAATGTTTCTTCCATTTTGGATATACATTACATCTCTGAACACCTGTGCAGAAACTTCCTTATGGCCTTCAAAACAGCAATGATTTTTTATTCTGCAAAAGTGAGCAATTTAATCAGCAATACAAACTTGATGACAATCCCTTTACTGCTACCTTCAATATAGTATATACTTCCTCTGTGTATGCCTCCCCCTTGAGGATGGTACAGCATATACTTGGGGCACCTGATAAAAGAACTATAAGACTTTTCACTATATTTGCCAGTCAAGTTCTTCCTTACAACAGCTTTATACATTCTGGAGAAGATTGCTTGTGAATTCAAAGAGCAAGAACAACATGCCAAGATCTATTAAATATAGATATTTTTAAGAGAGAACTGGAATAGCATTTCTGTAATGAATTGTTTATGAGCCCTTTTTTAGTGTAGATCATTTCCATAATATTAGCATTTGGACACAGAGAGAGGAACAGTTCTTGAGTTTTTCAAAAGATGTGCCCTCTATTCACCTGCCTTTACAAATAATATATTAGGGCACACTATATTTTGTACCAACAATAATAAAACCTAGATCTCATATAGCACTTGTCACCCACAGATGGCAAAGTGGTTTACAAAAGAACATATTGCTATTCTCTGTAAGCTGAGGGAAGGGAAGAGTGGAAATTTCAAATATTTGCTGAGTTCAGTTCTGTCTATGACCTTTTATTTTCACTTTTCACAAATATTAATGGTTTTCATTCTCAGGAATATTTGTGAAATGGCTGTTCTTAAAACTATCCAGGTAGTCAACATGCAAAACATCAGTATTCCTTATTCATTCTCCTCTTGTTAGTGAAGTTTTAGACAATCACTTAGGTAACAGAAAGAATACCACATGGTTCTGGGGACTAAGTTTAGGGCTGCAGGATTGTCATGGTAGTAAAAATGTCATGGATATTGGGATTTTTCTGTCTCTGTGGGATTCTTCTTCATGCCCAGGATTTCACAGGCTGCCCAGCCAGTAGGCCCACATGGGACATGGCCCAAACACTTTTGCCACCACAGACCAGCTCAGGGCAGGCAATCCAGTGGTGCCAGGGCCAGGAAGGTGGAGGGATACGGTGAGGCATTGCCCAGGAGCAGGCCCCACCTGCACACTATGGCAAGAGGAATGGGCTGGAGGGCAGAACCTGACCAATCCTGAGTGACAGGAGTTGCTGCTGTGAAGTAAGTGTGGACCAGGCTCCACTCTGCAAATCCCAGTCCCTCAGGGCCTCCGACCCCGCCCCCCCATGGGCTGGACTTGACATGCACCATGTAGCCCCCGCACTTTAAATGGTACCCCATGACTTTACACACTATTTTTGCTCTAAATTCCATGACTTTTACTAAATTTACCATAACTAGTCCGAAATTTTTGATAAAAAATGCTGAGACAAATCTGCAGCCCTACCAATAGTACATATCATGAAAAATGAATTGTAAATAAATCAATCACAGAGTTGAATCAGACAGCTTGGGAACAATATATTGGCTGAAGTATGTTTGCATAAACCATTTGCACAAATGCAAATATGAGTAAAAATCATAACATGGTTACAAATAGTTTGCAAACTGAAAAAAGAGCTAATTTTGTTGGATAATTTCTTCACAGTGAATTTACAGTAGCTAAATCTCTGAAAGACATAGTAACTTGAAACAAGAAGAAAGTCAGAGAAAATGGCTGAATAAGATCAATCATAAATAGCTGAACAAGATCACTCATACCTAAAGTCAAACCTAGCTCAGTTTACTCAGACAAATTGTTCCACTGATGGGCAGGAGAATTTGACCAATTATGTGGAAACAAAAAATAAAAATGGAGAAATGAAGGCTTGGTACAAGGCTTTGACATAATCCATCCTCCTTGACAGTTCTATAAGAAGTGGTCCTTTGACATGAATAAATAGTCATTACTGGTGTCCCAACATTCTATCTAGATCCACTATCTGGCTTCACCTTTACAAGCACAAACAGAAAGAATAATCTGAATGGCTAATCTCTCTCACTTCACCCACAACAAATAACAAGATTGTTCACTTTAACATCCCCACTCCCACTACTAAACATGTGAGGTATTTTCATATAACACCAAACTCAGAATTCTTAGTGTACTTCCTTCCTATTGATTTGTAATAAGGGCCATATTTTCAAAGTTAGGTACACGCACCTACACACATACATTTGTGCATGCCTAATATATGCATGGGCATGCAATACCCAGTTGGCTATGCTCATGCACAAAAAGCTTATTTGTGTGCCTAGGTATTTGCATCATATATTAAGATGACACCAATGTGTAAGTTCACTTATGTGCACAAATTTGGAGAATCTATCCCTAAATCTTGAACTGACAAACTGATAACACAATGGGTCAAGGTAAACTTATTAACAGTAAAATACTGTACAAAACTATGCAAGAACATGCACATTAGACCCAACATTAGAATTTATACTATAGATCATGCTCAGACATTGTGTCCAAAATGCAGAAAGACTGAGTAAAAATGATAAATGCTGGAACAGCTGAGAATCAAATACAAATTTATGATATGGATATGTCCTCGGCCTTTCAGGGAACAAATTAAATTAAAGTGATCCTGGCCAGTGACATTGCTAGTGAGCCAAATCATCTAATATTAAGGGATTTGAGTGATCCTGTCAATTTAAACAAAGCACAGAAAAAAATCCTTTTAAGAGCAAGTACTAAAAGGATTATACTAAAAAAAAAAGGAAATTGGCTGTAAGTCTGAACATCACAGAGAGGTAAAATGGGTTAAGTGAGTTAGCAAACTTGGACTCAAATTACCTTTAGTTTAAAAGGAAAGCAAGAAGACTTTAAGGAGATTCAGTCAATGTTTCTGGAAGTGTATGATTAATTCACCTTCAATACCAAATCTAGAAAAGTGATATTGGATTTAGATATATGTGCGATATAGTATATTTATCCTTCACTTTTGCTCTTTTTTTTTAAAAAATAGAAAGGATTTACATTCTAATGTATCTGTTCCTGGGACAATACGAAAGGAACCATAATAATCCTACATTGTGGATTAGAGCTGATGAAGAGTTTGAATATATTCATATAGGCATGAAATGACAATAACTTCAGATTTGGAAACATCATTTGTTTTGCTAATCATGTACAAAAATCAACTTGAACATGTATTATTATTAATTAAGTGCTCAGCTGAGCAAAAACTATAATTAAAAATAAATACAAATCAAAACTCTTTCTGGAATTAGAAATGACAGTATCTCTACCAGCTGGTAATTTATGAGCATGAATAAATCACTCCAACTAATGTAAAACACTGCAGAGACCAGAACTTACTTTTCCCATTCTTAGCAAAGAATATTATAATGAGTAATTTCTGCTTTACAAATGATCACTTGTCAATTTTAGCATCCCATAACTGTCTTTTCATCAATCCACTTCTTCACAATGCCTAAAGCAAAGTTAAAAATACCTATTTGTGTTTAACTGTCCATTGTAAACCTGTTTGCCCCTGTGGCTCAGGATAAAATTATACCCCAAATTATAAAGTAAAAGAAATTGGACCTAAATTACAGGGAAAAATACATGTCACATAAAACATTATTTTTCATCCACTATTTTTTAACACATCAAAATGAATTTAATAGTGCTATTTGGTGGACATTTCCACTTATCATTATGCCTAAAGATACAATTTACGAAGAACTTCAATTTACATTCCTTAAACTGTGTAGAATGTTGAGACAAAACATTAAGGGGTGTTGATTCTGTTGATACAAATTATAGTCACAATGCCTTTGTAGGTCTTTAAGGGTTTTCCAATTTAAAGCAATACAATATGCACTGGAGATGATTTCTCTCTTTAAAGAAAAAGATATTTAACATCATATGCCTCTCTCTAAAATTGACTCAAACTGGCACTACATCCATTATTGCAAGGGAAAATAACTAAACATTTGGGCCTGAAAGCCATTCCAGACATTAAAAACACTGACAATATAAAATAAATTAAATGAACATGACACAAATAGTCAAATAATAAATACATCTTTACCCTTCTTTTAAACCTAAACCCTAGTCTTTGAAAAAATATATAAGTGAAGCAATAACCAAAATAAAGTCAAATTTTGCTATGATGGCTACTTTGTTATAGTGCCTAAGGATCTGTGTTTGGCTGAGTGATAAATCAAAATTCAGAAGTAAATATATTTAGGGGGAAATGTAATGTGATAAACACAAATCAAATAACCAAATTAAATGACTTTTTTCCCTCTATCTATAGTGCAGCCACCTGAGGGCATCCAATTCTAGATGTTAGGTGCATGTTTATCATTCATGTTTTAGAAGCCATAAAGAGGAAAACATCAAATATACTTTTTGTCAGCCACTGTTTGAAACTGACTGGACTATTTTAACAGCCATAAGCACTTCATTTCTCCTGTATGGATTTGGTGCCTTTATATAATCATGCCCAAAGTGGCTCTCTTATCTTTAGTGCTGGCCATCTGCTTGAAGAATCTGATAACTGGCTACAATCACCCACACCGAGAACTTGACTGTTTCCCTGCCTATTACTTGCCTTGGTAACTGCCAATAAATGCTTTCCAATACCGACATAATGACTGGCAAAGGAAGGCTGAGCCTCTATGGATGCACCTAAATTAAAATAAACTATAATTGTCTAAATCCACAGTTGTTTGCAGTGTAGTTGTAGCCATGTTAGTCCCAGACCTGAAGAAGAGCTCTGTGTAAGCTCAAAAGCTTGTTTCTTTCACCAACAGAAATTGGTCCAATAACAGATCCACACAATCCACAGTGGTACTATATCTGGCATAATTGTTCTGTAGCCTTTACTGGCTACATAGAGAAGTCAGTTAGGTGGTGAAATGTTCATACAGCACAGCATTGTTAACATAACATACTTAGAGAAGAAAACCAAAGTTATAAGTATTTGGAAAAATTCTCCTTCCAAAGTATTTTTTGAACATTCTGACTATTTTTCTTTGAACTTCTGAGAAAATACGTTTTTTTATACAACACTATATATGCCTCACTTTCATGCTTAGATAAATGTATATATGACAAAATATTAACATTTTTATTGTAAGAAATGAAAATCCTTTGGGAATCAACCTGAAACAAATACTCACCAGCAACCACATACCACACAACAGAACCACTAACCCAGGAACCTATCCTTGCAACAAAGCCCGTTGCCAACTGTGCCCACATATCTATTCAGGGGACACCATCACAGGGCCTAATAACATCAGCCACACTATCAGAGGCTCGTTCACCTGCACATCCACCAAAGTGATATATGCCATCATGTGCCAGCAATGCCCCTCTGCCATGTACATTGGTCAAACTGGACAGTCTCTACGTAAAAGAATAAATGGACACAAATCAGATGTCAGGAATTATAACATTCATAAACCAGTCGGAGAACACTTCAATCTCACGCGATTACAGACATGAAAGTTGCGATATTACAACAAAAAAACTTCAAAACCAGACTCCAGCGAGAGACTATTGAATTGGAATTCATTTGCAAATTGGATACAATTAACTTAGGCTTGAATAGAGACTGGGAGTGGCTAAGTCATTATGCAAGGTAACCTATTTCCCCTTGTTTTTCCCTCCCCCCGCCCAGACGTTCTTGTTAAACCCTGGATTTGTGCTGGAAATGGCCCACCTTGATTGTCATACACATTGTAAGGAGAGTGATCACTTTAGATAAGCTATTACCAACAGGAGAGTGGGTTTTGGGGGGGGGGGGAGGGGGAAAAAACCTGGATTTGTGCTGGAAATGGCCCAACTTGATTATCATACACATTGTAAGGAGAGTGATCATTTTAGATAAGCTATTACCAGCAGGAGAGTGGGGTGGGGGGAGAGAAAACCTTTTGTAGTGGTAAACACCCATTTTTTCATGCTTTGTGTGTATAAAAAGATCTTCTATACTTTCCACAGTATGCATCCGATGAAGCGAGCTGTAGCTCACGAAAGCTTATGCTCAAATAAATTGGTTAGTCTCTAAGGTGCCACAAGTACTCCTTTTCTTTATCCTGTCTTATTCGCATATAAAACATTTTAAGCCTTTGGCTTTCCCTTAGGCAAAATCTAGACCAGGGAAGGAAAGAGAAAGAAAGAGGATGAAGTAAGAGGGTAACAAAGTAAGACTAAACATACATGCTGAAGTAACAATTCAGCCCTATAAATTCCTTCTAGTATATATCAATCTGCTGAATACAAAGGGTTTTGCTGTCTTCTTTGCACCCCACAATGTAAGTAAATGCCGAGCACTGCAAATTCTAGTTTCACAAATGAACCATTTGAAGACAGAACCTGAAATTTACCAACTTTTTAAAAAAAACCAACAATAATAACCAGAGCTAAAATTGTCAAACATGACTAATGATTTTCGGTGTCTCAATTTCGGGGTGTCCAACTAAGGATACCTGAAAGAAGCCTAATTTACAAAAAGTGTTGAGCACTCAGCCTCTGAAAAGCAGGCACCTCTAAGGAATTTCAAGTTGGACATCTCAAAATTGAGATACCCAGAATTAATGGTCACTTCTGAAAATCTTGACCCATGGTTTTCAAGTGAGAACATATAACAGTCCCTTTCTCCTCAACTGTTAGGATCATGGCCATAAAAAGAAGCAGGATTCTAAATAAACTATTCCCATGTCCAACCTTGGAGAAGGAAAGAAAGCAAGGCAATGTAGTTAGGTTGAAATCCACTTCACCTTCTTCACAAAGCCAAAGTAACTGGACTTTAAGCAGCTGAAGCACAAGGGACTGAGCAGGTGAAATCCATCCCTTATCCCAGGACGAGGCCTATTATAAAATATCTGTTTGAATAAAATGTCATTTGCTGGTTTACCCTGAAACTGCATCACTTACCTTAGCACTCCTCATAGCTCATCACAAAAATCCCTGTTCCACTTTGTCTGTTAAAATCACAATCTCACACCAAACATAATTCTTCAAATGCATCAAATAAATAGGGATTTTAGTTGTAAATAAAAAGGTTGCTTCCTGTTAACAATACTTCTCTAGTCTTAATTTTTCTTATAATATTAACAACAAGAAATATACCTAAAGAAAGTGTGTATTGTGTGTTCAAAAGGAAAAATGAGGAAGAAGCACATATTCTCAGCAATTGAACATGTGCAAAATTCCATCTATCTCAACTCAGACATGCATAACTTTTCCACTTTTCATTAGAAAAATGAACCTTTACATAGTGCTATAATTATAATAAAGCAAGGTACAATATCTTCCCTTCCCTTGTTTCTGGTTTAGTGACACGTTCAGAATTGTTGTCCAGTGAAACAGCTGAAAATGTTTGTAATGGCAGGAATTGAGAAATGCCTCTCTCAGGACATATCTGAAAGGTAGCTGTGTATAAACAGCTGTGTTTTGAAAATGCTTGCCACCTCAAAATTGGTCCTTGTGAATTGAAATATTTGCCTTATTGCCAAAAGGGCATATTACAGTGTAACTGCTGCATTTTTACTTTTTATCACTGTCTCTCTAACTGCTGAAGTGGAAAAGAAAGATTGCCAAAGCCTGACATGCTTCTTTTCCTTTCTGTCCACTCTGACTTGGTTCTTAGCTGTCTGTTGCTTCAGTGATGAGAAACGACTTTCAGTTTATCCATTCCCTGAATGTCTTTCCCAGCTCAAACAATGGTAACGCCCCCTTGTGAATCAATGACAGAAAGTGAAACAAAGCTAATTGAGGCATACCAATCATTGCTCACAGGACAGATAATTAGTCTGAAAAGGGTCACACACTTTCAAAGAGTACTGAACGTATTTGTTTAAAAAAACAACAGACATCACTATAATGAAGGAGTCTGGGTGGATTTCAACCAGTGGTAAAGGACTTCCAAAAAGGATAACAAACCTGCCCATAAAGATTTGGAACAGATTCAAGTTAGATTCCTAAGTAAATAAAGACAGTATTAAAATTATAAACAATACTTAAAGGTTTAGGCAAATAGCAGCAGACATCATGGACGCCTCTGTTTTGGATTCTTATATGTCTGTACTGAATTAGATGAGAAAATGTTGTATACACACTAAAGGAACGGTTACTGATTACTCTATTCACTTGCATTAAGCATTCTTTATAACATAAAAGACATGAGAGATCTTCACTAGCTCATAAACAAAAAGCTATCACATGAAAATTCCTACTTAATAGAACTGTGTAATTTTTCATTTAAATTAAATGTTGATGAAGCAGCACTACTTGAATGAGTGTGTTCTTAAGAAATTTAGCAAATGCCTTACACATTGTTCATGGGATCAGGATAAATTCTCCTAGCCCTTCGGTTTCTCTTTGTATTTCTTATTACTACTTTCAAAATTGCAAGTTTAAAATTTATCCATTTCTATTACGGACAAATCCAAAAGATTTTGCTCAGTTTTTATTCAGTCCTTATTCAGGAAAAATTCCTGTTGAAATGGGAGTTTTGTGTGAATATGGATTGAATAAAACTAAGCAAGGCCTTGTGGATAATTCCCCCAAAAACTCCAGATTGGGCTGCACAAAGATCTAATTTACCAAAGTATTTCAGCTTCAAAAAATCAGAAGTAATTAATACCAAAAAATGATAATTTTCAGTAGGACAATTTTGGTTTGGAATTTGTATTGGAATTGGAGGGGGTGGGGAGAGTACCCTTTGTTTACTATTATTGGCAATGTTTAATGGAGACAGGGAGTACCGGTCAAGGTGTTCAGGAGACTCTTACCTTAGAATAAAATCATCTACATATCTAATAAATTTGTATTAAGCAGGAAGCATCTAACTGCACTACAGCAAGAAAATGACAAACCTGATAATTCCTCAGTATATGAGTTTTAGTTGACAGGTAATAGTACTGGATAATCTCTTTGCCAGAGGCATATTAGCTTTCACAAGAAGTCTCCCAGTACACCTGGGTATCTATTTTCATAGTTCATCCAATACTGCATATGCAATATAAACCTTGAGTAGGTACATGAAGCATAAATACTCTCTCTCTCTTTCACACACACACACACACCCACACACACACAGAGTGGTATTTTGCATACAACGTTAAAGAGGCTGCACATTTTATATTGTTTAAAAAGTGAAGCCTTACAGAGTATTTACTTTCCCATATAAACATTTAATGCAGTAAGGCTTCATTTTTTAAAGGAAAATGAAATTTTCACACTCTAATGTTGAATGCAAAATATCAATTTATATGCAGGTTAGTTTTTTAAACAGTAAATTGCAGGTGACTTCTGACTTTGAAGTCCCTTGTACACCTCTGTTCATGGTTAGAAAATAATCATACCCAACACCCCTCCCACCCAAAAATCAATACAACCAGCTGACATAAAGAAAGTTCACAGTGGCCGGAGTAAGAAACATTTAACCTTCTACATATCATTTTATACATAATGCATGAATGCTGCACAACTTGATTCTGTGGTTTGGTTTCATAGTGTAGCACCAGAAAATCTACATTAGGAATCCAGGGATTTGCTGCTCTCCCATTCATTATGGTACCTGAAGTCATACATAAAAATGTAATTATATTTTTTAAAAAACCCGCTAACCTGACACACACTTTACCACCCAAACGCCCCGATAGCCTTGTTCTGTACATTATCTATTTCCTTCCCCCACCCATGTTATTACCTGAGCATCTTCTCTTCTCATGATTAATCAAGGCTCAATCCTGCAAAAATGTATACACAGGCTTAACTTGACTCATGCAAATAATCCTTCTAAAATCAAGCCGACTACCCATGTATTAAAAGCAAAGCATGAATGTAAGTCGTTGCAGCAGCTAGATGTCAGTCAGTAAGCTCTTTGGGGCAGAGACCATGTCCTAGACATTATGATCCTGATTGTGCAAACCCTGAAGTTAACGGGGCTGCTCATGTGCATAAAAATAAATACGTGCATAAGGGTTTCCAGGATGGGCACTAAGTAAAGCACCCTGCACACGCATAGTACTAGATAAAATATTTAATATGATACTAGTAATAAATAATAACTCCATTTCAGATACAGAAATTGCCCAGGAACATTTTCAAAGCTGTCAAAATTGTAACATTATTCAAAACCAAAACCACATGCCTTTTAAAATGAAACATGGTATCTGCTAAGGATGAGTTTTGTGGTTAAGACTCGGGGCTGAGAGTCAAGTATTTTAGGTACTTTCCTTGACTCTGCCACAGGTGTCCTGTTGGACTTTGGTTATAGAACAATCTTTCCGTACCTCAATGTCCTGTACAAAAGGAATAACAACACTTATCCTAAGTGAGTCTGAACTGATGTCTGCAAAGAGTGTGGTGATCCTCAGGTGAAAGATTTTACCTAGTCTAAATGAAAAGTATTCATATTTATAATAAAACACAAAGAGAGGTTTTTGGTTCCCCCTTCCAGATATGGCTGGGATTTTCATAAAAGTCTAAGTGACTTAGACCCCCAACTCCCAATGAATTCCAATGGGAGTTGGGCACCTAACTCACTTTGGCTGGGAGTTTCAAAGGGGTCTGAGTGGTGCAGGTACCCAACTCATTAAATCTCAGTGAAAGATGGGTGACATACTCACTTAGGCTCCTTTGACATCCTCAGCCATGGTATTCATACCATTGCCTTTTTAACCCCAGTATAGAGCAATTAACTATCAAGTGTAAGAAGTTCAAATAAGCTATCAGCAAAAAGATTGTTTTACTGAGTGCTTGCTTGGCCTCAGTACAGGGATGAGTGACTGTATATTAAAAGTGACTGTAAGTGTTACTAAATGAGTCAAACATGTTTTAATACTTTCTCAGCTCAAGGGAAAGTGGTACTTGAATTTGTACTCTTCACTGAATCACAACAAAGAAACCAGTCCTTGTGTTACCTCTCACACAGGTTTTTAGAAATCAATCAATCGTGTCAGTCTCTAGTGGAACAATGTCAATTAGATTTCCTGCAATTCCTATCGAAGTGATAGAGCGGTTTGTAACAACACGTGGAAAAAACAAACAAATGCCGAAACACAATAATTGCTTTCAAATGACAAGTTAAAGAATTACCCATACAAAAGCTTAGAGTAAAATCTAGTCCCCCTAGTTTGCATCTTGTTTTTTAATTTTAACCCCTACACTAACTGTAGGAGTATAATTATCTTTGGGGAAAATGAATGGACTTGGCTTGACTCAATGATTATCAACAACACTGATTTGGCCCAGTTCTGAGGTCACTTAGGGCAGGTCTACACTTCTGCTTATGTCAATATAACTTACATTGCTCAGGGGTGTGAAAAAGCCACCCCCACAAGTGACACAAGTTACACCAACCTAAGCGCTGGTGTGGACAGCACTATGTCATCAGGAGATGCTCTCCCACTGACATAGCTACTACCTCTCGCAGAGGTGAAGTAATTACGCCGACAGAGAGCTCTCTCCCATCAGCATAAAGCGTCTTCACCAGATGTGCTGCAGTGGCGCAGCTGCATCAGTATAGCTGCACCGAGCTAGCACTGATAGTGTAGAGTAGCCCTTAAGGCTACATTCACAAAGGGGCTTAGGCATGTGGATTGCTCTGGGGCTCAGGCGGGAGCTAGGTATCCAACTGCTTAGAGTGAGGCAGCAGTGCACACTCCCAGAGTGAGGAATATAGGCATCTAGGGGAGTTTTACTGAAAAATCTTGGGCACCAATTGAGTTTAGGCACCAATACACTTCAGCAGCAGTTAAGTGGGAGTTTTACGAATACCAGTGGCACCTAAATCTGGGACTTCCCTAAGTCCCTCTGTGAATCTGGCCTCAGTTAGGTAAAATTTCCAATGACTATTCAAATACTACTAGTTTAGTTTTGCATTTTTCATCCTTATAAAAAGGTTTGAATTCCACAGAAATTATTGTAATAAAAAACCCTAAGTAGAATACCAGAAATCAATAGGAAGTTTACCCAAGCAGGGATTTTGGACTGGGCCCATCTTTTTAACCTTGTTTTTAACATAGGGAGTTGCGTCTGTGATTTTGAAACATAGTTTGGTTATAAGGACGTGGCACTGCAAGCTGATCCCTGCAGATGGACCATTAGAAATGGGGCAGTACACAGAAACAGGGGTTTGCGTGCAAGGCTCAGCTTGCGGGACTGGGACCTAACAGTCTGGGAGTAGGTATAATTCCATGGGCAAGTTAATGAGAGAAAGATAAGGGAGGTGTCATTTGATTTGTAAAAATCTAGAGAATTATAATTTCAATGATGTTACCCTCTGCAGCATGATGGGGGGAACTCCCTCTTCCCCCCGCCCCCGCATCCAACTCCTCTGGCTGATAGAAATTTTGAAAATATAATGTCAATTGAAATGAGTCAAGTTGGGCTTCATTCAAAAGCTCTTTCCTTCCAAAAAACACAATAGTGCTAAACATGACAAATCTAGAACAATTATGTAAATATATCTTTGAGAAAATGTTTTAAAGTATAATTTTTAAAAAGTTGATTTTTAACACAAGCATGTCAAACCTTTCCAAAGTTAAATTGTGGCCCTCAACTGACAGTAGTGTGTTATCAGCTAATGCTTAGAATATGGTACTTTATTAATTTTTTTAATGCTACAGATTATAAATGGAAAGAGTGCTCCAAGTTGGTTTGCTATCACTGGCAAAAAAAAAAAGAAGCAGTTCAGTGGTACTGATTATCAGCTTTGTTTATTATAACAAAAGAGTTGTAATAAGGCACTGGTTAAGATGTCAGCATCCAGCCAGAAATTACTGGAATCCAACTGCAAATGGTATGCACAGAGTTACATTACATACATTACCAAACATAATGAATAACAATCCCAAAGTAATTTATTACAAAGTCCTTATTTTTACTTTGGTCTTAGTCATTTTTAGGCATCAATGGGGAGCCAAAGAGTATTCACTAGTAGTTGGATCTTTGGCGAATACTACAGCGGAGAAGCTGGTTAAACACAATGCTTGGTGGCACTTTACCGAACGTTGGCAGATGTTTTCCAAGAAACAGACAAAAAGAGAAAAATTGCCATTGGCAAGGGGAGCATTTACCAATGGCAATTTATCAATCTATGGGATCCAATCAAAAAGAACAAACTAAAGTTGTGCTCAAATGCAAAGAAAAATGTCAGAATGAAGGTAGCAGGGCAATTACAGAGCGAACCACAGACATGTCATCGTTTGTTCTTCTCCTGGTCAGGTTGAGATCCCATCATGATGTTGATCTACATAACACTTTGGGAAAGTACAAGTTCTGCATAGAAACACAATTGATATTCCAATGCAGTGGAACAATGCATATGTGCCAGGCCAAAAGAAAACTAATGCACATTCATACTTTTGTTAATCCAGCACCTGATGACACCTGTGTGAGGGTAATTTATGCCAGCAGAGACCTTTCAGTGAAGCAATCATAAATGGTACACTTGCAGTGTGAGCTCTCAACAAACCAGAAACTGTTAATACCTGCCAAGACTTGGCTGAACACTTCATTATGAAGCTACAGAGAAAATACTGGACCAATGACAAAGTCCACTTTGTGTTTGACATGTATGCAGAGGAATCAATTAAAATATTACCAAAAAGAAGAGATTCCATGGTATTGCACCTGTCCAGTACAAAATCATTGACTCCATGAACATCTCCAGTGTCACAATGAAGAAGTCACTGTCTGATACTCCAATGAAGGTCTAGTTAACTGCATACGTTGCAGGAAAAAGCTCCAACATGCGAAAAATTGCTCAAAGAATTTCATTGTTGCATGGCAAAATGAAGCTGCTACCTCACACTGGTAAGTGGAGTTTCTTCATAATTCCCACGAGAAAACTGACACTAAAATTATCTTGCATGCGATCATTGCCACAGAGAAAGGTGCTACAAAACTCTAGATCTTTTCACAAGACATAGACGTTCCAGTGCTAGACACTACCCAAGACTTCATTAATATTCTGTTTTAGTGTCTGTTGCTGGGGAACTGAATCATTTTAGATTCCTCAGAGATGTGTTCCTATCACTTGCACCATTCAAAGCACTACTAGGTTTCCATTCCCTTTCAGGATGTGACACTAATGGAAGGAAATTATCTTACTGGAAGGCCTTTGATTCAGCCTCCAAAGACTCTCTCCTTGTTCTGAAGGTGCTCGGAATAGCTGAGAAAGACACTGATGAGGTAATAAATGCACAGGAGGCATTCATATGCCAAGTTTACCATTTGAAGACCAAAATTATGACACATGTAGACCTACTTTGGTGGATGTTTTCCAAGAAGTATCTGGAGAAAAACTGCCACTTGTAAAGGGTGCATTTATATCTGCTATCAAGAGGGAAAATTATCAAGCAATATAGTGGCTCCACATGATCAAGCACATCCAAAACTACTCCCCTCCCACCATAGGGTATGGATGGGTCTTGCAGGGTGGATTGATCACAGCAGTTATGCGTGAAATACCATGCACTCCTTAAACAATCCTTCAGTTAATAAAATGCTCCTGTGCAAAGACCAGATGCTCACCACTCTACAAATATTTGGCCAACAGCCCGCCTTGTATGAAGATGTACAAGTGTGGCATGGATGAGGCTCAGTGTGACAACATGTCTAGCAGTCGTGCCTAGCTGAAAACGACACCAATGATGACTTTGATGAATAAATGTTTTCAGCCCTACAAGGCTAGGTGTCTTCTCAAAGATTTCCAAAATCAATGTCTTTTTTTTTATGTGGGCAATGCATCCCTATGTTAAAGTATAATTAAAAGTGTTCATTTTAAAACATTTTCTCTAATTTATATCTACATACGTGTTCTAGATTTGTCATGTTTGATACCATGGTGCTCATGGGAAAAAGGGCTTTTGAATGACACCCAACTCAACACATTTCTGACCACATTGTATTATCAAAGTTTCCACCAACGAGAAGAGCTGGAGCTGGGGGTGGGGTTGGAGGGGGGTGACAGCGCCACCCCCTGCCATGCCACAGAGGGTGACTTCACTGAAATTATGGATTCTGTAGATTTTTTTGAATCAAATGATATCTCCTTACCTTTCTGTCACTAACTTGCCCACAGAATGAGATTTTATTCCATTATGCTTCCAGACTATAAATTAGTAATGTGAGGATTTACCTAGGCAGTTAGTATGCGGTAGTAGGGTCCACATGGAGACTTAGTGTGCAGCATGCTAGTGCACTGTATATTTAACTACCCAGCTTTTCGCACACTAACTCTTCATCTAGATAAGCCCATAGTTACAAGAATTAACTGACCAGGCATATGTTTATTTCTTTGTAAATCTAAAGTTTACCTCATTTCAAGAAATGAAGGAACAGATTATATTTTAATTATCTTATTTTGTACCAGGGTTTCTTTGCATTTCAGGATGATCTGGACCATTGCCGTAAAAATGTATTATAAAACTCCAAAGCAGCAGACTGTTTTCTGTATGTTTAGCTCACACATTTTCTGTTCATTTTATTAATATAGTGATATTGTAAAGTTAAGTGATGAAAAATCTTTACATGTATTCAAAGAGCAGACCTCAAAAACTTGCCAAATGTCTTAGATAATTATTAATTACTTGCAGTTATTTAACTATGGTATTTACAGTAATCAAGGTATTTGCTGGAGTAAGCATGAGGAAGTTGAAGAGAATGCTGAAGATACTAAAGCAACCTTATCTATTGTTCTTAAATAAAACTGACAACTTTGTAAGAGCCACCACTGTACCACAAAAAAACCAAATCACATATATTTGTTAATGCAAGCAACTAAAATTATATACAGTATTGAATGGATAAGATGCAAATAAGAAAGAGAAGGCAAATATTTTTAAAAAAGGAAAATATAGGCAGTAACATAGATCTTAAATAAGTGGATTTGACACAAGATCAATCGGCATTCCTTCTAAAGCAGAAAAAGGAAAGGACGGAGAAACCGCAGTATGCCTCTCTTGCTTACTTCAGCAATTTTAATTTGAGATAGCTTTTATCACTAGCAGAACACATACTAGTTATCTGTAACTTGAAAGTCAGTTTTATAGATAAGGACTTGGTGCCAACAAATGGCAGGAAAACAGCCAAATCAGATGCTATTTCAGATTTTATATGCTTTACATCTCTGAAGACAGGAACCTTTTGCCAAGCGTGGAGTGTTTCCGTCTGTCCATACCAGTGACATTTCAAAATGCATTTATCAATATCAATGAAGCACTGACCTTATCTTAGTGTTTGTAAACTATGCCATTGTGAATTTTAATACCAGAAGTAAAAGACAAAGTGAAAAATAAATGTATAAGGTATGGTTGATTCCAGAGACAAACACTGTATGGTGAGCTTTGGTACACAGTCTGCTATTTTAAAATAAATGCAGTAGTATGTGTCCCATTTCATGCATAAAAACATCAAAACTTTCTCACACTATAGTTTTGAATGTGCTCAAAGAAGTTTCTTTAAGAGGGAAAGAGCTACCATTCATCTGGAGACAGGCTATATTTTAAAGTATAATTCTACAAGATAAGCACATCTCAGAAGGCAGTGAGAGCCCTCAGTACCCACTGAAGTCAGTGAGGACTGCGGAGACTTGGCACCTTAATGGTGGAGCTCAGACTCTGAGTTGAAAGCATTATCAGCTAAGTGTGTTTTTTTTTCCTGACTGCAATAAAGGCACTTTCCCTTTGATATCCTAATGCAATGTAAGATTTTTCAAGTAAAAATAAGACGGGCAGTAATTAGATTGAATTTCCAATATGACAAACAATTTATTACAAAGTACACTTTCCCCTCCAATTATATCTTTAAAAATCAAGCTTGTTCCCAGAATAGCAGCTATAAAACAATTAGGAAAAGATAAAACACAGGCATTATCAATTTTGTATGTTACTGTATAA
This sequence comes from Chelonia mydas, assembly GCF_015237465.2. Lineage (NCBI taxonomy): Eukaryota > Metazoa > Chordata > Testudines > Cheloniidae > Chelonia > Chelonia mydas. Next base: position 297,239,971 of record NC_057849.1, read on the forward strand.
ATATCTCATGGGCATGTCTCAGGATGCACTCATTTTGGGTGTATATTAATGCAACTGTTCCTTTTTCCTTGATTACATATAAATTGTGTTCTTTATATTTATAAACTCTGTGTTCAAAGAGTAAACATTCATAGTCTGCAAGATTTATCTCAGTGGTTAAGTTTTCAAAGCCAATATAGCAGAGTCTGCTTTTAGTGATAACAGTAGGAAAGAAAAATATTCTAAAATAGCCTGAAATATGTGGAAAAATCTCAGTGATATATTTTGTTTTTTATTTTTTGGAACTTCAGCTTGCTGGAGAGCTAAGTACCCTAGTGACAAGCTGCAAGACATATTACTATATTAACTTTATTTATGCTGAATAGATGCCACTGCAATACTCTAGAAACCACAGCCATTTTATTTTCTTATGTGCAATAATTAATATTATAGAGAGATGGCTAATTATTTCCTCTTCTTATATTTTAGGTCATCCTGTCATTCCTGCCAACACTAATCAATCATGGGATCTGAAGTTAATACTAGTAAATAAATGAATTGCTTAATCTTCTATGACCATCTATACATGCTTCATCATCACAAATCTTATCAGTTTTATGGCATCAAGGAGACAGTGACCTTCATTTCCACAGCATGCCTGTTATCATTGGACAAGGTGGTTACGAGGTTATCACTTATTTTCAGGAAAAAAGTCTTTGTGCTTCTTTGGCATTCATCATTTGACAAATGCAAGTATTTGTTTTATCAAATGACTAGCTCTTACTGAAGTTAAAAACAGCATCTGTGGTATCCTTAAAGGCCATTTACTTTTCTGAAGACTTGAGCTAAGATGAAGGACATGCCACTCAAAATTCATTTCCTTCTTGGCCTAGCTATCACTGCATTTGTACAAGCTGTAGATGAAAAGGTAGACTGCCCTCAGTCATGTACATGTGAGATCAGACCTTGGTTTACCCCAAGATCCATATACATGGAAGCTCCAACAGTGGACTGTAATGATTTAGGCCTTGTTAATTTCCCAACGAGACTGCCTGCTAACACACAGGTTCTACTTCTACAGACAAACAACATTGCAAAAATTGAACACTCAGTAGACTTCCCAGTGAACCTTACTGGTCTTGATTTATCTCAAAACAATTTATCCTCAGTGATCAATATTAACCTTAGAAAGATGCCACAGCTTCTTTCGGTGTACCTTGAGGAAAACAAACTTACTGAGCTGCCTGAAGAATGTCTGTCTGGACTGAACAATTTACAAGAACTCTACATTAATCACAACTTGCTTTCCACAATTGCATCAGGAGCTTTTATAGGCCTTGATAATCTTCTCAGACTTCATCTCAATTCAAATAGCCTACAGATGATCAACAGTAAGTGGTTTGAAGCTATTCCTAACCTTGAGATTCTCATGATTGGGGAAAATCCAATCATCAGAATCGAAGAAATGAACTTTAAGCCTCTTATCAATCTGTGCAGCCTGGTTTTAGCAGGCATAAATCTCACTGAAATACCTGATAATGCATTGGTTGGCCTTAACAATTTAGAAAGCATCTCATTTTATGACAATAGATTTGTTAAAGTGCCCCATGTTGCTCTTCAAAAGGTTACAAATCTCAAATTTTTGGATCTAAATAAGAATCCCATTAACAGAATACGAAGAGGAGATTTTAGCAATATGCTGCACCTAAAAGAATTGGGAATTAATAACATGCCTGAACTAATTTCTATAGATAGTCTTGCTGTTAACAATTTGCCAGACTTAAGAAAAATAGAAGCTACCAATAACCCCAGATTATCATACATCCATCCAAACGCTTTCTATAAACTTCCCAAGCTAGAATCACTCATGCTCAATAGTAATGCACTTAGTGCCCTATACCGTAATACAATAGACTCTTTGCCTAACCTCAGAGAAATCAGTATACACAGCAATCCAATCAGATGTGATTGTGTCATCCGCTGGATTAACATGAATAAAACCAACATTCGATTCATGGAGCCAGATTCATTATTTTGTGTGGATCCTCCAGAATTTCAAGGCCAGAATGTGAGGCAGGTACACTTTAGGGAAATGATGGAAATCTGCCTCCCACTGATAGCGCCTGAAAGTTTTCCCTCAACTCTGGATTTAGAAACTGGCAGCTATGTTTCTTTACACTGCAGAGCAACAGCAGAACCAGAACCTGAAATATACTGGATAACACCATCAGGTCGCAAACTTTTGCCTAATATGGTTACTGATAAATACTATGTCCATTCTGAAGGAACATTAGACATAAGTGATGTTACACAAAAAGAAAGTGGACTATATACATGCATAGCAACTAATCTAGTTGGAGCAGATTTAAAATCAGTTATGATGAAAGTGGATGGTTCCTTCCCCCAAGACAGCAATGGATCTTTGAAGATTAAAATAAAAGAAGTGCAATCTAATTCTATTCTGGTGTCTTGGAAAGCAAGTTCTAAAATTCTGAAATCCAGCATTAGATGGACTGCATTTCAGAAGACCGAGAACTCTCCGGCTGCACAGAGTGTTCGAATTCCATCTGATATAAAGGTGTATAATCTTACTCATCTAAATCCATCAACTGAATATGAAATTTGTATAGACATTCCCACCATCTACCAGCAGAATAAAAAACAATGTGTCAATGTCACCACAAAAGGATTGGACCTTGCAGTGAAAGATTATGAAAAGACCAACATAACAGGATTCCTTGCCTGCCTTGGAGTTCTTTTGGGAGTCATCTGTGTGGTATATCTCTACAGTTGCATCTCACAAGAAATTAACTGCGATGCAGGACACAGCTATTTAAGGAATTACCTGAAGAAACAATCCTTTTCACTCAATGAATTTTATCCTCCTCTAATCAGTCTTTGGGACACTGGCAAAGACAAAAGCACAGCACTGGAAGTAAAAGCAACTGTGATAGGAGTACCAACGAATATGTCATGAAACATCAATGTAAACACCAATGTTGGAAAAGCACAAGACTGCAATTGTGCTAAATAAAAAGGCAAAAAAAAGTATTACTCTTTAGAGATCAGAAGTCTGGGCATTGCTGCTGGTGTTGACAAATGGGAATATGTACTGATTCAGCATAAAAAAGATTTTTAACTAACTGGCTTCTAAGGGTATTGTGCCAACCAAATACAATTACTCCATTTTTTTAGAACTTCCATGTGACTTTTCAGTCTGGAATACAGTGCAAGTAGCCAAGAACATTTTCTGTATTTTTTTTATTTAAGTAAGAGTAGTAGAACTGAGCAATACCTCTTCCTGTGCTGTATTACACACACTAGCAGCGTGTTTTTGCAGTGACCAGATAAATTAGAATTGACACATGGTGTAATGAAATGGACAAATTCTGTAGAGTAGACACAGTGAGTATGTGAAACATTTTTTATGAGGAAAAATACATTTTTGATTAAAAGCAAAAGAGTTTTTGGCTTGTTTGTTTCTTAAAAAAAGAAAATCCATCTGGGAGCTCCTCTCTGACAATAAACAAATTCATTTTCATGTCTTATAAAATCTCTCTCTATAAATCTCTTTATATATTTTCCAGTTGAAATGCAGGCTTGACCGCATAGGAAATTTTTGCTGTTTTTTTAGGCTGTATAACAGCAATAAACAACATAATAAATACCTGTATAAAGCAGTTATCCATACGGTTAAGAAGTAATAACTATATATTTTACCTGTTGGTCATTAAAACACATACAAACACACACACACACCTCTTCACCCAAAGGAGAAACATACAGGGACCTACTGCTGTCAGCGAATTAGATTTATTTTTTCACTTGGTGCCTGAAGATTGGATTTAATTATTAGACTCAAATAATGTAAATCCAATACTTTGGCTGCAATAAAAAGGCCAATTTAATTATTAACAGTGTCTAAAGTTTACGTTTCTTGGTACACAGAAAACTCGCACAATTTGTAACAGAACTTAGCAATCTTGTTGACATTTAGGATCTCTCTATGGGTCTGCACAATTCTGTTCTGATACAACAGCAACCATCACCAATTAAAGGTTTATTAAACTCTCCAGCTTTGAAGATGTGACATGCAAATAGCTGAATGATGTACACTGAAATAAAATGAATGCTTGATCCCACTCACAATGGCCTTCATGGCAAAATTCCCCTTGTATTCATTAGGAGTCAGGCTGGGCCTTGAAACAGCAAATGGACACTGTTGCTGACTCTAAATTTAAATCCTAATTCTGTTATATGGATGGAGTAAATCTGACTATTCCTGGATTCAGTGGAAAAAGTAGTCCAAAACTGAGATATGACATGCTAAAGGAGTGTTGACCTCCAGGTGGTAGAGACAGATGAAGAACCTAGCAGCAAAATTGATACCATATTCCAGTTAGTGGTTGTGTATACAAATACAGAGAACTAAGCCAGAAGGAAAAATGGAGTTTCCATTTAGGGAATGAAAACAGTACATTTAGGGAATTAAAAATTATTAAAATAACATGTAAGTCTCTTGCATATGAAACAAAAAATAGGACAAAAGGCATTTTGGTTTTTACTATGCTTTAATATTTTTAAAGTATTGTAATCAAATAGATTTTATCTTCTGAATTCACCTGAAATAAACATTTCTCTGGAATTATTGGCAGCATTTGTGTAGGTCAGAACCCTAACTTTGAAATTCTCCAGTGCTTTCTTGTTCATTTTTGTGTGTGTCCACTAGCAAACAGACATTTAACATTTCCACTTATTCATGGCCTGCTGCATAATGCCATTGGTCTGTAAGCATTCCTAATACAGAAAATCATCTCATTTGATATATTACAAATGAATAACTTACTTTCAAGTTAAAGTTGACACTTTCTGATTAAATCCTAGTTGTTTGTGAGCATGTGCAAGTTATTTTCAGAAAGATGTTTAAAACTAGAAAGGAGAACACGCCAGTACTAATTTTAAAATATCCCAAATTTGGATCTTTATAAATTCAATACGTTTTGCTGAACACAAATTTTACAAACCTGATGAATCACTATCACACACAGGCTGGCATCAGAATTTATCAGCTAGACATGCTCATATATCATAAGAGATTTCAGAACCTTGGACAGAGCTTTTAGAGCCAAGCTATTTATCAAAAACACAGGAGTTGAAATATGACCTATTACAATGCAAGTACTGTATAGGTCAGCAAGAACTTGCTCATGTATCTTGTATGTTAATCTTTGGAATCTAGCTACATTTAGAACATGTTACTGATACAGGTCAGAGGTGAGAATCTCATTTGTTTCAAGCAACAGAAACTCAGCACAATGGTGTGAACTAGCACACTAAATGAACACCTAATGGTAAGCACTGAAACGAAAAAAAATATTTTTGTTTCAGCTGAATAAATACATCTGTTCATACCAAATCATCATGCTCTTTAAAATCTAGTCTTGACTTTCTATTAGTGAAGAAAATATGTTTGTTTGGCTAGTTAGGAGGGCATTCATTCTCTCCTGTAACCCTGATACCTGACATATATAATACCTAAATGTTGGTCAAAATCACACCAATCATTTTATATGAAAATATACTTAAACATTTAAATTAGAGAGATTGATAACTCTATTTCTAGCTGTTCAGATGGAAAATCTCTTGTGAGAAGGAGAAATTCCTTACAATAAAGTGGCTCTGCCACTCACCTCCCGTGTGACCCTGAGCAAGTCACTTCACCACTCCACATCTCATTTTTCCCAGTTCTAATGAACTTTAACTTCCACTGAAAAGCACTTTGATGTATACCAACAAAAAGTGCTATGTGTTATTTTTAAATAGGGCAAGGCACTCCTATCCTTAAATGAGCATATATCCATTCACTTCAATGGGAGTATTACCTGCATAAAGACTATGAGATTTATCCATTAGATCAGTGATTCTAAAAGTGGGATCTATGGACCACAAGAGACCTGCGGAATTCTTTGTGGTGGTCCGTAGAATTAAATGTTTTGAGAACCAAGCAATAGGTTGGCTGGGAGCAGGGGCGTTGGGAGCAGGGATGTCCCAGGAAAGATCTCTCTCTTGTGATTTGATCTGAGGAGTGGAAAGTTTAAAGAACCCTGGATTTTGATGGTAACTTGTAGGGTTTACTAGTAGGAAACAAATGATACTGGTTGATTTAGACACTAAGGAAAATAACACTATCCCATTATACAGGTATCATAAATTTCAATATCATTATAGTTTTGTAGGATTCCATCAGAGTGCAAATTTGCTTTAGTCTGAGATTTTCCTGAAACTGACAGGAAAGTGAGTAAGCAGAGTCACATTTTCTTTGATGAAATTCTGTTGACCATAAACATTAAATGGGAAAATCGTTTGCAGATGGGATCATTTAAAAACTTGTATCTGATCTTAATGTTTATATTTACTCACTGGAAGTTTGTTTCAGGGTTTTATTACAGAGGCTACATTTTTTCTCAGATCATATTTCTTTGAGTAGCTCTATGGTAAGATGGTGACAGAGATCTATGTATTAACTATTCAACAGCAATTAAACAAAAAAAGGCCTGGGCTCAGAATGAGAATGTTACAACCCCATAACTAAGTATGTGCAAAAACCACATTGCCACTTTGTTTAAACAATTACAGAATAAGCTCAAACATTGCCATAAATTAGGCTCCCCACTTGTCAATTCTAGATTCTGCACAGTACGGGCACACAGTTGTGCCTATAAGGACAAGATGAAGCATGATGAGCACAACAGGGATCTAAGGAAATCCACACCTGCATTAAAGAGAGCACGGCTGCACAGCCATCAAGTTACTTCTACTCAGAAACAGGAGTAAGACCAAACAGGTGGGGCACGTAGATACGTGCCTCATTTTGATGTGAAGGGTTGCGCTTAAACCCATATCTCCTCAGATGCACCCATTCTCACACCCCTTTCAACCTGTGCTTTTGAATCATAGAATATCATAGAATATCAGGGTTGGAAGGGACCTCAGGAGGTCATCTAGTCCAACCCCCTCAAAGCAGGACCAATCCCCAACTAAATCATCCCAGCCAGGGCTTTGTCAAGCCTGACCTTAAAAATATCTAAGGAAGGAGATTCCACCACCTCCCTAGGTAACGCATTCCAGTGTTTCACCACCCTCTGAGTGAAAAAGTTTTTCCGAATATCCAACCTAAACCTCCCCCACTGCAACTTGAGACCATTACTCCTCGTTCTGTCATCTGCTACCACTGAGAACAGTCTAGAGCCATCCTCTTTGGAACCCCCTTTCAGATAGCTGAAAGCAGCTATCAAATCCCCCCTCATTCTTCTCTTCCACAGACTAAACATCTCCAGTTCCCTCAGCCTCTCCTCATAAGTCATGTGTTCCAGTCCCCTAATCATTTTTGTTACCCTCCGCTGGACTCTTTCCAATTTTTCCACATCCTTCTTGTACTGTGAGGCCCAAAACTGGACACAGTACTCCAGATGAGGCCTCACCAATGTCGAATAGAGGGGAACGATCACGTCCCTCGATCTGCTGGCAATGCCCCTACGTATACATCCCAAAATGCCATTGGCCTTCTTGGCAACAAAGGCTCACTGTTGACTCATATCCAGCTTCTCATCCACTGTAACCCCTAGGTCCTTTTCTGCAGAACTGCTGCCAAGCCATTCGGTCCCTAGTTTGTAGCGGTGCATGGGATTCTTCCGTCCTAAGTGCAGGACTCTGCACTTGTCCTTGTTGAACCTCATCAGATTTCTTTTGGCCCAATCCTCTAATTTGTCTAGGGCCCTCTGTATCCTATCCCTACCCTCCAGCGTATATACCTCTCCTCCCAGTTTAGTGTCATCTGCAAACTTGCTGAGAGTGCAATCCACACCATCCTCCAGATCATTTATGAAGATATTGAACAAAACCGGCCCAAGGACCGACCCTTGGGGCACTCCACTTGATACCGGCTGCCAACTAGACATGGAGCCATTGATCACTACCCGTTGAGCCCGACAATCTAGCCAGCTTTCTATCCACCTTATAGTCCATTCATCCAACCCATACTTCTTTAACTTGCTGGCAAGAATACTGTGGGAGACCGTGTCAAAAGCTTTGCTAAAGTCAAGGAACAACACGTCCACTGCTTTCCCCTCATCCACAGAGCCAGTTATCTCATCATAGAAGGCAATTAGATTAGTCAGGCATGACTTGCTCTTGGTGAATCCATGCTGACTGTTCCTGATCACTTTCCTCTCCTCTAAGTGCTTCAGAATTGATTCCTTGAGGACTTGCTCCATGATTTTTCCAGGGACTGAGGTGAGGCTGACTGGCCTGTAGTTCCCAGGATCCTCCTTCTTCCCTTTTTTAAAGATGGGCACTACATTAGCCTTTTTCCAGTCGTCCGGGACTTCCCCGGATCGCCATGAGTTTTCAAAGATAATGGCCAATGGCTCTGCAATCACATCCGCCAGCTCCTTTAGCACTCTCGGATGCAGCGCATCCGGCCCCATGGACTTGTGCTCCTCCTGCTTTTCTAAATAGTCCTGAACAACTTCTTTCTCCACAGAGGGCTGGTCACCTCCTCCCCATGCTGTGCTGCCCAGTGCAGTAGTCTGGGAGCTGACCTTGTTGGTGAAGACAGAGGCAAAAAAAGCATTGAGTACATTAGCTTTTTCCACATCCTCTGTCACTAGGTTGCCTCCCTCATTCAGTAAGGGGCCCACACTTTCCTTGACTTTCTTCTTGTTGCCAACATACCTGAAGAAACCCTTCTTGTTACTCTTAACATCTCTTGCAAGCTGCAACTCCAGGTTGGGCGTAAGGGCGAGGCCATGCAAAGCTTTTAAGATTTATTTCAGCTCATTAAGATTTTAAACAAGTCTCTGACTACAAGTAGCTTCCACTCATGTTTGTAATAGAGCAAAACAAACCTTACCCTCCCTCCTGTCCACCAACTGCACAACAATGTGATGGATTAAGACCCACAGGTGAAAACCTGGTCCCAGAGAAGTCAAAATTGCCATTGATTTTAATAGATCAGGATTTCATTCCAGCAGATACACTCCCCATTTTTTAAAAAAGATTCCAGTTCAGTGCATAGGTATGTAGTACATAGGAGGTGCCCAGTGAGCCGGTAACCACATTACAAACAATAGTACATTCTCCACTCACAATTTTGACAAAATGGTATTAAGGTATATATCTGTGATTTAAGTGTAAATTCATTAGCTTTCATGAATTTCTGAATTAAAAAAGAAAAATTAGAAAGGAAATTAAAAATTAAATTTACACTTCTCAAACAAGGTATGGACTCTCACCCAAAGAGCGACCACAACTTTACTCTAGTCCAGCAGATACAACACAAGTGAGCTGAGCTGCAAAAGCTAACACAATACAAATGCACAAGTAACACCACTAAAGCAAAAAGGCATAATATTTGGAGGTCTCATTCATTCTTCCATCCATTTCCATACCACGAGTGTGTGCGTGCATGCTCACTCACACACACACACACACACACATAAATTAGCCAAGAAATGATAGCATTAATGCTTTTTACACCACACTTGCACTGAACTCCTTTAAGAACTAAATTAACAAAAAATCTTGAAAAGACATTCATTAAGGAGATTCCTATGGTACCATTATAAATCATATAGTCATTGGCCTCCATTCATTGCCTTGTTTCCTCAAACTTTCACTTACATATGGTTGCATTGGGCATATTTTTATAAGATTAACTTTAAAAACTCCTATATAACATTTTCCTCTTTAGGCTACTACTACGTTGCTCTAAGTCCAATGGTGCAGTTAAAGTTGTGGCTGGTTGAGTGAGAGTCATCTTGTTTAAGTAGTGAAAGCTTTATTTTTAAATTCCTAGTTTCTATCAGTATTAATAGGATTAATTATTTGTATTACCAGAGTGCCTAGAAATCCTAGTCATGAACCAGGACTCCATTGTGCTAGGAGCTGTACAAACACACAACTAATGGTTGTTTTTAACGCAATGCTCATGAGATAGTATATGCTTAAAATCACTTGAAACCTCAACTCAAAAGCAAAAGTTTTTGTCTGGGTGCTTTCTAATTTTTCAAAAATATTTCTAATCTAGGGCCGAGGGGAATAGGAAACGTTATGCAGAGGTGGGAGCAGGCTATTTAACAAATGCCTCTTTCATAAGATCTGCAGACACAAAGTTCTATTCTTCCATGATATGCAGGAGTGAAGCCTCTCTCCTGCAGATTTTCGATGGTGCACACTTTGTAGCAGCCTTATATGGCCTACTGAAAGGGGAGAGCAAGAGGATTATGGGGAACAGCCAATCAGAGGTGTTGCTCATGCCCCTCCTGTGACTCTCCTCCTTCTTCACATGCAGTCCCCTAATAGGATGTGCAGAGAAATACAGCTCCATGTGAGTAAGTGTACGAGCCACAGACTATCCTGAAGGGGCTCATTGTGCTGCCCCGCATGGAAATTGATGGGGGTCCCTCCCCAGACCCACATTCCTGAAAGCCCAGGATTTCCAGTGCTCAACCAAACCCTCCTGTCTCCCTGAAAGTCTTAAGGAAGATTCTAAGCTCCCAAAATAAAATGACATCACTGGCCTGCCGATGAACATAAGTAGAATAGGCTGTCTCCCAATGATCCTGTTTAGGCTTGTCAGGGATCTGACAATGCTATTTAAGTTTGTCAGGGTCTGCCATGCCTAATAAGGGTCTGAATCATTAAAGGTGGTTGTTGTTTCTAAGCCTAATGAGGCTTGGTTCAACAATCACACTCAGGCTCACAGCAGGGCAGTGGGGTGCTGCTGAACTTTCCAAGATCATAGGCATTCACCAAAGGACCTGCAAAAGGGGAGCATTACCCCACTCTACCACCACCTTATGCCACCACCATATGCTCTTCTTTTCCACTATCTCCACATGCTCCGATTCCCATTGCTCTCCCTCCTCCACCACTTTCCCCACCCAACTGGAATTACCTATAGCCACCTTCACGAATGTCCTTCCCCTCCAAGCTCCATGATTTGCCATCACACTAACCCACTTCCTACAGTCTACCTAAGTTCCATAGGAAGTGAGCACACTAGGAGGTCCTGAGGTTCTTGGGGCTAGTGGGGGGACTCAAAAAGGGCATGAGGAATCTCAAAGCAGAGAAAGGAGGCAGTGTAAAAGGCAATCACACTAGTCCTTAAATTTCAGCTTCTCAAGGATAGAGAATAGAATTGTTTTACACACAACTTTGCTTCTAAAAATAAATTAGAGTTTGGAATGCAATACCATAAAATCAGTCTTAACTGACTTTTCACTTAAGTGAAATGGTCCCTGTCAAATGGATGAATGCAATAAAATTAATTTTAAATGTCTTCTACTTTCTGTTCTGAAACTAAAATCTGCCAAAAAGTATTAGAAAAAACTTTCTATTAAATAGGTCTTTTTGAGTGTCTTAATTTTTAGAGAGATTAACTGATTAACTTCAATTTACATTTTAAGGATTTTTGCTATATGGCTAAAGGCTACATTTCCCCCCTCCTTTTATTAAATGAAAGCTTAGCTGTTCAGCGCTAATTTGTGCTATTTTAAACTCATCCAAAATTACAATCCAGTCTGATGTTACTATTTAAAATCTTACTAGTAGATCCTTATCTGTATTGTGTAGCCCTTAAAGTTTAGTCCATTCTAATCTTTGGTCATATCTATTAGATCTTGATGAACTGAATCCAGTACATTAGATTTATCTACTTCCATCTATCTACGTTTTTGTCTGTCTCTGCCCACTTCCTCCCGCCTTCTTCTGTAAGGTGGCAAATAAAATTTGAGAATGTTTTGGACTCTGGTTTCAGAGTAGCAGCCATGTAGCCCACCTTGATTATCATTACAAAAGGTCCCACCCCCGCTCTCCTGCTGGTAATAGCTCACCTTACCTGATCACTCTCCTTACAGTGTGTATGGTAACACCCATTGTTTCATGTTCTCTGTGTATATAAATCTCCCCACTGTATTTTCCACTGAATGCATCCGATGAAGTGAGCTGTAGCTCACGAAAGCTTATACTCAAATAAATACGTAAGTCTCTAAGGTGCCACAAGTCCTCCTTTTCTTTTTTTGGACTCTGGTGTACACCTCTATTTAAGGTGTCTTATTTCAGGGGCCTCCGGCTTAACTTAGCTTCAGATATAATCCAATTTTCAGGCTAGTATTTCTTTGTTTGTGGATTTTAGGTGACCGGGTGGGTGGGGAGGAAGGAGGGGGCTCAATCAGTTTTATTGTGGAAATTCAGTGGCAATCTTAACTCTACAATGGTGGTTGTTACATCATGATGAATGCCTTACTTCATATTTACCCAAGGATTTTGTGTAATATGCTCTAAATGGTTCCAGTTCATGACTTTTCTGAGTTTCATGAAATTATATTCCTGAGTTTCTCAGTGCACAGTGAGTGACTTGGACAGTACTTGGGAATGCACAGCTTCCAAATTGCCACAGTAAAAGAAAAGGCAGAATAAATCACATGGATCAGCAAACTACTGACTAAATTTTTTTTTCTGAAATTGTGTGTTTAGGATAGGTCTACATTATATGACCAGAAACTGCATAGTTGACACAAATTCAGAACTTTCCCGAGAATTATCTATATTTTAATACCACATTATGATTTCAACACTTCAAAGTTTTCTTGTCTTATTTTCTACCTAATCTTGCTCTAACTAGCATATTTATTCTGTACACTGTAAGCACAAACCACTACATGGTTATATTTCATTTTTTCAAGGATGGGAAATGGGATTATGTTACACAGCTTTGCTTCTTTTTTTAAATAGTTATCTTTCAGGAATCCAGTGCATTAAAGCCACTGTTATTGTAGTTTCAAACTAGTAAATACAGAAGCTGAGCAGGATTTGAAAATTATTTTCCTTATCTTCATATTTGAATATCTGCAGTACCAGTAAAGTAAACCTCACTTTGGAATGTGGTACCAACTATAGAAGATGTTAAGGCAGTAGCTGGTTTTAAGATATCAGAAATGGCATTATCCAAGACAAGACTGAAAAGTCTTGTTGATGCAGTTTTTCAATACAACACATATAATACCCAAGTTCTTTCTGTTGGGCTGATATTACTACATCGATGAATACTGTGTTCTGTTGATATAAGGTTAAAACTCTACTTCCTAGTAGCTGCATTTCATATGAGAACTCTGGCATACATTTGGGCAAACACTGCTTAAATGCTAGTAAACAGCTCACATATATTTTAGTTTAGATAATTGTCACATGCAGCCAAAATATAACTCCAGTTATTACACAAAAGCCCTGGATTAGATAAAAATACACCCAACACACTGATTAAAAGGGCACCTAAATATATGTTTAAGTTATACACTCACAAATTGTAAATGATCTTTATCAATAAAAGAATGAGTCAGTGGATGGGAAAACACACCTCTGTTTCCCAAGACATGATTTTCTGGTCTCTCAGATGACTCTGACTAAGAATAAGGTTTTTAACATTTTTACATTTTAAAAAGGGGGCGGAAGTGGGGGTGGAGCCAAAGCTCTGGTCATGATCTGCAAAGACCAGTGTCCTACCCCGTCGCTTTGACGATGTCATGTCTCTTGTTGTATCCCTCCACTGCCTCCCTCTTCTCTGCCATATTCTAAGATACTTGTCTTCACTGTCAAGGTCTCACCCCACCTAACAGCTCTCATTCAGTATTGAAAGGTTGACTCCCACCTGCAATCGGCCCATGATGCCAGCCTGCATTGCCCACTTGTTAAGTTTTCATAGAATCATAGATTATCAGGGTTAGAAGGGACCTCAGGAGGTCATCTTGTCCAACCCCCTGCTCAAAGCAGGTCCAATCCCCAATTTTTGCCCCCAAAACAAGCACCTTTGTTTTCTCCAATGCTGCCTCTTATGCGTGGGAGGCTTTCCCCATAAACACCTGCAAAACTAACGGATTATCGTCCTTCAAATCCCTGCTTAAAACTTTCCTTTCCCATTATGCCAACAAAAAAAACTTGACAACGGCTAGGCTAAAGATGTGCTGAGATCACAGCCTACCATGTTGACCAGTATAGTCTCATTGCTTCCTTGTAATTCCCTGTCATCTTATATCCATCTCTTGTTTTATACTTAGATTATAATCTCTTTGGGGCAAGGGTTGTCATTTTGTTCTGTGTTTGTACAGCACCTAGCACAATGAGGTCCTGACCAAAACTAGGGCTCCAAATCACTATGGTAATACAAATAAATAATAAATAATAATAATAATAATAATAATAACAATAATTAGCATTCCCTGCTCCTTCCTCCCAGTTGCTTCCCCTCCCTTTCCCCCACACTGCACAGCCTGCTTTCCCTTTAAGAAGGGGTTCTAAAAGTTCGGCTTTTTAATGTTGTTCAGTGCCCTGTTAAAGTATGACTGAAACTGTTCTAGTTAAAAGAAAATTGCTTTATAAAATAATACACTATATATGAATATATGCCCAATTTCAAAGCCCTCGTTCCCTTCCAGAAACCTATCCTTTACTCACCATGTGCAAATATTATTAGTATCATCAATGAAATATTTAAGTATATCCTCTAGTACGCAGAACATATTGCTCTGCTGCAAATGCTATAAAGAAAGCATCTTTGACAACCAGCCTGCATCCCGAGAGAGGATGAAACTGGGGGTAACACAAAAGATTGACAGTAGGGAAACCTATGTTTACCCATCAGTAAAATGGGGCATTATTATTCAGCAATTATACTTTCCTACCACACAGGGAGGCTGTGAGCCTTAGTCTACTAATATTTGTGAGGCACTCCGCTGCAATGGCAATGGTTTCAATAAAAGAAATTAATAACAGCCACCATCACTAAAGATTGAAATGTATTTTTTTGGAAGCAATACAAAGAAATCTCTCTAAAACAAAGTCACTTCTGTTTACTCAAGAGAAGTCTGAATGCATTGTTTGACGCTGTCATTAATAATTATTACTTATAGTGCTATAGGCGTTCATGGCAATTTATTGACAAACAAAATAAGGCTACTCCTGAAATGAGGAACATTAAGTCTAAATTAATCTAGTTTAATTATCAATATTTCTGTTGCTCTTATGCTTTCTGCAGAAGGATACAGGAAATGGATTTTGCCATATCAAGTCCAGTGGCCTTCCTCTGGCATTGTTCAATGCCTCAAAGGAAGACAAAAATCCCACAATGCATCTGACCAGCTGATTCCTGCAACCAGAAGGTGCCCTGAAGCAATAAAATCGATTACTCTTATCTTAGCTTGCATGACTACAAAGTTATTTTTATTTTAAAATTACCCACTTGCAACATCTGACACTAAAACCTTGTGCATATTCCACAGACTGACTAAATGCTATGTGAAGAAGTGTTTTTATATGGTTGAAATTTTTCTGGCATTAACTTCATTGAGTGACTTCTTATTCTCTAGCTCTATAAAACAGTGTGCAAAGAGTAAATAAAATGTATGTGATTAAATTCTATTCATGAATAAAAGTCCGCTAGAATTCTCAAGCTATCACCAGTAAATGCATAATGCAAAATATCATTAGAACAAAGACAAAGCAAATTAAAAAATGCATATATATATATGTATATATGGCAAAAAGTAATAGTGGGACTTGCCAGTGATTAAAGGAAACTGACCTTACAGTGGCTGATTGAACATATGATAGTACACAGAGTACAAGAAGCCTCATTGCTATGAAACTATATTTCATTGCTAAAACCACAACATTTTCTGAAAACAAAAATGGTCTTCTACTTGGTTAAGGCAATGTCTTTCAAAAGCCACTTTTGACAAATTAAGAGAAAAAACTGCAAACAAAAGTAATGCAATTCCATGTAGTTGATTGCAACACTATCACAGAGGGATACAAAACTGCAATTGTTATAGAAAAAAGCTTTCCAATCTCCAGTAGAAAGAAAAGGATTGATCTGAAGAAAGGAAAACTACAGAGATGGCTCCCAAATGATCACAAATCTGGACTATGTTTTTAGAATAATGGAAAGCACTGGCTAACTTCTGCTATGAAAAAGCATGCAGTGGTACAGCTTTTGCCCACTGCCTCCCATGTAATTATTATCAGCATTTGTCAGAGCAATCAGAACCTGAGCAAAACCGAAAAATGGTGGCAATGGAATTTCCTTTTACTCCTAGTTACAGAAAAATATATTGAACAAGCTCAAAGTCTTGCTTCATGGAAAATATAAAATGAAAAAGCCTGTTTAACTAAAGAAAACCCAGCAAAGCACTTACACATGGTCATAATGCTAAGCACATGGATAGTCCCACTTACATCTGTGGGACTACTCACATGCTTAACACTGTACACATGCTTACGTACTTTGTTGGGCAGGGATCTACATGCTGTCTCTAATCTTCAATTTCATAGCTCTTGACAATGGGAGTTCTACCATAGACTGAGACATCTACAGACCTACTATTGCAAGTGTATGTATAAAGCTACACAAGCCTTTATTCCACATCATATACTGGGGGGGGGGGCAGATTTGGTAATATAAGAGCATAATTTTCTCCGTAAATCTTTAAAGCAATCATCCAGTAGTTTTTAGGCAGTCACAACACATAACTGTGTGTTTAATTTGCAGTAATAAAATCCTTGTGGAAATATTTTATTCTTTAGGGTAGGGTTAAAACACACCCTCTTCTACCAGTTCTTGTCATACAGTCTACCATATTGTTTTCCCTTGCTTGTGCTACAGAAAAAACTGTCCACAATAAGATACTATCACTACTATTTTCCACAGCCAATGAAAAAATACTTTATGCACATATATAGTAGCAGATTAGATTTTTTTTCTCCAAATTTACTTTTTATGCCATATTTCTTCCCAATCTCAGACAATGCTAATGCAATCATGCTTAATAGAGCCATGAAACCAAAAATAACAGGAAAATATTCTGGGATCTAGAATTAGTGAGAGATTAAATTACAATCTCATTTTTCTGAGTGATGAAGGTGCAGTGTCAAAAGCAGTTTTATTTCCATTCTCCTTGACCCTCACTAACTTTTCAACATCTCTAAATCTAACTTGAGTTGATTGGAAATGGGCGTAGAGTGTTTTGAGAGCTGCAATAATGTAGAGTCAAACAATTTAAGAAGCTGCTTCAAATTCCCAGAAGCTGGGAATGCACGACAGGGGATAGATCACTTGATGATTATCTGTTCTGTTCATTCCCTCTGGGGCACCTGACATTGGCCGCTGTTGAAAGACAGGATACTGGGCTAGATGGACCTTTGGTCTGACCCAGTATGGCCGTTCTTATGTTCTTATGAGAATCAGCAAAGTTTAGCTTGAATCGTCACACCTCCAAGATTTTTAAAAGCATTTTAGAGATATTTCTCTTGTGTTTGTATACATGTGGTGATATCATAAACATATATTATAATCCGGTATACAACCATTAATTCTTCCTGAATGAACAGATTCCTTTCACTAAATGTTTCTCCCCTTTAGTCTATTGTGCACATGCATGAGAGGGTGACAGTTTAATAAACAAACACAAAACAGAAGCTCTGAATTTCTTTCAACATGTTGCCTTCTGTCTAGTAAACACCCTGCCTCTGCCTGCTGTAATTCATACAGAAGATAGTTTAGTACAAAGGCAGCCTGCCTTTATTACACAAAGGAAATACTACATCATTCATTCTTTCAATATCTAGAAATAAAGTGTGCTTTCATGTGTCATAAAATACTTCCAATTTTGTGACTGTCTCTCTCTATGTAAGAAAAAGCAAATTTACCCATCAAAAATAACCCTGAAGATATAATTTAATTTACCTATAATAAATGAATAATGCACTTAATCTACCAAAAACTTAAACTAACTTTAAAGGTCTGATTTAAACCTTCAGAACCAAGGATATTACTTAAGACTATATTCTCCCCTTCTCCAGAGAAATCCCTGGAAGGGAATATCCTTTAAAAAAATCAAGAGTTTAAACAGATCTCAGTTCTCCACTCAGCATGTATGAAGCCGCACGAAGAAAGTAAGCCTGCTAATTACACTGGGCCTGAGGACCCATGGATAAACCCTGCTGACCATAAGTCCCTTATGCAATGTCCATGCATTCTCCATGATGCTGCCTGGCCTCCTCTTCCTTCCTTTCAACATGGATTCTCTAACAGCTGCACATTTTTAACAATATATTTGTAAGGTCTGATCCTGCAAACACTTACATACATACTTGACTATATGTGTGCCAGTAGTCACAATGAAGTCACTGTTATTATTCCTATGCATAAAGTGAAGCATGCATGTAACTTAAGCATGTGTTTCTGGAGCATCAGGGCTGTAGTGATTTGTTTACATGAGATCTAACAGACAAACACTAACCCTTAAAATTAACTTGCCCAAATAAACAGAACTAACATCAAACTATGGTACCTTAGAATCACAGAATCATAGAAGATAAGGATTGGAAGAGACCTCAGGAGGTCATCTAGTTCAACCCCTTGCTCAAAGCAGGACCAACCCCAACTAAATCATCCCAGCCAGGGCTTTGTCAAGCTGGGCCTTAAAACCTCTAAGGATGGAGATTCCACCACCTCCGTAGATAACCCATTCCAGTGCTTCACCACCCACCTAGTGAAATAGTGTTTCCCAATATCCAACCTAGAACTCCCGCACTGCAACTTGAGACTATTGCTTCTTGTTATGGCATCTATCACCACTGAGAACAGCCAAGCTCCATCCTCTTTGGAACCCCCCTTTCATTTGTCCTTGTTGAACCTCATCAGATTTCTTTTGGCCCAATCCTACAATTTGTCTAGGACACTCTGGACAATCCCTACTCTCCAGCATATTTACCTCTCCCCGCCAGCTTAGTGTCATCTGCAAACTTGCTGAGGGTGCAATCCATCCCATCATCCAGATCATTAATAAAGATGTTGAACAAAACTGACCCCAGAACTGACCCCTTGAGTACTCAGCTTGATACTGGCTGCCAACTAGACATCAAGCCATTGACCACTGCCCGTTGAGTCCAACAATCTAGCCAGCTTTCTATCCACCTTATAGTCCATTCATCTTGCTGGCAAAAATACTGTGGGAGACCATATCAAAAACTTTGGTAAAATCAAGATACATCACATCCACCACTTTCCTCATATCCACAGAGCCAGTTATATCATCATAGAAGGCAATCAGGGTGGTTGGGCATGACTTGCCCTTGGTGAATCCATGTTGACTGTTCCTGATCATCTTCCTCTCCTCCAAGTGCTTCAAAATGGTTTCCTTGAGGACCTGCTCCATCATTTTTCCAGGGACTGAGGTGAGGCTGACCAGTCTGTAGATTCCGGGTTCTCCTTCTTCCCTTATTTAAAGATGGGCACTATATTTGCCTTTTTCCAATTGCCCGGAACCTCCCCTGATCACCACGAGTTTTCAAAGATAATGGTCAATGGCTCTGCAATCACATCAGCTAATTCCCTCAGCATCCTCTGATGCATTAGATCTGGACCCACGGACGTGGGTACACCCAGCTTTTCTAAATAGTCCTTAACCTGTTCTTTCACCACTGAGGGCTGCTCACCTCCTCCCCATACTCTCTTGTCCAGGACAGCAGTGTGGGAGCTGAACTTGTCTGTGAAGACCAAGCCAAAAAAAGCATTGAGTACGTCAGCTTTTTCCACATCATCTGTCATTGGTTGCCTCCCCCACTCATTAAGGGTCCCGCACTTTTCCTGACCTTTTTCTTCTAGCTAACATACCTGTAGAAACCCTTCTTGTTACCCTTCACATCCCTTGCTAGCTGCAACGCCAGTTGTGTTTTGGCCTTCCTGATTACACCCCTGCATGCTCAAGCAATATTTTTATACTCCTCCCTAGTCATCTGTCCAAGTTTCCACTTCCCGTACACTTTCTTTTTGTGTTTAAGCTCACCGAAGATTTTACTGTTAAGCCAAGCTGGTCTAATGTGGTCTAGGGAAACAACCCCATAGTTGGGACCCTCCTTCCAGATGACATCATGGTATCGTCTTGCACTGAGGAACCCCTCTGGAGAAGGGGACCTCAGTTATTAGGATACAAAACCTTAACAAGCTAAATAGAAATTGAAACCCCTCAAATTTTCTGGATTAGTTGTTGGATCCCTCCAAGATCCTCTTGGGTCTTGACTTGTAACTGAACAGTTCTCATTCCTTGCTAATAAGCACTTTTGCAAATCTCTTATTCTCACTTGTCCAGACCTTCTCTCTCCCAGTTCTTATTATTTCACAGTCCTCTACTTGCAGACAGTATTGCCTTGATGCAGCTGCTCAATTGCTCTACCTTCCAACATCCCTTCTGCTCCCTAGCTTATCTCCCAGTAGCATTATTGCCAGCACTGTCACATCATCCCCCATGCTGCCAGTTAGGACAGATGCTAGTCTGACTCAGTAAATAAATTATCACTCAAATTCCATATTTCCCTTCCGCTCCGCTCCATCCCCCCACCAAAAAAACAAATAAAAAAAAAGATGTTTTATTTGAATAGCAAAAGTGTAAACCTTTTAATAAGTTCTGCAATCCTTAAAAGAAACACTTGGGTGAAATGTTAAAATCAGTGACTGAGAAAAAGCACCATATAAGGTATGTTTACTGCCAGTTAGGAAGATGCTAGTCTGACTCAGTAAATAAATTATCACTCAAATTCAGTATTTCCCTTCCGCTCCACTCCTCCACTCCCCACCAAAAGAACAAAGACATTTTATTTGAATAGCAAAAGTGTAAACCTCTTAATGAGTTCTGCAATCCGTAAAAGAAACACTTGGTTGAAATGTTAAAATCAGTGACTGAGAAAAAGCACCGTATAAGGAAGCAAAGCATAAACATACAATGCAATTCAGACAAAAATAGTGACAGTAATGTGGGAGTAAGGTAAAGCTGAAAACGCCAGGCAGTTTGGGTCAGATGGGCTTTACCAGGTCTTAAAATATCTGATGTTCTTTCTAACGTTACGGTTTACGAGAGTGGAAAACAACTCCATCTGCCTTACCCTAAAGTAGCTATTGTTCCTCATTCATGTTGATAATTTCATGCTGTGCTCCAAACAGCCTTTACGCTTCTGGGAAAGTCACATACCCTACCTCAGCTGTGAAAGGAAGTTTGGCATTGATGTCCAAAAGATAGACATTACTTCCCATAACAATTGTAGCTCTTTGAGATGACTGTCCACAAGGATTCTCACTATCAAGAAGTGTGCCTTGTTGGCATGCAAATTCAGAAGCTCTTAGCAAGCAGTGTCCACACACTCTCTCCCTTCATGTTGAGGTATAGATGGGAATATTATCCCAACTGCCATTTAGAACCTTCCATTAATTCAGAAATCCCTCAAAGAAGACACAAAAAAGTAACAAAAAGGCTAACAGAGAACACCGATCCATATGGACAATTATCTTGAAGAACCATAGTTACTCTGGTAAATAATTGTGTTTTCCCCTTCAAGAATTGCCCAGGTGTAAGATTAACAAGAGTCTTAATCTCTGCAAAGAATGGCACTAGTACTGACATTTAAAGAGTGGGAAGAAAGAGGAGGATCCTTGCTGGGATTGACCAAACCGGAAAGAATCCATGGAGGCATAACTGGAACAAGTTCCTCTCACCACCTAGACAATGTTTTTGGGGTCTATACCAAAGCCTTCACAGTTTTCAGTAAAGGGGACAATAGCAAAGGAGCCAATGCCAAGGCATCATCTGTACCAATCTCCATTAATACTGAAGTGTTGGAGAAGGATTAGGTCTCAATGCAAATGTAAATGTAAAAAAATCTCGTCTTCCTTGGCACTGTGTGGGAGCAGAGGAATCTGTCGGCATTATGCCTCCCTCTTTTCTTTCCAGATGGAAACAATTGTGTCCTGATGCTAAAATCCCAAAGAAATGTTGAGTTGGATTCTTGAGCTCCTGCACAGAGCTTGATACAAAAGAACATCATGCTCCTACCTAATTCAATAAGGGAGAAGCCAGGCACCAAAACTCCACTTTTTCCAGTCCCAAAATAGCCACTTGCAGAGACCAGAATTTTGGGGTGAAAGCATCTTTCAACATTAGTGGCACTGGATGCTCAATACCAGAACTGGTTGACTGGGCAACAAGAACCTTATTCATTGATAGAACATAGAGGCAATCCTCCCAAACTTTTAGATTCTAATGAAGACGACAAAGCAGACAGAAAATCTGTCCAGGATATGGCCTTCTCCTAGGCACCAAAAACAATTAATATGGTTGCCAGTGATCACACAGCACAGATTCATAGATTCCAAGGTCAGAAGGGACCACTGTGATCATCTAATCTGACATCCTTTAATAACACAGGCCAGGCGGGGTCAAACTTACTGACCCTCCAAGTCACATACAACAATGTTCAGAAGTTTGAGAGCCAAGGTGCGCCTGCCAGGACTCGGGGCTTCAGTCTCGTGGGAGGTGCTTGTCGGCAGTCAGGACTTCAGCCCTGATCCTACTGAAGCCCCAAACTCTGGCAGGTGCAGCCCGCTGTACAGAAGTCCTGAGACCGCCCCCCATCACACCCTCCTGCTTGCATGAGCTTCCCACAGTCTGGTAGATGGAGAACGGGGGACGGGGGACAGACGTGCGGGGCTCTGTGAGCCACACTTTAGCAGTAAAATTGCTGCATGTAGCTCACGAGCCCCAGTTTGACCACTCCTGACATAGGCCATCGAACTTCCCTAAAATAATTCCAAGAGCATATCATCTAGAAAAATCCTCAGTGATGGAGAGCCCACCCCGACCCTTGGTAAACTGATCCAATGCTTAATTACTCTCATTATTAATATTTTACACATTATTTCCAGTCTGAATTTGTCTAATTTCAATTTCCAGCCATTGGATCATGTTATACCTTTCTCTGATAGTGAAGAGATCATTATTACGTATTTGTTCTCCAAGTATGTACTTATTGACAGTTATCAAGTCACCCCTTCCCCTTCTCTTTGTTAAGCTAAATAGACTGAGCTACTTGAGTCTACCAGAATAACACATGTTTTCTAATCCTTTAGCCATTCTCATGACTCTTCTCTGAACTTTCTCAAATTTGTCAGCATCCTTCTTGAATTGCAGACACCAGAAATGGACACACTATTCCACACCACACCGCACCAGTGCCAAATACAGAGGTAAAATAACTTCTCTACTCCTACTCAAGATTCCCCTATGCAAGCAAGGATTGCATTAGCCCTTTTGGCCACAGTGTCACAATAGGAACTCATGGTCAACTGATTATTCACCACAATCCCCAATTGCTTCCCAGGATAGAGTCCCTCATTGTATAAGTATGGCCTACATTCTTTGTTCTTAGGTGTATACATTTATTTAAGCTCAGTTTACCAAGCAATACAGATCACTCTGTATCAATGTTCTATCCTCTTCATTATTAACCACATTTTTGTGTCATCTGCAAATTTTATCAGTGATGATTTTATGTTTTATTGCAGGTCATGAGTATAAATATTATAAAGCATAGAGCCAAGAACCAATCCCTGAGAGAGCCTACTAGAAACACACCCATTCAGTGATAATTCACCATTTATAATTACATTTTTATACCTAGCAGTTAGCCAAATTTTAATCCATTTAATATGTGCCATGTTAATCTATTATCTTTCTCGTTTTTAATCAAAATGTCATGATACACCAAGTCAAATGCCTTAGAGAAGTCTAAGTATATTACATCAACACTATTTTCTTTATCAACCAAATTTGTAATCTTATCAAAAAAAGATATCAAATTTAATTTGACAGGATCTATTTTCCATAAACCCATGTTGACTGGCATTAATTATATTACCCTTGTTTAATTCTCATATCTCAGTTCCATATGAGCCACTCCATTATTTCACCTGGGAGTGTAAGGTGGGAAACTGAGTAACAAGTCCACCCAATTTAGGCTTAAACAATTTTTGCCTTTATTTAAACAATTTCAGACAGAATTATTATCATTTACAGTATTTTGAACATACATTTATCACAGACAAATAACAGACAAGATGGGTAAATGGGCCCAAATTACCTCATTATGGGGCAACAAGAAGTTCTTGCACCTTCCATGATAATCGCCTCCTGGTCTGGTCCTTCAGTTTCTGGACCAGTGTTTGTCCAGTTCTAGGCCCACATTCATTGGAAAATTACACATTTTCAAATTGGAGGAAAGCTGAGCAATGGCCAATCAGTATTTAACAAGTTACCCACATTAAATAACCTGTACATTATGTAGGTGCAAGCTTGAGTTCCCTAACTTCTACATTTTTACTACTGCATTTGCATTTTTCTGGGTTGAGTCATCCTGGTCACCCTGTTCCTGAGCGTTCTCACAAAAGGGTTTTTTTATTTATCATTTCATGTTTGTATACCTCCTACTTACATCTTCCAACGTGACACATTAATTATTTTGCCATCAATAACATCATCTTAAACAAATCAGCTATTTATATGAAAGAAGAACTGGCAAAAACCACACTCATGCCAGGCCATGGTTTGTCTTAAGTGTTAACTTATCTATACTCATTCACTATCCATTATTAAAACTTATTAAAAATATTGTTATCACATTTTGATTTTAATTTTAACATTAAACAATCCTTCAGATTTATTTCAATACATGTATGTTACCCAGCTCTATCCTTTAATCTATTAGAAAAAAGAGGGTTTTGGAGAGCACACTATGATTCTTTAATGATCAACATTTCTTTATCTTCTGCAAACATAGATTTGTCAGGGAATTTTATTATAACAAAATCCAAAAGCTTGTACTTGTATAACGACCAAACCTTGTCTGTTTTTTTCCTTCTTGATACAAATGTTGAGGTGATTTGGTTTTGGGGCTTTGGTATTTAGTTGCATGTAATTGTACCCCAACACTGAGATTGATGTCAGACTGAGAGGCCTATAATTACACAATTTACATTTACCCTTTCTACATTTTGGCACAACATTAGCTTTCTATCAGTCTTCTGGAACTTTCCTAGTATTCAAAATCAACATTAACAGACCAGTGAGTTCCTCAGCCAACTCTTTTAAAATTCTGGGATGCAAGTTATCCAGGCCTGCTGATTTAAAAAATTCTAACTTTAGTATCTGACGTTTAACATCCTCCTGTTATATTAGCGGTATGGAAAGAGTGTTGTTATATGATATGACTACATAACTCTTTTTCCCCAAATAAGGAACAGCTTCTAATTTATATTCATTAATATCAAATTCCCCTTTCTTCTATTTATTATATAGTACTTTTTTATTGCTGTCTTCATTTCCCCTCTAAACCAGGCCAGTTTTTAACCAATATGGTCTTCTTTCTTCATTATAGCATTGTGGCTGTTGGGGTATCTAGTAAAGTGTTCTTAAAGACGTATTATCATTCACATCATTCTATCTCCCAGCGGGCTTTGGCTCATTATTGTTTTCAGGTTTATGAAATTGGCACTTTTCAAGCACCATGTATATATATACTACTGTTCTGGACTTCATTTAGTATGCATTGCAGGACCTGTGCTTGTCCTTTCCATCAATTCCTGCAATTAATGGAAAATCCACAAGTTTGAAAGTATTTTCATCAGTTTTATGTTTTAAATATTTATAATATAAAAGACACTTCAAAACAAAAAGTAGTTTAGAAATAAAAATTAAAACATTCTATTCAGAAAATGTCAAAATGGAACCATTCAACATCAGAATGTTGTTTTTCTCTTTTCTTTTTTTTCCCAAAATTGAAAATTCATAAAATTAAAAACACCCACAAAATGTTTTGCTCTCAATAAATAAATTCATCAGAAAATTCCTGACCAGATGTAATGGGTATGCATGTGACCCCAAAATAATATTGATGCCTGTAATCTGAGTTTCATGCTAGGGATGTATGATCCACGTGGGTAAACCAAGAAGGAAAACATTCGGTATGAAAGTCCATTTTTGAAACAGCAATGACATACAGTCATTGTTTGTCTGTATTCATCCCCCCCATTCTATTGTAGATTCCATATAGCAAGCATTATAGCATGGGATTATTTCATTTTGTAGATCAAGGGCCCAGTTCTGTTCTTTTTGCATGCACATTTCAACAGGTGTTGTGCTTATATATTTGAGTGCAGAATTTTGCCCTGTATTCTTATTACTAGGGCTGTTGATTAATCGCAGTTAACTCATGTAATTAACTCAAAAAATTAATTGTGATCAATCACACTTTTAATCACAATGTTAAACAATAGAATACCAATTGAAATTTATTACATATTTTTGGATGTTTTTTCTACATTTTCAAATATATTGATTTCATTTACAACATAGATACAAAGTATACACTACACACTTTATATTATTTTTTTACAAATATTTGCACTGTAAAATGATAAAAGAAACTCATATAAGTATTATTATAGTGCAATCTCTTAATCATGAAAGAGCAACTTACAAATGTAGATTTTTTTTGTTACATAACTGCACTCAAAAACAAAACAATGTAAAGCTTTAGAGCCTACAAGTCCACTCAATCCTACTTCTGGTTCAGCCAATTGCTCAGACAAACAAGTTTGTTTACATATATGAGAGATTAAAAAAGTGATAACAGGCATTTGCATGGCATTTTTGTAGCTGCCTTTGCAAGGTATTTATGTGCCAGATATGCTAAACATTCAGATGCCCCTTCATGCTTCGGCCACCAATCCAGAGGACATGCTTCCATGCTGATGACACTTGTTAAAATGCATCTGAAGAAGTTGGTTTTTTACCCACAAAATCTTACGCCCAAATAAACCTGTTAGTCTTTAAGGTGCCACCGGACTCCTCGTTGTTTTTGTTAAAAAAAATGTGTTAATTAAATTTGTGACTGAACTTCTAGGGGGAGAATAGCATGTCTCCTGCTCAGTTTTACCCACATTCTGCCATACATTTCATGTTATAGCAGTCTCGATGATGACCCAGCACATGTTGTTCATTTTAAGAACAGTTTCACTGCAGATTTGACAAAACACAAAGAAGGTACCAATGTGAGATTTCTAAAGATAGCTACAGCACTCGACTCAAGGTTTAAGAATCTGAAGTGCCTTCCAAAATCTGAGAGGGAGGAGGTGTGGAACATGCTTTCAGAAGAGTTAAAAGAGCAACACTCCAATGTGGAAACTACAGAACCAAACCACCAAAAAAGAAAGTCAACCTTCTCCTGGTGGCATCAGGCTCTGTCAAGGTTCCTCCCCCACTCTGAACTCTAGGGTACAGATGTGGGGACCTGCATGAAAAACCTCCTAAGCTTATCTTTACCAGCTTAGGGCAAAACTTCCCCAAGGTACAAAATATTCCACCCTTTGTCCTTGGATTGGCCACTACCACCACCAAACAAATACTGGTTACTGGGGAAGAGCTGTTTGGACACGTCTTTCCCCCCAAAATACTTCCCAAAACCTTGCACCCCACTTCCTGGACAAGGTTTGATAAAAAGCCTCACCAATTTGCCTAGGTGACTACAGACCCAGACCCTTGGATCTTAAGAACAATGAACAATCCTCCCAACACTTGCACCCCCCTTTCCTGGGAAATGTTGGATAACAAGCCTCACCAATTTGCATAGGTGACCACAGACCCAAACCCTTGGATCTGAGAACAATGAAAAAGCATTCAGTTTTCTTACAAGAAGACTTTTAATAAAAATAGAAGTAAATAGAGATAAAGAAATTCCCCCTGTAAAATCAGGATGGTAGATACCTTACAGGGTAATTAGATTCAAAACATAGAGAACCCCTCTAGGCAAAACCTTAAGTTACAAAAAAGATACACAGACAGAAATAGTTATTCTATTCAGCACAATTCTTTTCTCAGCCATTTAAAGAAATCATAATCTAACACGTACCTAGCTAGATTACTTACTAAAAGTTCTAAGACTCCATCCCTGGTCTATCCCCGGCAAAGACAGAATATAGACAGACACACATACCCTTTGTTTCTCTCCCTCCTCCCAGCTTTTGAAAGTATCTTGTTTCCTCATTGGTCATTTTGGTCAGGTGCCAGCGAGGTTACCTTTAGCTTCTTAACCCTTTACAGGTGAGAGGAGATTTCCTCTGGCCAGGAGGGATTTTAAAGGGGTTTACCCTTCCCTTTATATTTATGACAGGCTCAGATAATGAAAATGAACATGCTTTGACCTGCACTGCTTTGGATTGTTATCAAGCAGAACCTATCAACATGGATGCATGTCCTCTGGAATGGTGACTGAAGCATGAAGGGACATATGAATCTTTAGTGCATCTGGCACGTAAATATCTTGCGATGCCAGCTATAACAGTTCTTCTTCTCCTGAGACGCCTGTTCTTACTTTCAGGTGACATTGTAAACAAGAAGCAGGCAGCATTATCTCCTGCAAATTGTAACCAACTTGTTTGTCTGAGCGATTGGCTGACCAAAAAGTAGGACTGAGTGGACTTGTAGGCTCTAAAGCAGGGGTTGGTAACCGATGGCACGCGTGCCAAAGATGGCACGTGAGCCGATTTTTAATGGCACGCTGCTGCCTGCCGGGTCCCAGCCGCCAGCCCCGCTCAACCCGCTGCCGAACCCAGGCCGGGACCCCGGCAGGCAGCAGCGTGCCATTAAAAATCCTGCCCGCCCTTGCCCGCTCTTCGAGCTCCCCCTTCCCCGACCTCTTCCCCCAGTGTGCTGGGTTCCTGCGCCTCCTCCTCTCCCTCCCTGCCACCGATCAGCTGATGGCCCTTCCGAGGGAAGGGGTGAAGTGCAGCTGCAGCGCGCCCGCTGCTCCGGGGAGGAGGTGGAGAAGAGGTGGGGACGGGGTCTTCGGGAAGGGGGGTGGAATCAGGACATATCCCCTCCAGTCCCCTGCCGTGAGCCACTCTGGGCAGGAGGCTGGGAGCACCCCCACAACCCTAGCCCACACCCCCAGGCCTCTGCCCGACCCCTACCACCCCCCACACACACCCCAGCCACCTGCCCTGACCCCTGCACCCCCCCACACTCCCAGCCCTCTGCCCTGATCCCTGCACCCCCCCACGACCCTAGCCCTGACTCCAGCACCCCCCACACACCTCCAGCCCCCTGTCCTGACTCCTGCATGCCCCCACACATACCCAGCTCCCCCACACCCTGACTCTTGCACCCCCCACACTACCACCTCCACCCTGAGCACCAAACAGGAGCTCCTGCCCCCCCCCGACATTCCCACCTGCACCCCCCACCAAATGGGAGCTGCCCAGGTAAGCACTCCACTCCCAAATCTCCTACCCCAACCCTGAGCCCCCTCCCTCATTCTAGCTCCTGGCCAGACCCTGCACCCTAACCCCCAACCTGCTCCTTCACCCCCAGCCCTGTGCTCAGTGCACTCCCACCCTAAGCTCAGTGCAGACAGAAAGGAGGAGAATGGGCTAGAACCAGGGAGAAGGTAGGTACCCACTCTATGTGGGCAGGGGCCGGGATCCCAGACTGGCAGCGGGCTGAGAGGGGCCGGCAGCCAGGACGCTGCCTGGCAGGGGCCAGTGGATGAAACCCCAGACCGGCAGCAGGCTGAGTGGCAGCGCCTCAGCCCACTGCCAGTCTGGGGTTCTGGCTGCCGACCCCGTGCCAGCCGGGGTCCCGGCCGCAGGCCTCGCTCAGCCTGCTGCCGGCCTAGGTGAATGGAACTCCAGGCTGGCGGTGGGCTGAGCGGGCCGGCGGTGTAAGATCAGCATTTTAATTTAATTTTAAATGAAGCTTCTTAAACATTTTGAAAACTTTGTTTACTTTACATACAACGATAGTTTAGTTATATAATATATAGACTTATAGAGAGAGACCTTCTAAAAAATGTTAAAATATAGTGTTGGCACGCGAAACCTTAAATTAAAGTGAATAAATGAAGACTCGGCACACCACTTCTGAAAGGTTGCCGACCCCTGCTCTAAAGTTTTACATTATTTTATTTTTGAATGCCGGTTTTCTTGTACATAATTCTACATTTGTAAGTTAAACTTTCCTGATAAAGAGATTGCGCTACAGTACTTGTATGAGGTCAATTTTTTTTGTTTTTTACACTGCAAATATTTGTAATAAAAAATAAATATAAAGTGAGCACTGTACACTTCGTATTCTGTGTTGTAACAGAAATCAACATCTTTGAAAAAGTAGAATATACCAAAAATATTTAAATAAATGGTATTCTATTATTGTTTAACAGTGCGATTAATCGTGCGATTAATCATGATTAATTTTTTTAAACGCTTTACAGCCCTACTTATTTCCTATTTTAAGTATGAAGTGATGTTCAAGATAATTAACATTTACTTAGTGTTTTTCTCTCTGCCTCTAGTTTGAATTTTAGCTAAACTTAAATATATTTAGCTTATATACATTCTATCAGCAAGGAAACTGAGCTATTGTTTGGGAGGTCACCAAAGACAGTAGGAAAAAAAATGCTTTGATGAAGTTATAGTAATGACAGAATGACTTCATATTTACACAGAACCACAAGAGAAAAATCATGGAGTCCTATCATACACCACATTTAAATACATTACATACAATACACAGAGTTGGCTGAAATATCATTTTTAAAGTATATGCAAAGAATCCAATAAATTTGCAAAAATAAAAATAGCCATTCAGAAGTTGCTTTCTGTAAAATAAGGAATCCATCCTCATTAAACTACTATTAGAGAAACATTATGTTCTAGTCTAGTTTATCTATTAAGTAATAAAGGGATTAAGTGAAATTAGACTGATTCACAGCAGCAGTCTGTTTTGTTAATTTAATTCCGCCCTAATATTTCTTGAAAAAAAAAAGCAACAGATAAATATGTTGGTGAGGTGGCTATTTACCTTCTTAAATTATTTTACTAATAAAAATACTGTGACAGCTGGTGATAAAAATAAAATTCTAAACATTTATTATTGTTATTAATCTCTGCTTCATCAGACTAAAAATGGTTCTGATAAGCTGTATCAGTTCTGTATTTTTTTGTGTAGTTTGAAAATCAAAGTGCCTACCAACCTTAACATTTAAGATTCTACACTTTTTAATTCCATAAATACCAAGAAGTTTTCAAACCAATAAATGTTAAGTATTAACAAATTATGTGCATATACAATACGTTTGCACACATACAAGGGCACAAATTCAAACCCACTAACAATGGTGTTCAGGACAATGTAAAACTGAACATTTTCTCTCTTCCAATTTCCTAATTCCTGCAGATCTCCTATTACCACCTCTATAACATAGCACATTCACATCACTGCCTCAACTCAAGCTCTCCTATAATCCTCATCCACTTGCATGACTTTATCTCCCCATACCTTGATTAATGCAGCTATCTCCTCTATAGCTATGTCCCAAATCTGCAGAATGTTGCTACCTACCCACTCACACATACATAGAAATATGATTACATTATCTCTGCCTTCAGTTTTTTCTGTTGGCTCCCCAGTCACTAAGGAATCCACTTCAAAATTGCCTCCTCCTTTCTAAAATCTTCAAAACTGATCTCCATTACCCTCCTCACTCCCTCCATTTATTTAGCATTGCTCTCCTGTCTGCCCTTCCACACAATCTCACCACTGGTGGCATGACATTCTTCTCTACAGCTACATTCTGTCTCATTAACTCCTCTATTTTTAAAATTCTCTTTTGAAACATCTCTTTTCTTCCTTGACTACTCTCTCTATTAATTTATCTCTCCCTGTGCTATTCTTTATTATTTAATTCTGCACAATGGTATGAACAACATGAAACAAAAGGGCTGTATTGTGTTATGGATTCGAGTGCAGATTTCAGGTATAATCACAAGCAGACTCCTTCTTTGATAATATAAAAAAGATGATACACAATAGTAGACTTCTCAAGCTATTCCTCATTATGAACAGCCCTACCTGTTCAGAGCCAGCCAGAGCACTGTGAAGAGTTTTACGCTCCCTGGCCAAATTTGCAAACAATAACTCTGGCAGCACTGAAAAGTCTGCATTCCAGTTCCACAGTTCATAGCTTATTTAAGTAATTAGCTCCTGATAACCAAAGTTTCTTGTAAACCAAAGCTCACTTTATGTCCCTGAGCTTTCACAAGCTGGCTGCAACATAATACTTCCACCATGCTCAGAGTGATTTTATATACATTCAGCTTGTATGATGTCTGTATGAGGATGGTAGAGTTCTTATTATCCAGCCCGCTTGGCTCACAATCATTGGTTAAATAAATAACTGATCAAAAGACAGAACCAGATTTTCAAAAGGTATTTAAGCACCTAAAAATGCAGATAGGTGGCCTACTGAGATTTTCAAAAACACCTAAGAAGTTTAGGCATCTAACTTTCATTGAAAGGGTTTAATAATTAAAGGTTCATAAAAACAGAGGATGGTTTGAGTTCCAAATGGCAGCACAGGAACAAACGGAATTGTGCTGCTCAAATAAATACCTATTTACTAGTCAATAAGGCTGGACTTTATTGTCACTATTTGATAACTAACATGTGTCTCATCAACAGAGCTAGACTGGTCTGTCAGAAATATAGTTGTAGATTCAAAACTGAAAAGAGTCAGAAGTAACTTTGGAAATTTAAGCATAAGAATGGTAATTGAAGAGATGAGAACACAGGAAATCACCCAGGCCATTCCAACACTCATCTCTCTGATTAAAACTGTTTTTGCTCCTTGTTCTTAGTTTTATGTACCACTTATTCAGTGTTATTTGACAAATTCAGGGAGGTAGGCTGTGTTGGTTCCTTCATTTTTTTTTGAAAAGGTCCTTCAGGCTGCCAAAATTTACCAGATTATTGTAGTGGAAGTTTTTTTTGTTTAGCAATTCATTAAACCAATGGTCAGAGAACATCTGTTACATGTATTTGTTGGAAGACAATAAATTCCCTTCAGGTGGCTGGGGAGCCATACTTAGTTTCACATACTGGGTAGTTATGTTCTTCAGTTGTAGGAACCACATTGGGGGAGGAGAAGTCATCCTGCTAGCACATATGAGGATTCATCAGGGCAGGCAGCTCATTTTCTTGAAAAGGAGCAATGTATGACCTTGTCTAGAAGGTGCTACAGACAGCATCGTTCCCTCTAGGAAATTTGTGACTCAAGGATCTAGTACCCCAACCAATCGAGCTATACTTGCAAAGAACCTAGTATAGGCAGTCAGAGTGTTATAGCTTATTATGTTTGGAGAAGTGGTATAAACTATACCAGCAAAAGGATTCTTTTGCCTGCATAATCTGTTTCCAATAGGAGGATTTGCCAGTCTAGCTATAACAATATAGCTATATCAGCAAACTCTGGGGAGACAAGGCCTCAGACTCAACATGTCAAAGGAAATCTCCTCTTTCCACTACACCATCGACTCTTAATAATTCCACTAGCTTTTTTAGCATCCAAGTTCACAACTCTGGCATAATTCACCCACATTCACTCCTTCACGCCCATATCCAAACCAATGGTATCCTTTCTGCCAAAACAGTGGCCCAAGCCCTAATGTCTCTCACTTTGAGTACTGAATTCTCTTTCATTATGGACTATTCAGTTTTCTCACTACATCCTTCAAGTCGAACCAAAATCATATTCCTCACCCAACATGCCACCTGTATAATCTCATCACCCCCATTTGAGAACTTCTGCAGGCAGAAATAAAGTTTCTTGACACCTTAAATAACTGCTTCTTGCAGCAGTCAGTCCTGGGACCCACAAGAGGAGAGGCAATTCTTGATTTAGTCCTAAGTGCAGCACAGGATCTGGTCGGAGAGAAGGCTTTGGATTCTTTGACCATGGGATGGTGTTCCATGAAGGAGGAGTGCTGGGCAGAGATGGGCTCCATCTTACGAAGAGAGGGAAGAGTATCTTTGCAAGCAGGCTGGCTAACCTAGTGAGGAGGGCTTTAAACTAGGTTCACCAGGGGAAGGAGACCAAAGCCCTGAGGTAAGTGGGAAAGCGGGATACCGGGAGGAAACACAGGCAGGAACGTCTGTGAGGGGCGGGCTCCTGCCTCATACTGAGAAGGAGGGGCGATCAGCAGGTTATCTCAAGTGCTTGTATACAAATGCACAAAGCCTTGGAAACAAGCAGGGAGAACTGGAGGTCCTGGTGATGTCAAGGAATTATGATGTCATTGGAATAACAGAGACTTGGTGGGATAACTCACATGACTGGAGTACTGTCATGGATGGTTATAAACTGTTCAGGAAGGACAGGCAGGGCAGAAAAGGTGGGGGAGTAGCACTGTATGTAAGGGAGCAGTATGACTGCTCAGAGCTCCGGTATGAAACTGCAGAAAAACCTGAGTGTCTATGGATTAAGTTTAGAAGTGTGAGCAACAAGAGTGATGTAGTGGTGGGAGTCTGCTATAGACCACCGGACCAGGGGGATGAGGTGGATGAGGCTTTCTTCCGGCAACTCGCAGAAGCTACTAGATCGCACGCCCTGGTTCTCATGGGTGACTTTAATTTTCCTGATATTTGCTGGGAGAGCAATACAGCGGTGCATAGACAATCCAGGAAGTTTTTGGAAAGCGTAGGGGACAATTTCCTGGTGCAAGTGCTAGAAGAGCCAACTAGGGGGGAGCTTTTCTTGACCTGCTGCTCACAAACAGGGAAGAATTAGTGGGGGAAGCAAAAGTGGACGGGAATCTGGGAGGCAGTGACCATGAGTTGGTTGAATTCAGGATCCTGACGCAGGGAAGAAAGGTAAGCAGCAGGATACGGACCCTGGACTTCAGGAAAGCAGACTTCGACTCCCTCAGGGAGCGGATGGGTAGGATCCCCTGGGGGACTAACATGAAGGGGAAAGGAGTCCAGGAGAGCTGGCTGTATTTCAAGGAATCCCTGTTGAGGTTACAGGGACAAACCATCCCGATGAGTCGAAAGAATAGTAAATATGGTAGGCGACCAGCTTGGCTTAACGGTGAAATCCTTGCGGATCTTAAACATAAAAAAGAAGCTTACAAGAAGTGGAAGGTTGGACATATGACCAGGGAAGAGTATAAAAATATTGCTCGGGCATGTAGGAATGAAATCAGGAGGGCCAAATCGCACCTGGAGCGGCAGCTAGCAAGAGATGTCAAGAGTAACAAGAAGGGTTTCTTCAGGTATGTTGGCAACAAGAAGAAAGCCAAGGAAAGTGTGGGCCCCTTACTGAATGAGGGAGGCAACCTAGTGACAAAGGATGTGGAAAAAGCTAATGTGCTCAATGCTTTTTTTGCCTCTGTCTTCACTAACAAGGACAGCTCCCAGACTGCTGCGCTGGGCATCACAACATGGGGAGTAGATGGCCAGCCCTCTGTGGAGAAAGAGGTGGTTAGGGACTATTTAGAAAAGCTGGACGTGCACAAGTCTATGGGGCCGGACGAGTTGCATCCGAGAGTGCTAAAGGAATTGGCGGATGTGATTGCAGAGCCATTGGCCATTATCTTTGAAAACTCGTGGTGAACGGGGGAAGTCCTGGATGACTGGAAAAAGGCTAATGTAGTGCCAATCTTTAAAAAAGGGAAGAAGGAGGATCCTGGGAACTACAGGCCAGTCAGCCTCACCTCAGTCCCTGGAAAAATCATGAAGCAGGTCCTCAAGGAATCAATCCTGAAGCACTTACACGAGAGGAAAGTGATCAGGAACAGTCAGCATGGATTCACCAAGGGTAGGTCATGCCTGACTAATCTAATAGCCTTCTATGATGAGATTACTGATTCTGTGGATGAAGGGAAAGCAGTGGATGTATTGTTTCTTGACTTTAGCAAAGCTTTTGACACGGTCTCCCACAGTATTCTTGTCAGCAAGTTAAAGAAGTATGGGCTGGATGAATGCACTATAAGGTGGGTAGAAAGTTGGCTAGATTGTCGGGCTCAACGGGTAGTGATCAATGGCTCCATGTCTAGTTGGCAGCCGGTGTCAAGTGGAGTGCCCCAGGGGTCGGTCCTGGGGCCGGTTTTGTTCAATATCTTCATAAATGATCTGGAGGATGGTGTGGATTGCACTCTCAGCAAATTTGCAGATGATACTAAACTGGGAGGAGTGGTAGATACGCTGGAGGACAGGGATAGGATACAGAGGGACCTAGACAAATTGGAGGATTGGGCCAAAAGAAACCTGATGCGGTTCAACAAGGATAAGTGCAGGGTCCTGCACTTAGGACGGAAGAACCCAATGCACAGCTACAGACTAGGGACCGAATGGCTAGGCAGCAGTTCTGCGGAAAAGGACCTAGGGGTTACAGTGGACGAGAAGCTGGATATGAGTCAGCAGTGTGCCCTTGTTGCCAAGAAGGCCAATGGCATTTTGGGATGTATAAGTAGGGGCATAGCGAGCAGATCGAGGGACGTGATCGTTCCCCTCTATTCGACATTGGTGAGGCCTCATCTGGAGTACTGTGTCCAGTTTTGGGCCCCACACTACAAGAAGGACGTGGATAAATTGGAGAGAGTCCAGCGAAGGGCAACAAAAATGATTAGGGGTCTGGAACACATGACTTATGAGGAGAGGCTGAGGGAACTGGGATTGTTTAGTCTGCGGAAGAGAAGAATGAGGGGAGATTTGATAGCTGCTTTCAACTACCTGAGAGGTGGTTCCAGAGAGGATGGTTCTAGACTATTCTCAGTGGTAGAAGAGGACAGGACAAGGAGTAATGGTCTCAAGTTGCAGTGGGGGAGGTTTAGGTTGGATATTAGGAAAAACTTTTTCACTAAGAGGGTGGTGAAACACTGGAATGCGTTACCTAGGGAGGTGGTAGAATCTCCTTCCTTGGAAGTTTTTAAGGTCAGGCTTGACAAAGCCTTGGCTGGGATGATTTGATTGGGGATTGGTCCTGCTTTGAGCAGGGGGTTGGACTAGATGACCTCCTGAGGTCCCTTCCAACCCTGATATTCTATGATTCTATGATTCTAAGAGGTGAATATTACTTGGTAATAGTGATCATAATACAATTAAATTTAACATCCCTGTGACGGGGAAAACACCACAGCGGCCCAACACTGTAGCATTTAATTTCAGTAAGGGGAACTACACAAAAATGAGGAGGTTAGTTAAACAGAAGTTAAAAGGTACAGCACCAAAAGTGAAATCCCTGCAAGCTGAATGGAAACTTTTTAAAGACACCATAGTAGAGGCTCGACTTAAATGTATACCCGAAATTAAAAAAACACAGTATGGTAATCAAAAAAGTTCCACAGTGGCTAAACAACAAAGCAAAAGAAGCAGTGAGAGACAAAAAGGCATCCTTTAAAAAGAGGAAGTTCAATCCTACTGAGGAAAAGAGAAAGGAACATAAACTCTGGCAAATAATTATAATTAGGAAGGCCAAAAAAGAATTTGAAGAACAGTTAGCCAAAAGCTCAAATAGTAATAGCATTTTTTTTAAAGTACATCAGAAGCAGGAAGCCTGCTACACAACAAATGGGGCCACTGGACGATCAAGATGCTAAAGGAACTCAAGGACGAGAAGGCAATTGTACATAAACTAATGAATTCTCTGCATCGGTATTCATGGCTGAAGATGTGAAGGAAATTCCCAAACCTGAGCTATTCTTTTTAGGTGACAAATCTGAGGAACTGTTACAGATTGAGGTGTCATTAGAGGTAGTTTTGGAACAAACTGATAAACTAAACAGTAATAAGTCACCAGGGCCAGATGGTATTCACCGAAGAGTTCTGAAGGAACTCAAATGTGAAATTGCAGAGCTACTAACTATAGTCTGTAACCTATCATTTACATCAGCTTCTGTACCAAATGACTGGAAGAGAGCTAATGTGATGCCACTTTTTAAAAAGGGCTCCAGAGGTGATCCTGATACTTACAGGCTGGTAAGCATGTCTTCAGTACCAGGCAAACTGGTTGAAACTATAGTAAAGAACAAAATTGTCAGACACATAGATGAACATAATTTGTTAGAGAAGAGTCAACATGGCTTTTGTAAAGGGAAATCATGCCTCACCAATCTACTAGAATTTTTTGAAGGGGTCTACAAGCTATGTGGACAAGGGGTATCCAGTCGATGTAGTGTACTTAGATTTTCAGAAATCCTTTGACAAGGTTCCTCACCAAAGGCTCATAAGCAAAGTAAGCTGTCATGGGATAAGAGGGAAGGATTTTGCGTGGACTGGTAACTGGTTAAAAGATAGGAAACAAAGGGGAGGAATAAATGGTTAGTTTTCAGAATGGAGAGAGGTAAATAATGGTGTCCCCCAAGGGTCTGTACTGGGACCAGTTCTATTCAAGATATTCATAAGTGATCTGGAGAAAGGGGTAAACAGTGATGTGGCAAAATTTGCAGATGATACAAAACTGCTCAAGCTACTTAGGTCCCAAGCAGACTGCAAAGAACTACAAAAGGATCTCACAAAACGGGGTGACTGGACAACAAAATGGCAGATGAAATTAAATGTTGACAAATGCAAAGTAATGCACATTGGAAAAATATAACACATATAAAATGATGCGGTCTAAATTAGTTGTTACCACTCAAGAAAGAGATCTTGGAATCATTGTGGATATTTCTCTGAAAACATC
Organism: Chelonia mydas; assembly: GCF_015237465.2. Lineage (NCBI taxonomy): Eukaryota > Metazoa > Chordata > Testudines > Cheloniidae > Chelonia > Chelonia mydas. The sequence continues at coordinate 297,278,401 of NC_057849.1, forward strand.
CACTCAGTGTGCAGTGGCAGTCAAAAAAGCAAACAGAATGTTGGGAATCATTAAGAAAGGCATAGATAATATAAGACAGAAAATATCATATTGTCTTTATATAAATCCATGGTATGCCCACATCTTGACTACTGCATGCAGATGTGTTTGCCTCATCTCAAAAAAAGATATATTGGAATTGGAAAAGGTTCAGAAAAGGGCAACAAAAATGATCAGGGGTATGGAATGGCTTCCATATGAGGAGCAATTAATAAGACTGGGACTTTTCAGCTTGGAAAAGAGACGACTAAATGGGGATATGATTGAGGTCTATAAAATCATGACTGATGTGGAGAAAGTAAATAAGGAAGTGTTATTTACTCCTTCTCATAAAACAAGAACTAGGGGTCACCAAATGAAATTAATAAGCAGCAGGTTTAAAACAAACAAAAGGAAGTATTTTTCACACAACACACAGTCAACCTGTGGAACTCCTTGCCAGAGGATGTTGTGAAGGCCAAGACTATAACAGGGTTCAAAAAAGAACTAGATATGTTCATGGAGGATAGGTCCATCAATGGCTATTAGCCAGGATGGGCAGAGATGGTGTCCCTAACCTCTGTTTGCCAGAAGCTGGGAATGGGCGACAGGGGATGGATCACTTGATGATTACCTGTTCTGTTCATTCCCTCTGGGGCACGTGGCATTGGCCACTGTCGGAAAACAGGAGTTGAGGTCGATGGTGAAAAGCACAGCAAAAGAAGTGGGAGAAGCAGGAGAGAAAAGGTGGATGATCCATTCATAACACTGAAGAGAGTCACAGGTGCCCAAGAAAGAAAACGTCTCCAGAGAGAAACAGGTGGCTGCCAGCATGAAAGACAGCAGACAAATTAAGGAGCAGGAGAAAAAAGCTTCAGACTAAGCAAAGAAATTTACAAATTCATGTGAGGACAGTTTCAGTGAAACGCAGAGCTAGTAGACTGGAGGTAATGGAGGAGAGATCTGCAGCTCAGGGAACCAAAGCAGTAGGAAAAGACAGCCCATTCCAAGATATTAGACATTAAAAGCAGGAAAGAGATGAGTCAATATGTAGAAAGAGGCTGGTCATTCCGATATTGTTTTAGGACAGGGAAAGTAACAGTGTATTTAAAAGTTGAGGGAAAGAAGGCAGGGAAGGGAGAGGGATTGAAAGTAGGAAGCTAAGGGTGTGGGAGGATACGAGGAAGTTGTTAAAGGGGGTTGAGGTATACATACATCAGAAAAATGAGGAGGGGAAACAGTAGAGGACGGGAAAGAAGAGGGTGGGTTCGTATTCAAAGTGCCCAACTTTGAACACCTAGCCCTGATTTGTGAGTGCTGAGTTGTGGGTGCTTAGTTCTTCTAAAATTCAGACCTGGGGTTTCCCATGTTCTGGGCATCCAATGTAAGTGACCACTTTTGAAAAGCCTGACTTAAATATTTAGCACCAAAAGAAAGAAACTGGATTATCAGCTACAAAGAGACCGACTTATTGAATATTACTGAAACCAGATGGGATAAGAAACAAGAACAGGATAAAAATTGTGGAGATTGTCAGTTAAAATTTAGGGAAAGGCAAGGTAACAAGGAAACATACAATGCTAAATGTATCAAATGGCACCAATTGGCAATTAGTGATACAGTGAATGCAAGTGAATCTACTTATTAGGGGCAAGAAATGTCAGATCACTTGCAGGTTTTATATAACTCTGCAGTGATGGAGGAAATTCTCAGTTTGGAACTAATGGCTGAAATGGGAAGGGCAGCTAAAAATGGAAAAGTGAGTGTCTTAGTAGGTGTTACTATACATCTTCATCAGGGTGCTCCTTTCCCGTATTGTGCAGTTCAACAGCCAATTAGCTTCAATTTCCCAGTTGTTCTTCTGCAGCTCAGCCCACTCTCCTACATCTTCTGTACTGTAGAAACTTAGCCCTCCAGCTAGGTCACTTACAGTTCTACCTCTGTAGGGCACTCAAAGTCCAAAGGAAGTCTGAAGCAACACAATCATAAACTCTTCCTCCAGGAGATCTGCTAGGCGCATGTCTGGTCATGACCTGCCTTCTCTTTCACTGTGAGAGCTCTACATCTGCTCTTTCTGCCTTCTCCCTCCAATAGAGCAGGGCTCTTCTTTTTTCAGTCCCTTCCTGGAGGCCTGCCTCCTGCTCCAGGTGTCTGTAGCCTATTAGTCCCTTCCTGCTTTGCATGGGATGCCCCATGTGTGCCCCATTACAGGATGTTTTTAATCAATTGGAAGCTGAGAACCCTTAGTTATCACAAGAGAATTTTCTCATACAGCTAATCAAGGTGCCAATGAAACGGACACACTGCTGAATCTCATTATCACAGATTCTAAGGAGCTACTTAGAGATGGTTCTTGAAGTTCAGGGACTACACAACAAAAGCAATCATAATATGGTTATGTGATTTTCTGAGTGATCACCAGAAGTGGCCAGAAAAATATTTAGAACTTTAAGATTTATTTTAAAATTGTTTATTTAAAAGGATTAATTGGAAAAATCTGTTTAAAGGCAACAAAATAGAGGCATGCTGGAACATATTCAAGTTTGTTCTACTTAGCATCCAGAGCATATTTATTCCTTTTCAAGGACATAAGCAAAAGGGCAAAAAAGTCCCTGCTTTACCAGAGAGATTAAAAACATGTAAACAAAAAAGAAGCCTTTGTTAAAAAAAAAAAAGAAAAGACAAAAAAAAAAGGAGCATGTTTAAGAAAGATTAATTCAAACAGGAACAGGTGCAGAGAAGGGCTACTAGAATGATCCGAGGAATGGAAAACTTACCCTATAAGAGGAGACTCAAAGAGTTTGGCTTGTTTAGCCTAACCAAAAGAAGGCTGACAGGAGACATGATTGCTCTCTATAAAAACAGCATAGGGATAAATATCAGGGAGGAAGAGGAGCTACTTAAGTTAAGTGCCAATATTGGCACAAGAACAAATAGATACAAATTTTAGGCTTAACCACCAGAGGAGTGACTTTTTGGAACAGCCTTCCAAGGGGAACATGGGGGGCAAAAAATCTAACTGGCTTCAAGACTTAGCTTGACAAATTTATGGAGGGAACCGTATGATGAGACTGCCTACAATGGCATGTAGCCAATCTGTGACTGCTAGTAGCAAATATCCAATGGCCATGATGGGATACTAGATGTGGAGGGCTCTGAGCTATTACAGAGAATTCTTTCCTAGATCTGGTTGGTGGGTCTTGCCCACATGCTCGAGGTCTAACTGATTGCCATATTTGGGATCAGGAAGAAATTTCCCCCTGGGTCGGATTGGCCCTATTACAGAAGTGTGTGGGTGAGATTATGTGGCCTGCAACATGCAGAAGGTCAGACTAGACAGATCATGATGGTCTTCTGACCTTAAAGTCTATGAGCTAGAAGGGAGAACAAATGGCCACGGCCAGCTGTTGGGAAGAATAAAATAGGGAGAGTGGCTAGGTAAGAATATGATCGGGTCCGAAGTAGTAGTATTAGCAGATGGTGAAAAGGGAAATTCTAGAAAAGAAAAATTAAGATGTCTCTGATAAATTTAGAAAAGTTTGTTTAAGGATGCCTTGGAGGGATTATCTAAACCAATGCTTCTCAATTGGTGGGTCGTGACCCCAGGGGGATGACTAAAGAAAACGGGGTTGTGAGAAATTGAAAACTTTATAATAATTTAAAGCAAAACTTTAAAAAAAAATCTCACTTGCCCACTCCCCATTTCTCTTTCAAGGTCAAGTATTTTCTGTCAACCTCTCGAAGCAAATACACAGACACACAAATAGATTATGTTGGCTCATCATTATCACTGATATATATTTTACTCCTACTTTTATGGTAAATGTAAGGAGCGGTATGCCATGAAACACTAATCTAAAACAGGCAGAATATCTCTATATTATGTATTTCTAATGAACAAATCATCATAGAATACAGGTGCCACAAACTCTTCTAAAGCAACTCAATCAATAAAACTATCACAGGCAAAAGTATTTGAGATTAAGCATTAAACATGCTCTCTTACAGATTTAATTTCTGTCACTATATATAAAGTATAAATAACAAGAGACCTGTACATTCCAAGTTCCAAATATTTCAATCATTCATTTCACGATTTTTCCAAATTATTTTTCACTTTCTCTGTCATAGGTATAACACATAGTGCACTCACACTGCAACATCACCATCACAGGCGACCAAGATTGATCAGTTTTAGGATCCTTGTTTCTGATGCCTGCTGACGAGTCACTTTGCCTATTTTCCTGTGAGACTTCAAAAACAGACTGCAGCTCCAATCATTTTTCTTTTCTCCACATGCAAATGAAGTCCCTGCCACCAAAGAGAACAACCTGTACTACTACCTTTGAGGTCTTGTAACTAACCATTCAACTTGATAGCACAAACCAATTGTGTCCTGAGGAGCATGTTTAATGGAGCAATATTTTAATTGTTTTTCCACCCTGCCACCTTTTTCAAAATTTAAAAAGGCATCCAACAAAAAGTATGCAGTATTCATTTTATCTTCTGACATTACTCTAATTAATCATTTTAATCACATAATAAACTATACTAATTTAGAGTTTGCTACCTTGTGCCCACCAAAAAACCAGACACAGCCTTTGCTTGTTTGAATCTTGCGTCTTCCTGGCCTCAGTGCTGCCACTGATCTTGACATTACCTCTTGGTCACCTGGCACATTTGGAGTCTTCAGGAATCTAGTTCTCCTCATCCCAAAGTCAACCGCTCCTTTTTGAGACTGGCAATGAATATTCCTTTGCTATTGATCCTCTCCTTTACGGGGTCTTCAACAGTTAAATCCATAATTAGCTCCATATTCTCTATTAATCTAATCTCTATAAATCCTTCTTATCTCATTTAACTTCCAGATGTTGGTAAACAAAAAACATTTCTACGGTTAAAGAGGGAACAAATTTCACGTTTAAATTCTCATCTAATAAAACAGACACTAATGTGAACTTCATATTTTCTTTATGGTACCCAGTATAATAAATGCACAAATTTCCAACAAGTTACCAAGTCTAAGATTCTGTAAAATCAATTGTTCCCTAAATGACTGCTCATATCCCACTCAGCATGAATTCTTGCCTTATTAAGAACCAGGGATTTTCTTCCTAAATGCACACCACATTATACAGAATCTGGTTAGATGAAGCAGAAACAAATTCACATTTCCAAATCCTTATTCAAATTCTTTGGACTAGAAATCACATTTTCTGATACTCTGGAGACATTCCATTGAGTAATTCTCCCAGTCAAATTCTTACTAACAAGTCTCTCACGTACCATTGCTTTTTTGCTTTTATTTTAAAAAAGGATCCCCAGTAATTTCACAGTACAATGAGACAATCGTTACTTAATCTCTATTCTTCTCCATATTCCATATTAAAAATTATAGAAGCATATGTTCTGTAGGGTTACATTACTGTTTTCAACCATTTACTTGTAATAAATAAACAGCAACTACTAAATAATGTTAATGTTCTGTCTTAAAACAACAAAAGCAATAGCATTCAGAGTTAAGATTTATACGCTATAATCAGTTCATCTCTTATAGGAATATATTCACGGTTCCTCAGAATAAAGCGTGGCCTTGATCATGCAACCACTGACTTGGGGGCTACTCACTTGACTAAAATTTAGCATTTGCTCACGTGACTACAGGATCAAGATGTATGATCCTCACACACAACATATGCTGCAATACCAAGACAAAAACCAAGACACTGTGTCAATTTTAACCGTGAGGTGAAATCTTGGCCCCACTGCAGCCAATGGGAGTTTTGGCTTTCCTACCATTGGTTTAAACCAGCAGTTCTCAGACTGTGGGTTGGGACCCCAAAGTGGGACCCCATTCTAAAGGGGTTGCTGGGGCTGACTTAGACTTGCTGTGGCCCAGGGACAAAGCCAAAGCCCAAGGACTTCAGCCCTGGGCAGCAGGGCTCAAGTAACAGGCCCCCTGCCTGGGCTGAAGCCCTTGGGCTTGGATTTTGTCCCCCAACCCTGCCCAGGGCAGTAGGGCTTTGGCTCCACCACCCCCTCCTGCATCTAGGGCAGCAGGGCTTGGGCAGGCCCAGGCTTCAGTCCCCCCTCCTGGGGTCATCTAGTAATTTTTGTTGTCAGAAGTGGGTCACAGTGCAATGAAGTTTGAAAACGCCTGGTTTAAACTGATCCTTATTAGTATTTAAAAATGTTCTTCCATTTTAGCCTTTTTATTAAATTAGTAAATAAACTGTGAAACATGTATTGGTAGCTCTGAACATCACAAGTATCCATAGTTTTAATAAAGAATTTGGAAAAAAGAACTGCAGCGCAGTAAAAAATGATTTATTGTACCATGAAATTACAGAGTATTTATTTTTTTAAAGAAAGGACAACCGATAGCCCCAAAAGACAGGGACTCTAAAAGTAAATAGCCATATTGTACATCTTTCTCACTCCTGAAAATCAAGAAAGAACAAATAAATGAACAAACAAATGTTTTGGTTAACTCAGGTTCATACATACTTATGAACTAGATGTGAACTGGAAGCGCATTCTGGGTATTCATATGCAAATACTCATCCCAAATGTATCACTTTGCTTCTAGCATTACCATTTTAAGAAATAATGGCTATTTTAATGGGAATCAGCTCAGCAGCAGTGGAACACGTTTCTTTTGACATCTAATAGGAAGAAAAGTGTTTCATGGCTGCTGAGCTGACACCCATTAAACAAGCTATTATTTCTTAAAATGGTAGTGCTAGAAACAGAAAGATACATAGCAAAGCAACTAATCTAGTACAAGTAGAGGACACAAAGTAGGGAGGGGGAAAAATCTTGATGTAAGAAACTTATTAAAATTTGACTCATGTACCATGCAGTGAAGTCTCTACACCAGGGGTTGGCAACCTATGGCACACGTGCCAAAGGCAGCACACAAGCTGATTTTCAGTTGCACCCACACTACCCGGTGCTGGGTCCTGGCCACCGGTCTGGGGGGCTCTGCATTTTAGTTAAATTTTAAATGAAGTTTCTTAAACATTTTAAAAACCTTATTTACTTTATATACAACAATAGTTTAGTTATATATTATAGACTTATAGAAAGAGACCTTCTAAAAACGTTAAAATGTATTACTGGCACGTGAAACCTTAGAGTGAATAAATGAAGACTCGGCACACCACTTCTGAAAGGTTGCCGACCCCTGCTCTACATAATCAAAATTACAAAAATGCAATTTCTAGATCAAAGAATTTGAAAATGTAACCAACTAGATCAGTAGTGGGCAACCCTGTGGCTCGTCAGGGTAATCCACTGGCAAGCCACAAGACAGTGTTTACATTGACCATCCGCAGGCACGGCCACCCGCAGCTTCCATTGGCCGCGGTTCACCATTCCTGGCCAATGGGAGCTGCATTTCATGCCCACCACTGAAACAGACCACTGAAATAGATCCTATGATAATAACTGCTAAATTGTCCAAATGTCTTTTATTGTGATGGTGTAACGGGGTCGGCACCCAACCCTCGCAAGCGCCCCCTCTGGCTGGGTGTATCTGTGTTCTTTCAGTTCCAGTGACCCCTTTAGATGGTTCTCAGGCGGGTTTTTTTAAGCAACTCGGCCCTCCAACTGAGTCACACACACTGTCTGCATATGAGCCAGAACAGATCCCTTCTGGGGCTATACAGTCCACCAAGACCTATCTCGGTGTCTTTCTGGTGGTGTCTCTCTAGCCCACCCTGGGCTCAGTCTTTAACTAGTCCCAGCCCCGGTATGGGGCCATATCCCCAGGGCTTCTTCCCTGGAGACACTATCTTCCTGCAGCCCTTCCCTGGCTCAGTCCCTACTCAGTCCCCGCAACCAGCCTGGAGCTCATTCATTGCTCCCCCAGTCCCTGCTAGAACACTGTCTTTGGCTCAGTCCTAGCAGCCAGCCAGGAGCCCCTCTTTGGTTCTGCTGCTCTTCCAGCCAGCCAGACATGCAGTCCTTTCTTCTCCAGCTCCAAGCAACAATCAATTTGTGCTCTGTTTTGCAGCATCTTTTTATATGGCTCTCCTGGTCCCTGTTGGCCATCCAGCAGCCCCTCTGATTGGTTGCCTCCTCAAAACCATTCTAGGTCACTTGAGGACCTCTCCACTGCTCCTTTCCTGGGATGGGTGTGGCAGAACCCTGACCCTCCAATAGGGGGCCTTTGGGCCTAGTCCACCCCATCACAGATGGCACCAAAGAAGATGTGACAAAAGGTGAGCATGCCTCTAGTTTCTTTCATTCTAATTATTATTATACAGCCATAAGAAGAAAAACAAAACCCAAAACACCAAAACCCAAAATGCTCACACACACAAAACCATTTGGTGTGACTGACAGTCTCTTTTCAGGAAAGACTCAAAATCCATGCTTTGGCAAGTCAGTGTAAAGGCACAACTGTGGAAAACAACTTTCACAGTGTCCATCCCCAATGATTATCTCTGGCAAATGAATATGTCTTTGGTAGCCATAGTTAACCCACAAAATTGTTGTTTTAAAAAGTCCCCTAAAATGAAAACCAAACTATAGCACTTTGGCTTTCTTGAATAACTGCTTAAATGTCAAATAAAAAATCCTTTGTGACTATTGCTTGCCAATAATTGTGAACTCCAGGGAAATTTCAGTAACTGTCTATTGCTTAATGGGATTGTTCACTTACATTTTTTTTTTTTAAAAATATAGACAGAGAAATATATATACAGTGAGAGAAGAGAAAGAGAAAAAATATAACAAAGGGAAAACAAATTTTCACTAAAAATTATATGTAAACTTAACAGTGGGATACATCTGGAAATACACCTCTACCCCGATATAACGTGACCAGATATAACATGAAATCGGATATAATGCGGTAAAGCAGCACTCCGGGGGCAGGGCTGCGCACTCCAGTGGATCAAAGCAAGTTCAATATAACACAGTTTCACCTATAACGCGGTAAGATTTTTTGGCTCCTGAGGACAGCATTATATCGGGTTAGAGGTGTATGTAGTAGTAGTAATAGTGATGTCCAGGTATATAATACTCTGGGATGAAAGTGTCTTTTACTAATATTAAGTAAGTGTCAAAAGTTATTAAAATGATTCTACCTTTTCCTTGAATTTTCCACACTACTGTAGATAAGATACTGTAAGATTACCCCTAATATCACAAATACATTGGCTGGTTTCAATTATGAGTGAGTTGGTTACTTATTAATACCAAACACTTTTTTCGCAGCAGAAGAATCTGTTTACAGAGGAATAGACATTAGCAATAATATACACTAGCATGAATGCACAGTATCTGCCATTCACTAAATACTATAATGCAAAGGAATTGTGTTAGACAAAAGAAAAAAGGCATGCCTAAATGATAGACATATTTTATAGTTATAAATATTTGAAACCAATACTGCTACCAGTATGAGCCCAAGAAAAGATCAGTATATTTGTGAGTGAGTACCTTTACAAGACATTACTATAATCACTATTTGTTAGAATCCTTATAGTATGCAGGCTTTTTAATGCTTTCTTTCTTCTCTATTTAAAAAATGAATATTTTACTGCAGCTTTGCTATTCAGACACAGAAAGTGCTCCAGCATAGAATCAGAAAATTATGAAATAAGATTACTACTTTTTTGTATGACTAAGAGAAATAATGTGATTCTTTCCAACTGGTCAAATCAGTATATGTAGATTGCATTGTCTATAATTTAAAAACTGTAAAAGAAAATATACAAAACAAATTTCAAGGGTTATATATTAATATTGTATAATGCAATCTATTATGCTACAGCATTTTTGAAATACTGTCACAAAAATTTAACAACCAGCATAAATTCTATTCCCCTACCCTTTATCATGATGACAGATATTAATCATAAAACAAATATACTTTTACCTAGCATCAACAACAACAACAGAAGCTTCCGCATGGTGAATGGACAAGTAGAATTTTGCAAGGCAGTGCTACAGTACTTCTAATTTAAAAAAACCCTCACAGTTTCTTTATACCAGATCAGATAAACCATCTTTCTAACCCAGTTTCTTCTCTGACAGTGGCCAGTACCAGATGTTTCAGAGGAAGGAGCAAGAAACCGTTTAGTGGACAATTCTGAAATAACCTGCCCAAGGGGATATTTCTTCTTATGTCCTGCCAATTAGTGGTTGGCTTATGACCTATATATTTTTTGTATCCCAACTACTTTAACAAGATGTCCTCATTATCCATAAAAATATCTCATTCTTTTTTGAACTCAACAATTTTTCGTGTCCTTATGGCAATGCATTCCACAAGTTAATTATGCTTTGTGTAAAAAAAATTCCATTTGAATCAATTTTAAATTTCTTGCTTTTCAGTTTTATTGGATGTACCTTTCTTCTTGGCAAAAGGTAAACAAGAATGCTCACTTTACTATCATTATGCTGTTCATTATTTTGCATACCTCTTTCATAAATTGTATTATTCATCCACTCTCCAAATGAAACAGTTCCAATGTTTCTGAACTCCCTTCATAAAGAAGTCTCTCCATGCCTCTAATTACTTTCATTGCTCTTCTCTGGACTAAGTGGTTAAAGTTCATTTTAATTTGGCAACATATACGGTTCCACTGCTCATCTGTAAACACTGAAATTGATCTGGCACCTCCTTCCCAAACAACAGAACCCTTAGTGGGCAAATTGGGTCATCACCCCACTGTTAATATTTTGCTATGTTGAAAATTGACCATTTATTCCTATTCTTTCAATTCCTTTCTACTTCTTTTTTTCTTTCTTTCTATCTGTTTTATGGCACTTCTCCCTTTACATGGTCAGAATTCTGCTTGAGGTAGGTTGTTGGGGGGGAGGGTTGTTGTTTTGAGGATTTTTTGGTTGGGAAGGGTTGAGAGGAGCTTAGGAATTAAAATTGTTCAAATTGTGAGTGTTACTTATGGTAAAAAGTCTTTCTTAAAGAGGAAGTTTTTGCTACATAGTTCCCAAACATGGTCAGACTCTGGATTCATCTCTTCTCCACTGGAAGACCGTTCTATTGCTGGTCAACAGAGTGCTTTGTCTCCAGCTCTGATCTGCTTCATCCTAGGCTTTGTAATCTGCACTATCCCAGAGGAGCTCAGCGGTCACAGTGGTTCATAGATAGAAATTCAGTCTTTGATGTAGTTGGGGCTTGATCCATTAACTACACACAATAATATGCCAAATAACTTTTCTAACCACAGCTGTTTCAACACTAGAGTGGTTTTAAAAAAAGTTTGATTTTTTATTTTGTTTTTGTTTTTTTCAATAAGGGGGAAAGTGTATTTTATACCACTCTCCTTTTTCTCAAAAATGGCTCAACAATTTTCGCTCAAACTTTTCAAATAAATTCATGACCATTCAGGCACTGTCAAATCATGGGAAATTTACACCTAAAAGATGAAGATCAGAATGTTAATCAAGAAAAGAAAGTTATTATGGAAACTGTTCTGCAACCAGCAGCCCAGATTTAAAGTGTCTTGCAACCCGCAGCCCGGATTTAAAAAAAATCAAAACAAAACAAAAAACTCATCTGCTGTTCTTTGTGCATGGTGATTTGCAATTCAGAGTAAGACACAGTTGTGTTAAGTATCAGCATAATGACTAAAGTGATACGGTTTAGAACTGCAAATGATATACATATATCCTTAATCACATAAAACAAACAGATGAGAAATAGCATCAGATGAAGGAAATAAATCATGTAAGAAACTCTCGTGAGAAAACAATCCACTTGCTTCCATAATATCCATTATTACCAACAGCCTCACCAATTACAAGAACGAATTATGACCCCAGTTTACAGCTGCCATATTTTGATTAGGCCAAAATAGGAATACACATTTTCATTTATAATTGTTCTTAAACCTCATCTAGATGAGCGACTTTCAAGTTTGCTACTTTGAAAGTGCTTTTTGAAACAGCCACCTTTGTTACAGGCTTTTAAAATGGTCAAATTCATCTCCAGTGTAATGAATTTGGCAGTGGCGGATTTAGAATTAGTTGGGCCTTCATTTTTGGGGCCCCCCACAGGACCCAGCCAAGAAAAAGAACATTCTCTCTTATCTCCTCTGCCCCCATCCCCATTTTTCATTCTTTTTTTCTTCATCCTCCTCCTATACTATAAGCAATAGGAAGTAAATGAAAATAAAGTGAGGTACCTTGATTGTTTTTGTAGTCTAACTTTTTTTCCACAGACCACTTGAAAAGTGCTGAGGGTCTCGGCAGATCACTTAATGATCTTTCCAAATATTGTTTGTATCATTAGCTAACTATTTAAAGTGCCTTGGATAAGAGTGCTTTATTAAAAAAAAGACATAATAACCTTTCCTCGGTCCACCTGAATGGAGTTCTGAGACCACAGTTTGAGAACTTCTGGTCTAGATGAAAGCTTGTATTTGCATTACGCTAACGTGAAAAATGTGTAAAAATAAAAAGTATAAATGATGCATGAATGGAAAAATAAAAGTTAACTTCCTCTGAAGAAACTTATTCAATTTGAAAAAAAAATTTATTCCGATAGCTTTTTTCTATACTTTTTCTTTACAAAATCATCAATTAAGTCACGTACAAGTCTATACAAATCAACTAGTGATCTCGAAGCACGAACCTCATCATTTTCGATTAAATGAATGAAATGCTTCACTTCATCTTCAAAAAGATTTATGTCTATGTTCATTCAGTAGAATTCACTTAATTTCTTACTGTAGTGTCTTTTAGCATTTTCGTCCATACTTCTGTCAAAAAACACGCAAAATAAATCAACAGTTTTCTTTAGAGATTCACCTCTACTCTGCAACTGCACTATTATTGTGTCACAAATAACATTAACTGTCTCAACCATGATCTTCTTTTTCCCTTTTAAATTGATTTCATTGTCTCTCGTTTCATCGAAAAATAACTTCCTGGTTTTTTTATGCTTCTCAACAGTTATATCAGAGGAACCTATATTTTCTGTTAATGTTAGTGCCTCTGCTTTCACCGAGCTATAGTCATTTTGAACTTCTATGACAAAACTTGTAACCAAGGCTAACAATTGTGCAGCATTCAACAAGTTTGTATCAACCTTTTGCAGCGATTTGCTGATGGCATTAATTCTTTGAAGTAAATGGTTCCACAAAAAGGTAAAAACAGCAATATTGTACTGTTCAAACTTTTCTGCTAAGGATTTTGCTTCAGTTTTCACATGTGGTTTTTCAAAATTTGATGTGGCCCTGTGCTGGCTGACCCGGAGAAGCAGGCAGAGACCAGCGTGGGCTGAACACACGCCTGAAGGTGAGGGGGGAGTATGGTTCCATCGGCAGCCACCTGGATGCCCTGCAGCTTCTGCACACTCATCTCTGCTCACCTATCCCGGCCAGCGCCCCTGCCTGTGGGCTCTGCACCAGCTCCTACGGCCAGCCCCATCCCCTGGCTGCCCCCCCACCCCTGTGGTCTGAGCCCAGCCGCTGCTCATCAGGCAGCGGCGAGTGGTGCCAAGGCAGGCCGGAGGTCTCAGGAGGAGCAGGGGGCACACAGGCAGCTGGTGGCCGGAGAGAAGTGATTTGTGTCAAGCTGCATTTAGATGAAAATTGGAGCTCAATTAAAAATACATAAGACAACATTTAAAATTTGTTTTCTATTAGTTAAATAAAACTACTTTCAATATTCTGGATACAAAAGAAAAAAAAGGAAGTTTATCAAAACATGTTTTGTATTTAAAACTAATTGATTTATTAAATAAAAGATGTATTATCTATAATTAGCAACTATGACTGGTCATCACATCCTTCAAGATTTTAGAATTAGTAGATTTCATCGTATCACACCTAATTTTTATTCATAGATTGGAAGAAGAAAACAAGCTTTCGTGCTTTTTAGCTCCTAATTACTTTCTCAACTTTGAATGAGCTAGTCATTGAACAAAACTAGTTGGATAAATTGAAATGAGAAATATATTCTCTCTGCTCCTGCAGAAGAGATCACTACTGCCGAAAGCTGGGTTAGCACTTAACAAACTCTATTTCCATGTGCATAGCAAGCAACTTTAACCAGTTGAGTGGTCTGATTTTCTTTAAAACTTCAGCAGTAAACAGGTACTGTTTGGGTTTTATTTTATTTAAATTATTTTAACATTTTAGTAAGTTTAGGGCTTAATGTAGGTTGTCATAGTAATTTTTTAAAAAAAATTAAACATATTTATTTTAAATTTTATAAAGGCTACCAATTTTAATATATATATATATATTACTATTTTAAAAAAATCAATTTTTATCCACTCAGGAAAAAGCCATGTAGCTCCTACAAACACCAATAGGTGCTGCTGGGTGAGGAAGAAGGAAAAGGGGGGATCATGTACCTTTACTCACTTCCTCCCAGAGGGATACCAACAAGGACCTGGGACTTGAAATGGGAAGAAAAGGGTGGAACAAACCCCATGTCCTCCTTCGTTCCTGAGTCCCCTCTTAGCCCCTAAACAGAAGAAGAGAAAGGGGTGAAGAGAATACTGGACTGAATTTCTATAGCAAGATGCCTTGATTTCTGTTACACACCAACAATTTATTATGCAATAAATTGGAAATTCTAGGGTAGCTAGAAATGGTTGGAGAAGCATTGAAATACAGTGATTGTTATTGAATTAAACACAGTATTACATGTAATCAAGGACGGCCATGCGATATTGGATATTATTAATATTTCTATTTAAGTCAATAGAATACCTCTGTATTTCAATGCTTTTCATCCTACTGTAGAATTGCTAGTTTGCTACAAAAATCAAAGTCCCAATGAGCTGTTACAATTGTGTAGTCTAATCTCCTGTGTATCACAGACCATAGTACTTCGTCCACTGAACCCAACTTGTGAGAGCGTCTCTTTTAGAAAGAAATCCAGTCATGGGCAGTGGGTATCATAGGCTAGGGAACGCAGAGACTCCCCAAACAGCCTGGCATGGCCCCGCCCACGCACCACCTACCCAACTCTCCGGGGCTCGGACTGGGGGTGCTGCAGCCATGCTGCCCACCCGGCACTCAGGCTGGGAGTGCTGATGCCGCACTGCCCACACAACACTCCGGGGCTGGGGACGCTGGGGCTGCTCACCTGGCACTCCAGGGCTGGGGGTGCTCAGACAGCTGGGGCTGCGGTGGGAAAGCCGGCGGTCACAATGGGGGTGCTCTGGGCACTGGTGGGAGGACATGGGGGAAAAGGGTAGGAGTAGGGGTGGGGTCTTGGGCAGAAAGGGAGAGGCTGGGGGGCTAGCTTCCCCCAAAGGCTGGCTCACCCGCTGCCCATGAATCCAGTCTTGATTTAAAGACTTCAATGATGGAAAATCTACCAAAGTTCAAGAACAACACATAATTTAGGTTCAAACTGCTGCTAAAAATGTAGGATTCATGTTGTAGGCTCAGTCTATTGGTACATTTTTTTAAAATTCAATAAAAGGTGAAGGCAAACTAACCTCCAACCAATATCTCTGTTGTTATCTGAGACTTGAAACTTAGCAAAAGCTCTTTTGTTAAATACATTTGAAAAAGTAAGATAGCATCTTGTGAGGAGAACAACTTGAGATCTGTATATAGAAAGGGACACTTAGAGAAAAAGGAATGATCAAAAACTTAATCCAGATTTGAACAAGTTTGAATTATTATTTTTTAAAGTATTACCTCCCCCAGGTATAAAGAACAGATTTTTTTATTTTTATAATGTGTTGATTTATGCCACAGACACTGATCTTTTCCTATGCTTTCTCTGTGCTTTGCAGACACTACTTAGTTAATTGAACAAGCTCATAGACTACCATTACTAAATAGAAATCTACTTGAAAAACTGGCTAACAGAATGAAGGACATTCATTATCACGAGAGATTCCCTTGTTGATTTCTACCAGACAAATTTTGCTGTCTGTTGACATTGCAGAAGCAACACATTAATTTTACTTTCAATGCTGTTTTTATCCAAGACAACTTTGTTAAAAGAAAACTTGCACTTGGCAAAAAACATTTACACTTCTAAGGTAATAAAATCATCAGAACTTTATTTTGGTATGTACAACAAACCTATATTTTTTAGGGTGTCTGTCTCTCTTTTTTGTACCCTTCACCTGAATCCTTGCTCCTTTTGTTAAGCATTTTAAACTCATTAAGCTGGAAGTCCAAATTTACAATCATCCCATTAAGTATGTTACTAAGTAAAGAGTACAGCAGTAACTATCAACAGTAGACTTGGATGGGAGCCAGTTTTGTAAGCTCAGAGTAGGTCAGTACATTTTAAACCCTCACATCATTAGAAAAGAAAGTAGCCTTGCCAATTGCAGCAAAGCCAGCTTGGTTTTCTTTCATGTGTTTCTCTGCAAAGAGAGAGAGTTATTGATATCCACTAAATTTCTATCACTAGTATTTCTACATTAACAGATGAACTACATTTAACTATGAATAAACTGTTTTTATTTATTTAATGTTTTAAACGCTTTTTAATCATTAAATCTAATCAGATTTCTCCATCTAATCAGATTTTTGAAAAATAGCCAGTAAATCCATTAGTGCCCTAAAACTGAACTTTATTTCATGAATACTGGTATTAACTTTACTATATTGGTGTTTTTGTTACCTCCCTTTCATTTTCTTGATATTATGTTGAAAGACTCTGCAGCCTGATCCTCATACTAATTCAAAGCCAGAACAACGTGTACCTGAGAATAGTGAACTACATTACATATTACATAAACTGAATGGCAGAACCATGATGACGTAGCCATGCCAGCATGTTGCACTGCCCTGTAGAAGAGACCCACCTTAGACGAATGAGCTCCGATGTAAAAAGAAAAACAGTCTCTGGTAATGTAGACCCATAAACCTTCATTATCGATCGTTTAGCATTGATCACATGAAGAGCTTATTATCTGCTCTGTTCCCTGGAGAACCAGAGTAGATGTTAGGGGGCAGGGTGCTATTGGACAAGAAAACTGAGATTTCCTGCAGTCACTGCCTTGATGTATATCCCTATTACAACCAAGAGAAATAATGCCACAGCAGCAAATGAAAAAATAGTTCCTCTGAGAAGTTTACAAATTCAGTTGAAAAATTCAACATCAAGGTATATTTGTTCCTGGAAACATGACAACTAACAAGTTTGTTACAGGAAACAAAACACTGAAAGTACCAGCTGCTGTAAGTCAGCTGGTTTGATTGCTTGTTTGCTCATTGTCTGGCTATGCCGAAAGAATGACAGGAGACATTAGATATGCGTTTAATCAGGCCACAACTTTATTATTAGACAGATGTCTGGGACTAACCCGATGGATAAAATGTGTGCAGTGCAGGTGCAAAATTTATGTCCCTCCAGCAGATTCCCTGCCGGGATCTTACCAATTCCAGACAATTTGGGGGTGGGAGGGCTTCCACAGCTCCCCCATTATTTATCCAGGCCTGCCAGCAATTCCCTTGCTGGGATCTTACTAATTCCAGGGGGGGAGAGGGGGAGCTTTCACCAGCTCCCCCCACCACTTTTCATTCAGGTCCCTCCAGCAATTCCCTTGCCGGGACCACACCACCTAGTAGGAGGGGTTAAGGTGTACTATAACGATGGGAGGGGGTTGGCTCCCTGCTGTACCAATCATAGGAGTCCCCAGCTGCCCCCGGCTTGCTCGATTACCAAGCACCTCTCCTTAATTCCTTTTCCAAGCCATTTTTTCATTCTTTTGTGCCTTAATTTATGGAGTACCTGCACTGAACATCCGCTATACACTTAAATGAAGAGTTGCGACATATGGCCTACCACCCATGCTATGCATGAACAAAGCCTACCTGAACCTGCTGTAAGGAAGGCGAAAAAACCCCCACTGTACCTGGCCAAAGAGGGGAGGGGCCAGGCCCAGCTGACCTTTGCAAACCCCTCATTCTTAGGTGGTGAGTCATCCACCACGCTGACTGCTTTCTCAGCAGCCCTACATTTCCCCTCCTCCCCCAAGCCAGAAAGCATTGCCTTCTTCTCCTGGCCAGCCAGCCAAACTCCTCCCTGCTTCAGTGCAGGGTGGCGATTGCCAAAAACATTCTAACTTTTCACAATGATACAGTAGCACCAACATTCTGCAGCCTTTACGCTTACATATAAGAAAAAGGATTTTAAAAACAAGAAGTAGACCTGCAACAATCAGGAGATCACCAAAAAAAAAAAAAAGGCTCTAATGATGATGATAATACTCGTGGTTTCTCTCGACTGTCAAGTGGAGGAAAATTACTGTCAAGTAATTTTGCCAACCAACTGATGGCCAATTCTATGGATACCATACCCTCTCTGTCATCGTGTCATTTTTCTATCACAACGAAGCACTGCTGATATGATATTTGTTTCTTCATATCTGCAAGAAGAGTCCAGTGAACAAAAACACAGACAGAGTTGCAACGGACTAGATAAAAAATGAAACTATCAGCTCTTCCTGGAGGCGCCTTGAAAAATTATATCCTCAGATAAAATGATCTATATTATCCAAAAACTCTGTTGAATGCATGGATGAGCCTGTACAGGGAAAACAATGTGACCCTCCTGGTATTATAAGTTATTTGGACTTTTCTTTAAAGTAAGGTTAGATAAAGCAACTCATGACCTATCACTGAAACTGAAGTTTAAAATCCACTCAGGCAGATTTTTTAATACATCTCATTTAAGTGCATTAACAGAGGTGTCAGAAGCACTTATTAAAGGAAAAGCCCTTTGTGAATAACTGTGTGCTCAAAGAAAGACCTGCCGATAATGACATCCTGTTTTGTAGCTGCTCTTGTAAACCGTGGCATTAAAATTTGCATTTCATAGATTGAGGTTATGTACCAACCAGCACCAAACAAAAACATATTGTGTGTTGAAACAGACCTAAGCATTATTAGCACACTGTTAAACAAAGTGACAAAGTTTACCTACCTTGCATTTGTCATAACTGTGATACCTTTTTGCAAAAAGGTTGCCCTGCATTTGTTGAGTTGCACACTCATGGGTGGAAGCAACATGGCTTTTGTCCTTCCACATACACACATAGCAACATAACAATCACAACAGAAATTTTTTCCATAATATTATATTGTACGACCCAGAGATATAGACTTACCACTAACTGAATCTCAAAGTGTCAGAACACTTTCATGAGAAATGTCTTTGGTCACTCTTGGGTATGTAATGACAAGATGAACAGCACTGTACTGAGGCATGTTGGTCTCAGTGCCATGTAGGCAACACTCATAAATATGAACATTGGTCCAGAACACTAAGTCAGATTTAGAAAGGTATTTAGACAGATAGGGACCTACTGGGATTTTCAAAAGTATCTAAGTTGGTTAGATGTCTAACTTCCATTGAGTTCAGTGAGTTGGGAGGTAGATGCCACAATTGCTTAGGCATTTTCATAAATCCTAATAGGTCCCTATCTGCACCTTTAGGCACCTAAGTAGCTTTGTAAATCTGGCCCATCTTTAATTTGTTCTCTAGTTGATTTTAAAACATGAGTTAAAAGTAGTTTCGGGTACTATATTTGCTTGAGTCTTACTGCCAGTAATCCTGTTTTGTGTTCTTTTTTAAATGCTTCCTCTACTGTTCCTGTGAGAAAGACCCAGAGATGGTGTAGTCCACCATAGAAGGTAGCAGCGTCTAGTGTTCAGCCCACTGTGCAACCTGGCTTGGCCCTTTCTGGGTTTAGAAGAGTCCAAAACATACATGTAGAGAGCTAAGAGTCCTGAGAATGAACGGTGCTCGGGGAAGGAATCAGGAAATTGGCCCAAAACCTTGCAGAGAGGACAGGGCAAGGCTTCCCTCTCACCCAAACAAAGAGAAGGGGCTAGGAGAAGGGGAGCAGCGTAAAGACTGCCTCCTCCCTCTCAGCAGAGAGATGTTGATAGCAAAATACTGGCCTGCTGAACCCACCAGACTGGAAGATTATTAAGGAAGAGTGTTCAGTAAAGGGGAGCTGCCTTGCAATTGACTTAATGTAAGGCAGGGGGCCTGAGGCACACCCCTAGCTCCAGGGACAGGGGACTCTCCTGTTGGGAGGAGAGTAAGATAGATTACTCTAAGACAAAGAGGACAGAGACAACCCCAGTCCCAGAGAGAAAACCTCTGTTCAAAGGAGAGGAATACAGATTATTCTAAGGCAAAAAAGCCTGAGATACAACCCCAGTCCCAGAGAGAGAGGGCTGAAGGGGAACCTGTATTCAAAGGAGAAAGCTAATGACTGTCTTAAGGCTAAGGGCAAAGAACTGCTAGTAATACAATCTGTGTAAATTCTAGTGGGTCTAGAACCTAAGCCCAGTAGGCAGTGCTGATAGGTAAAAGACACCTCCATGCTGCCACACAGCAGCAGCTGTAACCACCTTGTGCTCCATTGCCCACAACCTTCTTTGGACACAGACCATGGGAAGTCCTGCCTCAAGGGGTCTGACAGGCAATAGTCTCATGGTTCCTGATTGTCTTTCCACCCTAAGGGGTGTCCTAGGAAGTATCCAGGTAACAGTATGGCTCTCCTGTAGCTGCCAGGAGCATTCCTGCTCCTGAACCCCTGGCTTTGACCTTGGTTTGATTAGGACTTTGCCTCTTAATCTGGAACCTGAAACAAGACTCAGACTCTGACTCTTGGTATTGACCCTGGCCTGGAATCTGACTATGACTTCCTCTGCTACTACCAGCCTCAGGTTTGACTTTGTTCTGACCCTTGGTCCTATCTGTCTTTGTCAGGATCCTGATACTGGCTTGTAGGTGATGCCTCTGAGCTTGTCCCAGGAGAAGCTGTGAAAAATCACAGTGTCAAGGTGGGGGCAACAGAGCCTGCTGATCTTATGACGATGCTGATGAGTGAAATAAAGGTAGGAGTAGCCCAGAGAAAATGGTGGAGAGATTGGAGGAACCTAAGTAGGGTTCCTGGGCTGGAACCCAGGGGAGAGGGTGGTCCTGGGTTCCCCTACCTCTTCTCTAGACCAAGATGGGAAGCATGAGTGACAAAGATAAAAGAAGCCAAGAACAGCCAGAGGCCATGAGACGGGCTTTGAAGCCATTAGGCTTTGAGTTTCCTGTTTGGGGGATTTTTCTATTAACCCCGAAAAGGGAAAGAACTGAATAGTGACCTGGCTGGAGAGCTAGGTCATATACAATGACAGACTGTTGTGGTCCCTAGAAAAACAAGACTTAGACAATCCCTGCAATACCATACCTGGACACTAGGAGACTCTCTGGAAGTGAAAGACTTGATGACAGACCCACACAAACAAAAAGACAGGGAAACTCACTAACTGAAACAGTGAAAATGACTAGATAAAAAGTGCTGTCAGATGTACACTTGAAAAAGAGAGATATTTTCTCTAATCTTTTTCAATTAAAATGATTGTGTTACTTGTAATTATATGAAACAAATGTTCAGATAGTATGTGAATTTTATATTGACGGTGTCCCTTCTACTGAAGCTTTAAAAAAAACCAACCTATATTAAGGTTACAAAGTTAAGGCACTCAAAGTCAGAAAGTATAAGCATTTAGCTTGAAGCAAAATTTTTCAGAAGTGACCAGTGATTTTGCCCAAACTGATTTTTTCAGAAAGTGCTGAGCACCCAGTCTCTGAAAGTCATGATTTTTAAGGCATCTCAAGTTGGGCACTCAAGAACTGAGGCATACAAAATCACTAGTCTCTCTTGAAAATCTTGGCCTGAATGTGCAAGTTTTATTCTGGCCCCATGACTATGTACATCTGACATAGTCTCTATGTGACCACAAAACTTCCTCTCAGATTATGCAATACAAAATTGTAAAGCATTTTTCCAACACCAGTCTGGTCTGTCAGGTCAAGGTTTTAGATATACATGTGAAATGGCCTGTAGGATTTCTGAAAACATGTGCAATGTTGTCTGGGTTGGTTCGGAGCTATTCACTGAGCTTGCTGGAATAATATCTAATGTTTTTTCATCTCTGCAAAAGCCTGGCTGTACACTCTGAGTAGGACCTCATCTTTCCAAATCCACAAATAGTTTTCAGTTTAAGCTGCTGAAAATGTTACGCTTTTCACCAAGGGGTTCTGCAGGAGCTTGCAGGGAAATGAGGAGGCAAAACTAAACCTGCAGGCTCTCAGCACCAGGGTCACTGCCACGCAGCCCAGGGCAGCTTGTTCTGGTTCTATCCCTCTGCTGTAAGAAGGCTGAATGCCCACTGAATTACCCTTCTTGCATAGAAGAATCTATTTGAAATATGTATTTAAATACATACTCTTCCTCGACCATTCCACAACACCACCAGGGCAATCAAATTCTCAGCACCTTTATCTCAACTAGAAAATCTGAATAATGATGATGCCTTTCATTTACCAGATGCTTTGTAATCTGTAGCTCTCTAAACACTTTAAAAACATGTGTAAATCTTATTTTTTAAAACATCTGTAAAATGGAGATCATTCTTTGTGAAACTGCAAGAGGTAGCATTAGCAGCATAAGTCCTCATCAATAGGAATAACAAAGTGCAAAGAATTATTTAAACCAGTCAGGAAAGAGGGGCAATAGAATGCAGGACCTCCTGTCACCCAGATCTGTGCAGAGTTCCATAAACCATTATTCTACTACTTGTAAGAGAAGGCTCTGTTTGCCAAAACTTGGGCTTCCCAAGATATACACAACATTTGTCTTGGTTGGGATCATTCTTATAAATTAGGAGTTAAGTACTTCACTTATATGTGCTGTCCACCCTTTCTTGCATGCCCACTTAATATGCATAACCGAAAACTCTGTACCATATGTATGAGGTAGGTAATTTTCAAATGCTCATATCTCAGTCAAATCTAAACCTATTTCCTACAGAGTAAGGCTGATTTGACTCACTCTCGCAGTAGTGATAGCTTTTAGGCACTGACTATAGTGATCACTTATTAGTAATGGATAAGAAACGTTAAAAAAAGCAACAATGAAAGGGTATAAATGGACAATATTTTTAATAGGCATACTCAAAAACAACTATCCATATAGACTGACACAGAGCACTTTACAAGTACAGCTTCTGATCAGACCTTTCAACAATGAAGAAAATATGCTGGATTGATAATAAGTGTTGGCATGCTTGTGCAACACGACATCTGATATGACTGCAATGGCAACCTCATTCAGTATACCCATCGTGGCCAGCAACAATAGCACACCTGCTCTAGCCATGGCAGAATGTGAAATCACAAAAGCTTACATTCTTAACTGGACTCACAAGTGATACAACCAACATTCTTTAATTGTGAAGTGGCAACTTCATTGTCTGAAAATGGAAAGACTACAATGTCATGATGCAATGTATAAAAGAAAGTGAACAGTTTATAGTTCATTTTTAACTTGGGTGATAAATACTAT
Source organism: Chelonia mydas (assembly GCF_015237465.2). Taxonomy (NCBI): domain Eukaryota; kingdom Metazoa; phylum Chordata; order Testudines; family Cheloniidae; genus Chelonia; species Chelonia mydas. The sequence continues at coordinate 297,301,742 of NC_057849.1, forward strand.
ATATAAAAGTTAGCAATTAACATAAAGGACAAAATTAAGAGTGAAATAATGAACCAGAATTGCTACATGAAAAAGAAACCTAGTTCAAATGGTTATGATGGAGATTAGGAAAAATGTCACTGAAGCTGGTGGGCATGACAGCTAGCTTTCAATCAGGATAAATGTTAGAAGCAGTTAAGCTCCTTTCTGGAGTAAGACAATATGCAATATGAAGCAATATGAGCCACAACCCAAAAAACCCAGGCCACATGCAAGGTTGGTCAGAAACTGACCTACGTGGGCAGAGTGATTCACTGGGTATTATTTGATGGAGCTGTATGTGTCGGTGAGCAGAAGCACCAAGAAGCAGGCAGAGAGAAGTAGCTAGAAGTCAAGCAGATAGCCAGAGAAGGACTAGTAAGGTGGCCCTGAGAGAAAGGGAAGAGAGGGAGCACTTTTGATTAAGTGCTGGCTGAAAGAAGCTTGGAGATGAGAGCAAAGAAACGGCTTACTGTTTGTTCCTAATGTGTTCTGGGAAACAGGACTTTGTCTTCTTTGTAAAGAAACAAGATTGCATCAAAGAAATACCTGCCTTTATCATCAATTTTTCCTCCTAACAAACAACCCGCAAGACCCAGAATATTGGCTAACTGTTCGGGTCAGTAAGGGTAACAATATTAATACATTTTAAATAGGTATAGCACAGCGTAGAACAATTAAAAGTCAATTTGCACAAGGGGTGGCATGAACATGGAATGAAATATCTAAAGATCTAAAATTTCACTTTGGTTTGTTGAGAATAAGTACAGCTGCTGTTGTGGCAGAAAGGAAAATGTAACCTGCCAAGGCACTGTTATTAGACCATGTGCCATACACAAAGGATGTCAGTGTACTCCACTGAAGAACAGTTAGGTGATAAAAAGTCTCTGGACACACTCATCTAAGTACAGTCTCTCCTTCAGCACTGATTCTGTTTATCCAAGGGCTATGATGCAATTAGACTGTGAATAAAAATGTATTTACAAAATTAAACTTCTAATTAAAATTGTACTCCCAAATGACCTCATTTTTACTAGGTTCCAGACAGCAAATACATATATTAAAAAATGCACCTTCTATTTTCATGTTTAACAAAACACTGACTCTAAGAAAATGATCAAAAGAAATGCATATGCTCTGAAATCATTTTCCACAGCAGTACTCAAATAGAGCAGTCCATGTAAATTGAAAATACATATAACAAGTCGAAAGGTTAATAAAAAGAACCATTATAACATACTGAAATAGTAGAAAATAAAAGCAAAATAAAGCACCTCATCCAGAGGCAATAAAAATGTGTAATGAAGAAAATGTGATCTCAGATTACTAACTTTGCTTCAGTTGTTTTTATGCCAGACTTTTCGAGGGTAGTTTAATTTTGTTTTGAAGGTGCTAATGGTGGTGAGATTGATGGTAATTACCAGAGTCAGGCATAACGAAGGAAAACTGTACCACTTCTTCAAAATGTTCCAACTCTGGATCTTAGTTTTGGGCCCCAATCCTGCGAACACTTATGCCCATTATTAACTTTATTACTGTGAATAGCCCCTTTGAAATCAAAGGGGTTGCTCATGGCAAGAAAGTGAAGCATCACACAAGTGTTTACAGGCTCTGGGCCTTAGTGTGCAATACAACTGCTTATCCGTTCTGAGCTTCTTCTGAAGAGAGACTTAAAATCATACCAACATATGTAGCAGCTTTTTGACAAGGATGAATGTTCACCTGAGACTAAACTGAGACCAAACTCATTTTACCTGTGACTTAATCCCCTTTGGAACCCAGGTCTCCAGAAGTATACTACCCGTATATTATATCTACGATGCCACCTCGCTCACTCATTAACTCTTTTTTCTTCCCTTTCATTTCCTTGCATCTCCCTGACCAAAAATATAAACTTTGTAACTGAAAACAATTTCTTAGATCAAAGGCCCAGTGGAAATTATACTGTATTGACCAAGCTAAAACTATCATTTGTTCTCTGGATGGATGATAAGGCCTGTGTGAAGAGAAACCCTTCTTCAGACAGCATAACAGATGATTTTCACGTAGCCACTGAATGGCACAACAGTCAGTAAGATTCATTGCCACTGCCTAGCTCATGCCACTTGACTTGACAGAATTTAGGTGACACAGGAGTCTCCTAATAGCAAATAGTTAAACACACTCACCTAATCAATAACCTGAGTAATGACCTTCCTTAGAAACATGAGGTACGTGTTAAAGTGGAGTTTATGGTTATTTACAACCATTACAACTTTAAATGACAGTCCCGTATTCTCAATTTATTTTAGTTAATAAACAGAAAGATGTAAGATGCACTAAAAACACAAAATAACTATAATTCATTCAAGCAACTATGTTTGATCAATTCAATACTATACAATAATTTAGACAGCCCTGGTCTTAAAAAGGTGGTACCATATGAAGCTCCTACATAATATTTGGGATTGTAAAGAAATTGAGCTAAAACAGAGACACTTTGTATTGAATATTTATATCTATATTCACATTTCCCTCCAGGTTCCAAAGACTAAAACAGGCTCTGTTTGTAAAGTGCATTGCACATTTTGGGTGCTAATATCTAAAGATTCTCTGTAGCCTACATCATCATCATTTCCATGCTGAATGTACATAAAAAACAACAACAATAAAGACCAATTTGCTCACTACTCCTGCTTGCCAAAAGGCAGTGTACATTGCTATATACTGTTGATTGAGAAATCAGCCATGCAATTGAACATATTGGCACATATGCACAATAGCTGATTTTATCAAATACACAGCAATTGCTGATGCGTTCTAGAGGGCATGTTTGAACCTCAAGAGGAGCTAATAGCACTTCTAGAAATATGCAGCAGACAGAGGGAAATCTGGTTTGAGGAAGAGAGGTGGGGTCTCAGAATGCAATTTTTTTCATCTGAAATAATGGGCTTTGAGGGGGGGACGTGATAGGGTGTACAAACCCCACACTGGAGAACAAGGGTAAAGAGCAGCTCTGGGTCCATGGTGCCCTTCCCAGCCACCCCAGCACAAGCTGAAGGTGGACCTTAAAAGGGAAGCAGAGCAGCTCAGAAGAAGGCAAGCTGTGGAAGGGAACAGACCTTTGCTCTTAGCTTTAGGAAATAACGGCCCAGGGTCTCTTCTTGCCTAAGACCTGACCACACTGACATGAGCACACCTGCAAAAGTGATTGGTGATTGTTTGCTTGGGAAGGTCAGAAGAAACTTTATTTTCAATTCAGTCCTTTAATTTATCCCATCAGAGGAAAAAAAGAGGGACGGCGGGGACCTCAGGTAAGAAGTGATCCAGGGAGGCATCTATTTAGCACTCCAATGTGCAGAACTTAGCTGTCCACAATTGGCCCTGGATCAGAGCCCAGTGGAGAGGGTAGCCCAAGCTCCCCTACTAACTCCTGAAAGTAGGACAACAATAGGAGTCTACGTATCGGTGGGGAATCTAGCTGGAGAAGACTCTGACTACACAAGGGTCCAGACCCCAGGTCCCAGAGTTAAGGAGAAAGTCCCGAAGCTCCTGCAGGCATGAAAAGACTTCTGTGTTATTGAACTTTTTCTATGTATATCATAAAAAAGGTGAACCACAGTGTTTCTCAAATGCAGCCACCAAGACCGCACGCAGCCACCAGGGCTTTTTCTTGTGGCCATAGCCTCTGGGGCTGTGAGTGTGGGGGGGACCTCAAAGCAGTGGCCCCTCTCCCAAGGCCGCCAGCAGCGGTTGGGCCCTGCCCCCCTCCAGAAACACAAACGCTGGAGGTGCAGGCAGCTGGTGAATTCCCCACTTTCCCTGGGATAGGGGAGGCAGGCTTTGGCCACAGGGCTGCGGGCTCCATCCATGTGGTGGCAGGCTCTGGTTTCAGGCTCTGGCCCCAGGCTCATCACCCCCGTCATTGTCCCTGGGCCACACTGCCTCCCTGCCCACCTCCCCATCCAGGGCTTAATCTGTCTCAGGGCTTGCCGGGGCTGTTAACAAACATACAAATATCACTTTACACAGCAGAAGACTTACCAGCTAGCAAGTCTTAGAAGAAAAAAAGCGCAACCAAAAAAGCAAAAGAAGCAACAACAACAAAAAGATAAGAACATGCAAAGCACCTTATTTGTGTTTCTATTCTGTTTAGGTCCAGTGAAGAATAGCGACAACTGTAAATTATGATTATTACGGAGTCTGAAAAAACCCTACATAAATAAATTATGATTCAGACATGTATATGTGCATATTTATTGGTTTTTCCTAAAGTTAATTAAGTATTTTAGGAAAACTTATCAGCGCGACCACCAGCATGTTGGTGGCCACACTCTGAGGCCACCAAAAATTTTGTTGTTAGAACCCCTGAACTAGAATGTGTGACCTGACTGAAGGGGTGAGCCGCAAAAGAAGAGACCGACGCCAATAGGTGGAATTGTAGACAATAGGGGGACCACCAGCCACACCCCTGCTTGACCACGGGCCAGCACTGCCAGTGAGGGTCACCTTTCACAGGGAAAAAACATTTTGCATGCAGAGGTTATTTAAGTAAATAATTATTTGGAAAAAAACATTTCATATTTTTAAAATTTGTTTAAGGTGTTACAGACCAAAGCCAAAATCAAAAATCTGCAAGTGACCTTTACAACAGTCCAAAATAAAACGCTAATCTTCCAAACACTTAGAGGAGCTTAACTTTAAGGAATGTGAGTAGCCTCACTGAAGTGAGTAAGGAACTATTCAAATGCTTAATTTTATGCATGTGCATGAATATTTACAAGTTTTAGGCCTACAGCTCCAGCTCTGAAAACTGCCAAAAGTTGGAAGGGTTCAAAACCCAAGTCAGCATCCACATTTTGTAACTTGAGTCTTTACTAGGAATGTGATTTTAAAAAGACTTTCAATGCTACCCAATGTGATGATTTAAGTGAAATTATTTTTAATTTGTGGAAATTTAGAAAAAATGCTTTTTACTTATAAATTACATATTCTGTCTATCCAAAATACAGCAAATGTACATTTATTTTTAAAGCTTTGGGGTTGGTCTGACTTTGCCAGTTGCAAGAGAAACTTTATCCAAGCAAAAGCTAAAGTGCTTTTAAATGTAAAATGTGCTTGCTTCCACATGAGTAAGCAGCCAGCAGCTAAAAATCCAAGCCATGGAATGGAAAGATAATTGTGGGATTTCAAACTCTCTCTTCAGAAGGTTCTATTCCTAACAAAACTTCTTACGCAGAAGTACACTAAAAGGCACACATGACCTGATAAGTTGCCATCTTATTTTCCTCTGCACACCTGTTTTTCTGTTTTTAAAAGGAGCCATTTGCTCTTACAGCAGGTACTACAAGGGTGAATTGCAGATCCTATAATTAGAAAAAGCATAAAAATAAGGATACTCCATCTCCTAAGTCATTTTTTTAGCCCCAAAATACCACATCCTAAAGCAGGACCATTCTATTGTCCTTCTGAATGTGTCTGGCTGGGAATGAGAATTTCTAGGACTGAAAAATACTACCACACCAAATGTGAACGAACCCATATAAGACAATATTGTGAATGGAAGAGGGTCAATGAACATGGAGTTAAGAATTACAGTCTTCTGACCAAGATTACATAACTTTATTAAACCTTTAACTTAAACAAGATCTTCTAAAGGAAACCTGTCTTTGTAGCAGTGAAAGGAGGGGGGAGACCATAGTCACCGTGTGCAGTTACAAGAACTTCCCTGCTTTTGCTGCTTGAGTCCAGAGCATTGTCAAATATCTCATCTCCTATGTCAATCAAAGACTTATCAAGGCCTGTAGTCTTATAAATGTAATTTATGCCCACTATAAGGCCCCTTTACACCACCAGAGCAGCGTAAAGGGGCCTCAGTATAAATGAGAAAAAGGGTCACAAGGATTTTTTTAAAAAAACTGCAATATTCCCTGATATACAAATCTATTAGCAACCATAACAAAAATATAATCTATGTGTTTTATAAGGCACTCACCACTGTTATATAAGCACTGTGACACTTTTTGTGTGTTAATACACATACTAACACACATACAGAGTTGGGCAAATAATACAGAAAGTGATTCATAAATATTTTTCCATATAAATAAATAAAGTTCAGTGTTCTGCTATTTTTGATGTCATGTTATTTCTTATTCATATATATTCAGACAGCCACCAGCTGATATAACCGAAGGGTCACACCCTCCTTTGCTCATGTACATTGAGCTGTGTACCCAGCTGCACCTCATATCCCCACTTCAACCAGCCCTCCCAACAGCCAGACCACTTCCCCCCCTTCCAGCCAATCCGGTCTCTACCAACCAGGTCCCTAGCCAGGCTTCCATTTGCACTTAGAAATGTTAGATAACAGAGCTCAGCCTACATGAGCAACAAAGTGTGTATGTAACCTTCCAGTAAGCTCTAGCCTAATATGTGTAGACACTAACAGAGGATGCCAAAGAGCACAGTGTGGTCCTCACTTTAGCTTTTGAAGCTTTCTGTTTTTTGCCAATATCAATAGAGTTTTGCCCATTGGTACCTAGAACATACCCTGAAATTTTGGAGTGGATTGTATGCAATTTTTAAAACTTACCACACAACAGACAGATAAATGCCACTGAGTTGAGTGTAGGACTTAGATTTGCTCAGTTATCTAGCTTTACCTGTGGTTACACTTAGCATAGGCATCCACCCCATTTGTTTTGTAATGAGTAATCAGATTCAGAAACTTGAAAGCAGATAAAAAACTCTCTCAAGACTTTGGACTGAAATTCACTTCCTGTTTAAAACCATGTACACCACATTTGGCTTTGATGATCAAAGTTTGATCAGAAATATACATTTGCTCAGTTTTGCTTAAAATTGAGCCCAGGTTAATCTAACAGCAGATATGAGTTCAAGTCACAAAATTCAGCTCAGTATCAAGATTTCAATCAACAGCTTTCAGTTGCCCCATTTTCAAGATAGTGGTCACTGGGGAACTTTAGATATGGGTGTGGCTTCTGAACACCCAAACATTTGGCTATGTTTAGGTCTCAAAAGAAACTTGAAAGATTTACTTGATTTGAGAGTTTCATTTCAAATGTTTCACAAACCTGTACAAACATTTCCTACAATACATGATTTCTGGCAAAAGATGCCGAACAAACATTGTGGCATGCCCTCTCTATTTTGTTACAAAATAAGAGTTACAGTCAGAAATAACAGTAATAATACAATTTGTACACTTCAGACTATAATAAACCTAAAGAGAGAATATAGAGAATGGTAGAGAATATACAGTGGATAAGAATCAGCTTCCAAAAAACTCCCCTCTAAATAACATTAATATCGTGAAGAGGTGCAGCAACAGCAAAGAAGAATGAATCATAAGACTAGCAGAACATGTGAACAACCTCATACAAACAACTACTGTACAAGTTTCAAGATAATACAGAAAAATATCAAGCAATATGAAAATTGTTTTTGGATAATATAAAAATAAACAGATGAAACAAATAACACATGAAAACAGACAGAACAACTTCTCTTACGGTTTTCTACCCCTATTGTCTATCCTTCAAATATTTTCCTTTTATCTAATGATTAAACCAATGTATGTTCAAATAATAATTATAGGTTTGTAATGATAAAAAAAGGATTGGTGGGCAAGGAACTATGTAGCCGAAGCATGTTCACACTATTGATATATAAACATTGCCAATTTATAGTTAGTTATAGAATATATTTAAAATGATATTAAATTAGTGTCTAACAGCAAAAAAAAATATTTTCCATTAAATATCTCCATTAAAATGGAAGTTTTATCTGTAAACATTTTAAAAATCTGGTTGATCTGATGACATCTGTCCTGTATCTACAATCTTACTGTAAAAGCTGTGAGAACAAAAGTAACAACAACATCAATTTAATAAGAAGTTATGATGGAGAAAAGTTTCTGTGCTAACTTAAACATCTGTCTAGTTTAGAAATCTGATTGTGTTTATACCAATAGTATTTTTTTAGTATATAGCTAGTATATATTTATTTTATAAAGAGATTTTGAGTCATATTGATCCTATGATCAGATGGATGTGTAGGAGAAGAAACAGTTTCCAGGTTGTTTAGCTATAGCCAGTGGCTATGGCTTTGATTAATAAAGAATTAAAGGAGGATAATATAATTAATGCCAATCAACATGGGTTTATGGAAAACAGATATCTTGTTTTAATAAGATTACAAATGTGATTGATAAAAGTTAATGCAATATACTTAGATTTCTGTAAGGCATTTGAGTTGGTAAAGTACAACTTTTTGATTAAGAACTAGAATGATAGAAAATCAACAGAGAATACATAAAAATTATTAAAAACTCTACACGGGGAACCATCAAGAAGGAAGCTGATAAACTGGGGTTCAGAGAAGAGACAGGAGAATGACTAAAGGATTAGAAAGCATGCCTTATGGTGATAGACTCAAGCGGCTCAATCTATTTAGCTTAACAAAGAGACCATTAAGAGGTGATTTCATCACAGAGCCGAAGTGATATTCTTAAGAAATACACTGGTCTGTCATAAGGTTAATATTAACGTCTCTCGATTAAAACATGCTAAAAACATATAACAGTCAGACTAAACTCACTTCCCATGAATCTACTGGCTGTGTGGACTAACAAGCAGTAGCAGGACTCCTTGAATCATTCTCACTGACCCAAATGGAAAGCCTCTGGGTCCTTGGAGGAGTGTTATTGCAGAACAGAAGCTGCAATGCCCTATAAAAGTGTGCAATATGCAATTCCCTGGCTATCAGGGGATGGGCACTAGAACTAAGGCCCTGTCCCTGTGCTACACCTCCCAATGCCTTTGAGGAGCCTAGCTCCAAGTCCATGAACTTTGGGCATACATGGATTGGGATTGTGCCTTGCCCCTCTAAATGGGGAGGACGGGAGAGGAGAGTGCTCTTTCTTTCGCCCTGCCCAGTGCCAGCCACTTTCTATCCCAGGAGTATTTTCCAAAGAGAGTTTTCATAAGTTGTTTTTAATTGCTTGCACAATTTCCATAGAGGAAATACGTTTATGAAATAGACTGAGCATTAATGCAGAGACAGAGAGAGGGTCAAATTTGGCCCCAAATTTAAGTTTTTAAAACAAGCTTTAGAAAAACCCAAGCGAGAAAAGCTATGGTTCCATTATTGTTTCTCCTTATGTTTCAGTGGAGACCATTTTTAAAACAAATTACCATTCCCCTGCAGTGTTTGTAATCCAAGGATTGCATTGTTATGCTGTCATGTGTCCACAATATTGGTGCTACAACCCCAACACGGAGTAGTCTCTTAGAGAAACCCCTTTTGATGTGACAGACCCCAGGGGATCCCACTCCTCCTTCAGGGTAGACTACACAGACTCATTACCTCTTGACACTGAACCTCGGGGACTTCAGCACTCCTGCTTTACACCGTGAGCTCTGCTCAGTGAGCTCAACTGAGACAGACTCCTGGTAGAGTCTATTTGTACTTGGGGTTTAATGCACCTCATCAAGTATTTACTGCAACACAAACCACATTTTCAAAACAGTAGGGGTTACTAGTAAACTGGAACACAGCACAGGAAGTCCTTAAATTAGCATAGAGAAATTAAGGTTAAAACATAGGCCATTCTGGTCATTCCAGAGCAGTCCACTAGCCAAGCTGCTGTGAACTGCATTTTCAGGCTGTCTGTCTCTCTCACTGACTTCCTCCCTTAGTCAGTTCCCAGGCCAGCGAGCCCCCAGTGTCTTCCAGAAGCCAGCTCTTATTCTCACACTTCTCAGTCCTTTGTTTTCAGGCTAGGGCCTCTTCTCCATTTCCCTGCTAAAAAGTGGGGAAATTTTCCTCCATCTGGGTTGTTGGTTGCTAGATGTCAATTGGACTTTCCATTGATTGGACTTTCCATCAATATGGGTTGGCCGTGGCTAATGATCCATTCAGTCCACTCGGAGAGCTAGATGACACATACATCTCTTAGCCTGCACTGGGAGCAAACAATCCTTTTTTCCCCTACTGGGGAATACAAAATATAGGGGGAAACTGAGGCACACATAGTATTTTTTAAAATATTACAAAAAATCCCCACTTTCTCACATATGCTACCACGTGAGAGACAGAAAGTACCATGGAGTAGAAATTTAGTATAAACAAAAGTAAAACTGGTAGATTATTTTCATTTTTCCAAGCTGAAAAAAATCCACCCTGCGTAAATCATAAAATGGAGATTTTATTTTAAATATGTTTTATTTCTAATATTTCAAAGTGTTCTTTTAAACTCAGGCACAATATAAGACACTATAAAAACACTGTGTGATGTACTGTGAACAGGGAGAATTTACTACATATGTAGTATGTCTATACATTTTAATTCTGGAGAGTGTATTGCATATCAATAATTATTTTTGACATTTTGCCTAAGAGCAAAACAGTCTGCCTATGAACACATTTTCCATCCTTATAATTATCTATGGCCAATGAAGGCAATCTCATGAAAGTATATTCTAGTCATAAGATTAAGGACTCCTAGCCACTGTGTTGTTCTACACCAGAAAGTATTGCATGTGATTAAATAACAGCCTGTCTGAGCAGGGATAATTTATTTAGATGTCCGGTTTATAAATGAATACACAGAACACTGTTCATGATCCTCATCAAGAACAAACTCAAAAACACCTGAAATCCAGCCCAGCCTCTATTGCCACAGGAGCTACCTATGCAGCTGAAGTTGAGCAGTTCAGCTGCCCGGGGGTGGGGGAGGACCTTCAGTCTGCTTAGTGACCCCTGTTGTTGTTCAGTCCCAGCATGGAGTTTGCAAAGTCTCTATCCTTTCCAGATTTCCCCAATGGGGGGTTGGAAGAACAGGTTTTTGTGCCCTCCATAACAAGGTGGTTGGTAGGGGAGCCTAGGCCCTCCCTCTCCACTGGACTCCATTCCCGGGCCCCGTGAGAAGCAATGATGTCCAACACCCAGGAAAAAGAAAAGGAGGACTTGTGGCACCTTAGAGACTAACAAATTTATTTGAGCATAAGCTTTCGCGAGCTACAGCTCACTTCATCGGATGCATTCAGTGGAAAATACAGTGGGGAGATTTATATACACAGAGAACATGAAACAATGAGTGTTACCATATACACTGTAAGGAGAGTGATCAGGTAAGGTGAGCTATTACCAGAAGGAGAGCGGCGGGGAGGAGGGAGGGGCGCGGACCTTTTGTAGTGATAATCAAGGTGGGCCATTTCCAGCAGTTGACAAGAACTTCTGAGGAACAGCGGGGCGTCGGGGGCGGGGGGGGGGGAACAAGTGACTTATGGCTGCCTCCCTGGGCCACTTTCTACCACTCAGTACCCCACCAGCCTAAAGGCTCAAAAACCAGGAGGCAAATAAAAATAACCCACATTTATTATTTTTAATTACAATTTTTAAGCTGATCTCACGGTCTTCAGGGATATTCCTCATGATTTCTGAATGTTTGCAGTTGGCAATACTGCTCTGAGCCTGCAGGAAGATAAAAGCTCAGCCAGACTTTGACCTGGGGCATGGATTTATGGGCTGCTTGTCACTGTTTACAAGAAGTATCACAAACATTTTCACTTCATTACTGTAAAGATACTTAGTCTGCATATCTTTAAAGTAAGGTGGAAGAGATTAAATACAAAACTGTAGAAAAACTAGAAAAAAACACACACTACTTACCAGTGTCATTTAGTGTAGAGTATGTCAAAAAGGAGAAAACAAAAAGCATGTTCTATTCACAAATATAATTTTACAAACTAACTTGAGAAGAAAGCATTGAGGGTTTTTTATCATTGCCTCCATATTATTGATTACTTCTTACACTAGTCCAGTATCTGTAGAATTTCCGGCTGGAGTATGCACATGATTCAGACTTACTATATAGCAACTGTTGAAGAAGAGACATCACCAAAGAGATTTCAAGGACATATAAACTAGTAAGGCTGATATAAACATTTCATCTCACCAATCTCTCTTATTTATACTAAAAATATGCAAACTGTTTCATAAAAAGAATAAAAGGAAACAGTTGCAGCCTATGTTCAATTTCTTTTCCATATGACATCCTACTTGCCTTAAAGAGGCTGCAATAATGCCTTGTCAGTCACTAATACAAAACACAGAAGCATAAAAAATAAAGTCTGCACAGTACTCGTGTTTTCCAGAGCGCAGTAGGATAGTTGCAGGAATTTTCCAAGCTGTGAGTGTTAATGAGACTCTCCATGGGCACCAATAATATATAAAAGTAATCATTTACAGTACTCACCTTTCTAAATCTGTCTTTCATGTATTTAGTAACAGAAAACATTAATAAAGACTAGGCACTAAATACCACCTTCATTTACTTCTATGCAACTCCACTAAAGGCACAGACAAGAGATAAATAAAGGCAAGTTCTATCCTTTGAATATACAAACATTCCAGTAACATAAGCAATAAAGCCTGAGAGGATTTGGGATTTTTAAGACTCTAATACAACAGTCCTAAGGATTTTTTTTCCTGATACGGTCAAGTCCTTTTATTGGAATTACTGGTTAAATAAAATGTTTCGTCTGTTTGGATCCCAGCTCTCTTATTACTTTGGATTGTATGGGTATGTGGCAAGGCACAAGATTTTGACAGTGGAGATCAGCACAAGGAAGGCCATAAAGGAGAATTCAATTTCTCTCCAAAATGTGTTTACCTTTTGGCTTACTTTTTTCTTCATTTAAATAAATGTAGCCAAATTCACTGAAAGCCCAACAACCTGCCTTGTTTCTACTTTCAGACTGCAGTGTCCCCAATATGGAGTCACATGCTAAAACTTGGCATGCTCACTTAGTAGTGCCCAAAAAATTTTTGGTCTTCCCTTCCTCTGCATCCCATCAACCAATTACAAAAAAACAGATTTCACCACTGTTCTGGTTTCCATATAGCAGCCGCTGAATTACAGGTCTTAAAGGCAGATGGCTTTATACACCATCCTTGTGCTGTGTTAAGCCACTACATCAATTACTACTACAAAAAGATTACACAGTCTCTTACATATAAGCTCCTTCTTTTTTAATGAAAAAGTGAAAAGCTTCCTGGACTGGCCAGACAGAAATTTGCCCAACATTTATAAGTAAAACTGCACTATCACTTAATAAATGGAGGAGAGAGATATTTTCATAGAGCTTTTCTTAATGTTTTCATTATCTGCTGCATAGATACTTCAATACTTGCTACAAGACCACTGATAAAGAGTGCCAAAATGGCCTGATCCATAGTCCACTGAAGTCAATGGAAAATCTCCCAGAAAGTTTAGGTTTACATACAAGCATATATGTAACCCAAATCAAAATGACTTTGAGATGTTGTTTATGGTGCTTGCTTGTCCAGATGCTCTTCCATGACTTGATTCATGTAAGTCAGGGGTGTCAAACGTATAGCATTTCATCCAGCTCACAGACTTCCCATGAATCTTTGGACTTGTCTGCATGACCCTGGAGACCACACGATGGGGGTGTGATTTGTAGACCACACAAGTATGTTGTGCTCTAACTCCCCGATGTAGATCTTGGTAGTGTGCACTGATGTAGTATTGTTTCAAACAAGTTGGGGGATTGTATGTTTATGATCATCTTTTATTTTTATCTAGAAAAGTTCCAGTATACTAATACCCCAGATATTGTCATACCTAAGGTGCTGGTGTTCTTGAACTGTCCTAAAAGAAACCTGTTATGAAGACTTATCCTCTGAAATAAAAGGCTGTCTTCCTCTATCCAAATGCTTGCGCACACAAACTGCTACCATAGACTAGCCTCAATATGTCAAGCTGTGTACATGTATCATTAGGTTTTATTTATAGGACATTCCTAAATGTCAGCTTTTGGTGGTGTGTCTACTGATGAGATAATTTTTTCTATTATTACCAGTTGAAATTACTTAAAGTGGTTGGTTGTCAGTGTGTCAAAACAAACAATGATACTGGATTTATGTTCTAAAGCACAGTTTCACACCATTTTTTACGCTAAATTAAATGTCTGGCCAGCAGCTAAGAACACTGAACACTGAGCTACTTGGTGTTAGCTATATCATTTCCTTATTTTTCAGGGTAGCTTGCTTGAAATTGTCTTTTTTCAGTGAGTTCTTCAAGTGTGTGATCTATTTTTCAGGCTCTAGTATGACAACAAAATACTTTTTCTCTGCCTCCCCTAACGAGAATGTATATGGCTTCCAACACTTCCTGTTATATCTTATTTCATTGTAAATTTGATCATTATTATTTTTTATGTTTAGAAAGATTAGTCTCATCTGAGGGAGGGGGGAAAAAAGTTTTCCCTTACTCATATGACACGACTTTTCCCTAGCTGTACCTGCCAGAGTGATTCTGCAATACAATGTCTTTCTATGCAGAAATCCCACTAGTATCAATTAAAAATAAACAAAAGTATACACATCCAAAATTTTATCCTATTAAAATGAGGGATTATAAACACCATAAAAATAAATTGTTTAAATAGAGAAATATCAATAAGAGAAATAGAAAGTAACACCAATTGTGTTGGACCTAAAAGCTAGGATCAAACTATACAGCATTCTGTATACTCTATCTGGAAAATGAGTAGTAGACATACATGCACCAAAAGAGACAGACTGTATACACTAAGCAGAATGAGCTAGATATTCAAAAGCAGTGTTCACTGAATGACTAAAAAAAAAAACACATTTAGGTGTGCAAATCAATTTTCCAGCTCCCAAGCAAGAATTTGGACGTGAACGGCATTTTCAAAGTGAGTACAAACCTACTGGGGCAACATCTTGGAAAATGGGCTGAGTAGGTAGTGTTATGTATCTAGGGGTGCTAATGAAATCTTCAAAGAAAATATATGTAAATTCCAGACTCAAACTCATGTCTGAGGGCATGTCTACACATACAGGGGATCGACGCTCGGCAAGCGATGCATTGGGGGTTGATTTAGTGGGTCTAGTGAAAACCCGCTAAATCAACCGCAGATCGCTCTCCCATCGACTCTGGTACTCCAGCGGAATGAGAAGCGAAAGGTAAGCCAACGGGAGAGTGTCTCCCATCGGCCCAGTGCGGTGTAGACACCGCAGTAAGTTGACCTAAACTGGACAAAGCACTAAAAAATAAACTTCATTAGAAAATAATTTTGCACTGCCGGGAGGATGGACAAGATAATCTAATAGATCTTTTCCATCTATAATTTCTCTGAGTCTAAGATAAGAAGTTTCTAAAATGGGGAAAGTAATATTTGTCTTCCACACAGGAGTCTGTTCACAAATGCTCACAAAGTGCTTTGAAGATGAAAACTGCTACATAAATGCTAATACAATTACTAATAAAATACCTCTAATTGTTTGAAAAGGCAAAAGGCTTTTGAAGGCCCAATTTCATAAGACAGTTCCAGGATCCCATCAATTTTGTTGTGGGCTTTGATACAAGTTTCTGTACAATCAGCCCATTTGCTATCTATCCTAACTCTAATCTCTGTGCTCCTCTCTCTTTCCCTTTCATCTCTTTACCCTGTCTCTGCCTCAGTAGTGTTTGCTCAATAACTCCCCAAACAATTTTTTTTTCCAATGTGTCAAGAATCATATGCAGTTGTAGGTGAGATCATGTTAAGACATACTTATCTGGCTAGCATCTGTTGGGACCTCATTCCAATTCTCCAGCTGGGCTCCAGTAGAGCTAGTCAGGAAATCACATATCCATTCCACTGAAAATTCTGATATTTCAAAATTTGTTTTTGTTCCACAGTTGGAATGAAAAGTCAAAATTTCTCATGGAATGGAAATGCTAAAAAATGTTGATCCAGAAACATCAAAACATTTCATTTTGGTAATGTTGAATCATTTTGTTTTGATAATATCACAATGTTTCATTTTGATAAGGTAATACAATAACATATAATATTAAAATTAAATGTAATATTAAAATTATTATAATACAATAAAGTTGAAACTAAATGAAATGACATGTTATCTCATCAAAACAACACAGGAAATCAGAATGACCAGACGTCAAAATGATTCTTTTTTGCACATCAGAAATGTTGTTAAAGTTAACATGTTCTTGCAAAACATTTTGATTTCAGTGAAACTCCATTTTCTGATGGAAAATTGTTCTCTCAAAAAAATTTCAACCATCTCCAGGCTTTAATTAACTCACTTTTGTAAAGTACAATACGTGTTGCCTTCATTACATTCCTGGCAATTTGTGCCTCAAATGATTACTCAGTGAACAATAATCAGCTGAGAGTAGCAAGACTAGTGAGATCTGAAAGTGACAGACAAAACTAGAGAAAGAAGCTGGCTGAGGTAATATCTTTTATTGGACCAACTTCTGTTGGTGAGATGGACAAGCTTTTGAGTTAAGAAAGCTCTTCTTCGGCTCTTGGAAAGGTACTAACAATGTCACAACAAAATGCAAGGTGGAACAGATTGTTTAGCGTAAGTAGTTAGCACAATCCTAATGGACCATTGAAGGTAGGGTGCTCTGTTAACACCTCTGTAGTGATAGGACAAAAAAGAGGGGGTTAGTGGGTTAGGTTAACGCGCCCTTGGGGAAGGCTAGCCCCGTGCCTCTCCCCCTGTGCCAGAAGCCCCGCCTCTTCTGCTCTCCGACTGGAGCCTGGAGCACACCGCCCTCCTCAGCTGCTGCCCCCCATGCACCCCCAGCCCCAGCGCTGGGTGGGTGAGCAGCATGGCCAGAGCAGCCCCAGGCCCAGCGCTGGGCAGGTGGGCAGTGTGGCCGGAGCGGCCCCGGCTCCAGCCCCGGGCAGGCGGGTGGCATGGCCAGAGCCACAGAAGGGAGCAGCAGGCAGGAGAGGGCCTAGTGGAGCGTGGGTGGGGCCACGCCAGGCTGCTTGGAGAGGCACAGCCACCCCCTGCCTATGATACCTGCTGCCCATGGTTAGATTGTTGTAAATGCAGTGACTCTGGTAACTGTCTAACAGAGTAATGCAGTTAACCTCCCAGGCTCATCTTTTGTGCAGGTTTCCTTGCATTTTGCTGTGATGCTGGGAGTACCTTTCCCAGACCTGAAGAAGAACTGTGTCTTTCTCACCAACAGAAGCTGGTCTAATAAAATATATTACTTCATCCACCTCGTCTTTCTAATATCCTGTGATCGACACTGTATACAGACAAAACTAACATGTAAAAACTCCTCTGAGTCCACTTTTAGCAACAGGCTTTATATCTGTCTCAGAACAGGACAAGACTGGAACAGTCACATTCACTCCGGTTTACTCTCTGTGTGTACAGTCAGGACGCAGCTTGGGCTAATATGCAGCGGTGGCGAACTGGCACCTCTCTGAAGCTGCCCTCTTGTTCTCCAGAA